>NC_043005.1:30312578-30470078 GCF_006345805.1 Octopus sinensis
ACATTAAATGTGGTTGCCTAAAAATAAGAACATGATAATAGAACAGCTGTGTGATATTTTAGTCCAACACTAATTGACAAAAATAGCAAGATCATGGAGAATACCAGAACAGCTGAGAACTTGCTACTGTAGAGGAATTGTCAAATGGCCAGAACTTGAAGAATTATTATAGACATGTGGAAGGCCAAAGATGTTTGGGTTATTTCAGCATCTAGCAAAATGGCAATTTACCGTTGAAGACTAAAATCAGCAAAGAGTGACTGGGATAATTTATTTTAGAGGACTGACATAATGGTGTGACAGATCTGTGAGTAGAAATAGGTTCTCTGTGAAAATTAGAATGAGAAAAACACAACAATTGTCCATGAAACGAACTTGTTAAGTTTTACTGTGTGATTAATACTAAAAAATGCAATAATTTAGAACTTTTGAAGATAGCAGACATGGGTTCAGTCTTGCACATATTTGAAAAAGCATCAAACAAGATGATAGAATAAAAAGTTGTTAAATTTGCAATAAAGTATCTCACCATAACGAGACACTCCACTCTTTTTTTCTATATACTGCACAAGACAGTCATATAATATTTTTTTTAAAGAGAGTCATTATCTAAAGAAAGAATATCCACTGGAGTTTAGATGTAAGACAGAGGAATTAAACAACAAGTAAACTGGGGTTCAGATGTTAATGTTGGGATATTAAAGAAACTGACCTTATTAGTTTGGGGATAATAGTATTGACTTTGTTGAGGGTAAAGTTTGATGGTTGAGGACTCAGTGATAATTCCAGATCTTACTGATGACAGACAACTTTAAGAAGACTCAATCAATAATCCATTTAAAGGATTCAGCAGAGAGGAATGGAACACATTTCAGATTTTGAAGTAACCCTAGCAGGACTGAGCAAGAATGGAGAAGGAAAAAGGAAGGAGAAAGTGCTCCTTTATTACACAGATGTGTGAAGAAAGCAATTTTGGAAGGTGTAAATGAAGAGGTTGTATGAAAATCATTAACAAAATATGGTTCTTGTAATGTTCCTGGTGACAATGAATGATGATCCAAATTGTATTGCAGAGAAGTGAAGTGATAAAGAGCATGTGTATGTGTGTGTGTGTAGTGAGACCTAGGATTTGAACTCCGTTCTTTAAAAATAGAAATAATATATTTCTAAATCTCTCAGAGAGATTTATACAGTAGCAGCACAATAAAGTGATAGTATGTTGTCAACTTAATGTGACAGTCCCATGAAAGGGAAGACTGCTATTGCTATTTAACCCTGGGAAACACCGTTTCCTGTTGGACTTGACACATTTCCTATGTTCATTCTTTAAGTTATGAAGTTAGTGCTATAAATGGATTGCACAATTATCACATGTATGTTGTATTCGATTGCAACATATTTTCCCTTTATTAACTGGGAATAAGGACATTATCACATCATTTTCACTTTGTTCATGCTTTGCTCGTATAATTGCATTCTGTTAGAATTTGAATAGAAATTTCTCTGCTGTTTCAGAGTTTCATTTGTTGTTTGTAACTTTCTCACTGGAAAGAGACCCTATACTGGGTACTAGGATTTGAACTCCCGTTCTTTCAGTTATCAGGCCAGTGCCATGAATGGACCATGCAATTATCATGAGTACACTTTATCAATCGACTGAATGGCAGCAGATTACGCCATAAGGTCTGATCAAAAGTGAACGTCCTCGAGATCTTCACACTTCTCTCTAGTTACAAGCAGTTTAGTGCCAAGAATCTTATCAGAGGTTGAGAGCAATCAAGGAACACACAGTTCACCTTTTGCCACAAACAATCCTGGCCAGAGTAGAGACTTAGCAAGACTTGGCAGACATATATCTTCTTGTCTTCATACCAAGAAAAGAGTAAAAACAGTTAAAGTTGTTCCTGTCTCAAGAGTAAGCCATTAAGGACTGTACAATGTAGTCACTATGAAAGTTGATCCCTCTAGGCTAAGTCTATAGTGAGTATCTGAAAATCTCTGTGTAAATACAGCAGAACCTTTCCATAGATAAATGGATTAGACAATGTTTCTTAGTTTTGTTCCCATTTTCAATACACACACCTCAACCTAATTTATAATAATCGTACATCAAAAGCATGGCAACACTGGTCAATAGCAACACTTCGGGAGACATGTATGTATGTATGTATGTATGTATGTATGTATGTATGTATGTATCTATGTATGTATGTATGTATGTAAATATGTGTCTGTCTATCTATTAATCTCTCCCTTTCTCTCTCTCTCTCTCTCTCTCTCTCTCTCTCTCTCTCTCTCTATATATATATATATATATATATATATATATTATATATATATATATATATATATATATATATATATATATATATGTATGTATGTTCGCTGTGCTTGAGGAAACCTATTGAGTCAAGTACATGAACATCGAAATAAATACGAGGGACGTTCAATAAGTAATGCCTCTGACCCACTTGCAGTTGTTTGATCTAGCTGAAATTTTGCATGTGCTATCATTTATATCTCTATAGAGTAAGTAGCAAATTACAGCTCTGAATTAATTGTGGTTTCTGATTTACAGGTGTTTGAACCGAGTCAAGTGTGAAATGGAGCCTGTTGAGTGTCGAGCAGTGATCCGGTTTTTGTATTTGAAAGGACTCACACCACGGGAGACTTTTGATGAAATGAAAGTAACTTATGGTGATGATGCCCCATCATATGACCTTGTAAAACGCTGGCATCGTGAATTCAAACATGGTCGGAACTCTGTGGAAACAGCTCCCAGATCTGGTCGCCCCTTCTGCCATTGATGAGGCATCTGTCCGTCAAGTTGAGGCTGCCATTTTGGAAGATCGACGCATAATTATTCGCCAAATAGCCCATGAGGTCAAGATTAGTACCGGGTCTGTGAAAACTATCATTCATGACCATTTGCATATGCAAAAGGTGTCTGCCAGATGGATTTCCAGGTTGCTCACGCCTTTCCAGAAGCAAGAACGCGTTGAGTGCTCGAGGGTGAATTTGGAGATGTGCCAAGAAGATGAGTCAAAATTTTTCAAAAGACTGATTACACAGGATGAAACCTGGGTCCATCACGATGATCCAGAGACCAAAGCCCAGTCAATGCAGTGGAAGCACTGTGACTCACCCCATCCAAAGAAGGCAAGGGTGCAGCCCTCCGCTGGCAAGGTCATGCTCACAGTCTTCTGGGACCAGGACGGAGTAGTGATGACAGATTTCTTGTCAAAGGGTACCACAATTGCAGGAGCCTATTATGCTTCACTTTTGAGGAAATTAAGAGAAGTTATCAAAATCAAGAGGCGGGGCAAGATCAGCAAAGGCATCCTCCTCCTGCAGGACAACGCTCCGGTCCACAACTCGCTTGTCGCCAGATCAGAAGCACAGGCGTATGGCTATGAACTCCTCCCCCATCCCCCTACTTTCCTGACCTTGCACCCTCTGATTTTCACCTCTTCCCAGTCATGAAGTTGTTTTTGAAAGGAAAGCGTTTCCCAGATGATGCAGCCTTGATTTCTGAAGTCACATTGAGGTTGGAGGACCAAGCTGGGGTCTTCTACAAAAACGGTCTCCAGAGCTGCATCAAACAATGGGAGAAATGCATAACTCTGGGTGGTTCCTATGTAGAAAAAGACTAATAACTGTGCCAAGTTTCGTTGCTCTACTGCTATGGGAAGTGGGTCAGAGGCATTACTTATTGAACGCCCCTCGTATCAATGGAAATAGCAGTTGTGATACCTGTGTCGGTGGGACATAAAAAGCACCATCTGAACGTGGCTGATGACAGTGCCGCCTCAACTGGCTTCTGTGCCGGTGGCATATAAAAAGCACCATCCGAACGTGGCCGATGCCAGTGCTGCCTTGACTGGCTTCCGTTAAAAGCACCAACCGATCATGGCTGATGCCAGACTCCCCTGACACCTGTGCCGGTGGCATGTAAAAAGCACCCACTACACTCGCGGAGTGGTTGGCGTTAGGAAGGGCATCCAGCTGTAGAAACGCTGCCAGATCAGACTGGAGCCTGGTGCAACCCCTGGCTTCCCAGACCCTGGTCGAACCGTCCAACCCGTGCTAGCACGGAAAACGGATGTTAAACGATGATGATGATATGTATGTATATATGTAATATTTACACAACTATTTTTTCATTCTTTTATTTGTTTCATTCATTTGACTTCAGCTATGCTGGAGCACCACCTTTTAGTCAAGCAAATCGACCCCAGGACTTATTCTTTGTAAGCCTAGTACTTATTCTATTGGTCTCTTTTGTGGAACCACCAGCATCGGTTGTCAAGCGATGTTGGGGGGACAAATACAGACACACAAACACACACACACACTCACACAACACACACACACACACACACACACACACACACACACACACACAACACACACACACAAATATATGACAGGCTTCTTTCAGTTTCCATCTACCAAATTCACTCACAAGGCTTTGGTCAGCCTGAGGCTATAGTAGAAGACACTTGCCCAAGGTGCCACGCAGTGGGACTGAACCTGGAACCATGTGGTTGGTAAGGAAGCTACTTACCACACAGCCACTCCTGTACCTATAATGATGATCCCCCTAAAAACCATTTTAAAATCATTTCCGCTGCATCTATGTTGAAACAGTGATATCATTTTTCTCGCAAACTAATAATAATGATAATAATCCTTTTCTATTTTAGGCTCAAGGCCTAAATTTTGAGGGAGGGGGCAAATTGATTACGTTAACCCCAGTGCACAACTGGTTCTTATTGCATTGCCCTCTCCCCCCACCAAATGATGAAAGACAAAGTCAACTTCAGTGGAATCATCACCATCATCATCATCGTTTAACGTCTATTTCTATGCTAGCATGGCTTGGACGGTTTGACTGATATCTGGCAAACCAGGAGGTCGCACCAGACTCCCATCTGATGTGGCAAGATTGCTACAGCTGGATGCCCTTCCTAATGCCAACCACTCTGAGAGTGCAGTGGGTGCCTTTTACATGCCACTGGCGTGGGGGCCAGTCAGGCGGGCCTGGCATCTATCAATAGAAATAATAATCCTCTCTACTAAAGGCACAAGGGCTGAAGTTGTGAGGAAGGGGACGAAGCAATTACATCGACCCCAGTGTTCAGCTGGTACTTATCTTATCAACCCCGAAAGGATGAAAAGCAAAGTCAGTATTGGTAGAATTTGAACTCAGAATGTAAAGAACCAAAACAAATGCCTTAAGACCATTTTCTGATGCTCAAACAATTCTGCCAGCACAATGGAAACCAATCATTATAATAACCTTGTAAAAATGAAAGTGCACCTTACAAAGAACTGTACATCATGCAAAGCTGCACATTATGCAGATATGTACCTCATGTCAAGATGCACCTAATATGTCTGCAAATTTAGTGCATTTATATTGGTAACTAATTGTATAATAAACAACCGTCTCTGATAGTTTAGTATTCATGAAGCTTTATCAACATCCACAGTAATTACACTAAATTACATAATTGTGGTTTGGTAAATAATCCTGAAAGGCTCTTCAGGTGCGCCTCAGGTGTGCCATAGGTGTGACTCAAATGCATTTTATCCAGTTGAACACAAAACACAGTCGATCTGATATACATGTAAATACTTGTAAATGCATATCAGTACAGGCGAACGCATATTGCTATGCCTGCTTAAGCAAGTGTGTATGTAAATATACACTTCTACATATGGATTATTACATTGTAAAATGGCGATTATGCTGTGTCAGTCCTTATCGGACATTCTTATATTTCCGGTTGAAGTCTTTTGCCTGTTGGTTCAGCTATAATCTATAGATTAGTTTAATCAATAGATTGGTTAATTAGTGTTGCCATTGGGAATTATAAGTGGATGACAGATGCGTCTCAGTGGGGGCCAAACCCTAACCCTTATCTCTATCACAGTTACTACAAGATTCAGTTCTAGCTCCAATATTGATTTTCTTATCTCTAGGACTCTACTTGAGTAAACTCATTTCAGATTATTTCTAGTACTAATTGGTCATGGGCAGATCATCCTCCCCCTCATCATCATCATCCCCCTCATCATCATCGTCATCATCATCATCATTGTCATCATCATTGCTATTACTTAGTGTCTGTATTCTATGCTGGCATGGGTCAGATGGTTTGACAGCATCCAGCATGTCAGAGGAGAACATCAAGCTCCAATGTCTGTTTCCGCATGGCTTTTTTCTTTTCGGTTGGATGCCCTTTCTATTGCCAACCAACTTACTGAATATTCTTGGTGTTTTATTTCATTGCACTAGCTCTAGTGAGGTCAACAAGTAGCTTCCATGACAAGACTCTTTGATTGAGTGAGGCATAGAAGGCCCTGAGAAGCGAGAGGAATAGGAGAGCAAGGAATAGGAACAGGTGTCATGCTCTATTAAAGGGGAGAGATGGCTGCTCCGGCTGGAAAAGAAGCAAAGAAGATGGTGTCGATGAGGTGTCAGGGTATACACCTCAAGGCACAAGAGGGTAAATGTGAGGGTAATGGAAACAGAGGATGTTGACTTTCAAGACATTTTAGCAATGGACACATAGTGAAGATCTTCACATATATAGCCACAAATGAGTAAACTGAAATCTAAGTATATAATATCATCATCATCATCATCAGCATCATCATCGTCATTGTCGTTTAACATCCACTTTCCATGCTGGCATGGGTTGGATGATTTAACTGGGGTCTGGCAAGCCAGTAGGCTGCACCAGGCTCCAGTCTGATGTGGCAAAGTTTCTACAGCTGGATGCCCTTCCTAACACCAACCACTCCGAGAGTGTAGTGGGTGCTTTTTACATGCTACCAGTACAGGGACCAGTCCGCTGGCACTGGCAACGACCAAACTCAAATGGTGCTTTTTGCATTCCACTGGCACGGAAGTCAGTCAGGCAGCACTGGCAACGATCATGCTTGAATGGTGCTTGTTATGTGCCACTGGCACAGGACCAGTCAGCCGCCACTGGCATCGACCATGCTCAAATGGTGCTTTTTACATGCCACTGGCATGGGGACCAGTCAGGTGGCACTGGCAATGATCACACTTGAGTGGTGCTTTTTACATGCCACCACTGCGGTATCAATCAGGTGGTACTATCATTGACCATTATACCTAACACATTCATATACACTTGGAAGTAGGGAGACTTTCAATGTGTAAATGATCTCAGAAGAAAGTTATCCCCATAGACAATACGTGTGAAAATATGTTGTGGACAGGTGTATTATCAAAGTCAGCTTAAGCTATATTTTAATATTAAACATATGCAGAAGAATACAGTTCTATATTTAAGAGATGAGGAATTATTTACATTATTTACATTTGACAGATATTTGTCCTCATCTTGTTTGTTGTTAACACAATGTTTCAGCTGATATACCCTCCAGCCTTCATAAGGTGTCTTGGGGAAATTTTGAACCTGGGTTCTCATTCCTAAGGTATTTTTCCAATGTAATTATTATTATTATTATTATTATACCCACAGGCATATGGCGTAGTGGTTAACAGCGTGGGCTACTAACCCCAAGATCCCAAGTTCGATTCCAGGCAGTGACCTGAATAGTAGTAGTAGTAGTAGTAGTAGTAGTAGTAGTAGTAGTAATAACAATAATATTAATAATAACATTGATAAATACCTTAGGAATGGGAACCCAGGTTCGAAATTTCCCCAAGACACCTGAAGAAAACTGGAGGGTATATCAGCCGAAACGTTGAGTTAACAACAAACAAGATGAGGACAAATATTCGTCAAATGTAAATAATGTAAATAATGTAAATAATATATACAGAATCACTCCGAATATCTAGCTACAATCAGAGTGGAGTTTAATGTTTCAGATGAGCTCAAGACAATCAGGTAACAACAGAAGCAGTTGAGTGTCCAGTATTTAGGGACTAATCTTAACATTCTGAGTTTCAAATCTGGCAAGTTCAAGTTCCACTTGGCTGTTCATAGCCGCAGGGTCCACTAAAGTAATGCTTATATGCTGTAAACAACCCGTGTGCTCAGCCTGTAGAAAGCAAGATGTGTGCAAGTCTATTACATCAACCCCAGTAGTCAACTGGTACTTATTTTAATGAGCTCAAAAATGTCAATAAATCAAGCACCAGTTGAGAATGAAAGGTAAAGTCAACCTCGACAGAATTTGAACTTAAAATGTAAAGATAGATGCAAAGCTGCCGGGACGACGACGATGACGACGATGAGGATGATGATGATGATGATGATGATGATAGACCAGACATCATATTCAAAGACTTCAGACAAAAATCATGCCTCCTCATTGATATGACTGTCCCAATTGACATAAATGTATCTGTCAAGACCTACCAAAAACTGAGCAAGTATACATACATACATACATACATACATACAAACATACATACATACATACATACATACATACATACAAACATACATACATACATACATACATACATACATACATATATGTTGAACCATTAATCCCTACGTATTTTTTTCTCTCTCCATTTTTTTCCTCTCAATCCTTTCTATCAAAGAGCCTAGACTCAAAACATCAAAGACTTTTCCATTTCTCCCCAGGTGTTAAACTAATACACCTCCTCATTCCCTCACCTGTCTTCATCTTTTGTTTTCTGTAAATTTGAGAACATAATTTCACTCAAGTGGTGGTACTACAAAAGCACATCGGGGACACTCTGTAAAGTGGTAGATATTAGAAAGGGCATCTAACTATAAAAACCAAGCTGAACACTCAACGTCAAACAATGGAAACAGGTGAAAAGGAAATTTTTTCCAAAAAACAAAGATATCAATCTTCAGGAATATAAGATGGCACAAATGGAGATGAACTTAGAGCCACTGTTCTTCAGATATAAAAAAGATAAACAGACAAAATTCTGTACCTCTAGTGCCACAGAACTGCCCCACTTCCCCCGGTAGTTAGAATGATACAAATATAGCTAGATTCAGAATAAAAACAGCACACAAAAGATAAATTACTTGTAAAATTAAGACATTGTACCTAACTTAAAAAAGAATGTTTCAAAAAATACCTACTGGTGCCTTCAGTTACACTTAAATACAATTTAAGAAATGATTAAGTGAACAGACTCATGGTGTTTCCAAACTAAACCTGGTCAGATAAACTTTCATGTTTTATTTTAAAAATTTATATCTTGTTTTAATTACTGGGTTTTATATATTTCCAAGCAAATATGTGTGTGTGTGTGTGTGTGTGTGTGAGTGAGTGAGTATATATATATGTATGTGTGTATGTGTGTGTATGTACATACACACACACATATATATATATACATATATATATATATATATACACACACATATATATATACATATATATATGTATATAAATATAGGCATGCATGTGTGTGGTGGTGGAGGGGTTCGTGTTTGTGTACCTTCAAAATTCTTAATAAATCCTTCCATATATTTGTATGACATCTCTTCGTCCCCTGTCCCCTTTGAAATTTGTAAACTTCTTTTTCCCACTCCACATTATCCGTTCTTCGACAGAAAGGAATACAGAAATAAACAGGAAGAGAAAATAGAAAAGGTTTGATGTTACTCTCAGATCCTGTCAAGCACTCTCGCTCATGCCAGTCAGATCCTATCAAACCATCCAACCCATGCCAGCATGGACTGTAGGTATTAAATGATGATGATGATGATGATGTACGTATGTATGTATGTATGTATGTATGTATGTATGTGTGTATGTATGTATGTATGTATGTAATGTAGGTCAGTAGGTGAGTAATGTCGGTTGATGGGTAAGTGTGTATGTTTGTGTGTCTGTTGCCGCATATCTTTTTCTATAGATGTGTGTTGAAGTGTGTCTCTGTGTCAAGCTGAACCAGTGTGTTGTCAAAGCAATTTTATCGGTTGCTAGAATATACACATTGAAGTTTGTATATTCAGCAGAAGCATGCATGATTGAGCAGGATGTGTGCAAATGTTTTATAACAGTGTTGGAGGTAATGAAAAATGCATGGACATAGAAAAGAAAATTAAATATATATATATATAGAGAGAGAGAGAGAGAGTGAGAGAGAGAGAGGGAGAAGAGAAAGCTGTGTGAAGAGAGAGAGGAGGTTAAGAGAGAAATATAAAGAGAGATTTAAAGGGAAGAAGACAGAGTGAAGGAGAGAGAGAGAGAAAGAGAAAGTGAGAGTGAGAGAGAGGGGGAGGCTGATGGGATTCTCTAATGATATAAATGTCTTAAGAGAAGTGAACTGTATTGTTTCACTGTGGAATCTTCATTCCCTGAGCAGTTGTGACACCATTCAGTCTCCTCGTGTCCATCATCCATCAACAGTGAAATACTAACGAAGAGGATATATCTACAACATAAGTATCAAGATCAATTTCAAGAAGTTTAATATCTATCTTAGTAAGATTCAAGACCTGGTTATATAAAGCGGCCCTTCCAGTGCTTTCAGTCAGGAGATATTTCATTCTTCTGGGAAGACAAGATTGCCTCAGTGCTATGTTTTATGGAATGAAGGTAACATTCTAAGATGCTGTTGTTGTTGTTGTTGTTGTTATTGTTTGTTATTTTTTCTAATGTACAGGCACAACACACACGCACACGTGCATACATATACACTCACACACACACACACGCACACTCACACACACTCTCTCTCACACACACACACACAATCTTTCTCTCTCTCTCTCTCACACACACACTCACACGCACTCACACACACACACACACACACACACAATCTTTCTCTCTCTCTCTCTCACACACACACTCACACGCACTCACACACACACACACACACACACACACACAAATGTACATATACATATAAACATACAGTTATCCAGGGTGACCGGGAAATTTCACCATGGAAAATTCCACTAGGTAAATTTCACTATAGGTAAATTCCACCACGGTGTACTCCACTATAGTAAATTTCACCATAGGTGAAATTATTATCATCATCATCATCATCATCATCATCACCATTATTATTATTATTATTATTATTATTATTATTATTATTATTATTATTATTATTATTATTATATGGGTTACGATATTATTGAAATAAAAAAAGAATACATAAAGCATAATATCAATAATGTCAATGAGTACAAAAGATACGAGGGAGAAAAAATAATTAAGGAACAATCACAGAAAGAAATACATGGTGAATTCTTTAAACACCTGAATGAAGAAGCAGTATCAAAAAGATACTCATTGAAATTTATAAAACAAAGCAAATAGAGACTCGAACATTGCTTAGAAAATAATTTTCATTTTTAACCTCGTATATAGAACGCTCTAGAGATTTTGTAAAATACGCACTAGGAACTTTATATTCTGATCCCCAATCCCTGTGAGCATGCCCTGGCACTTCACCATCATCTCTCTCCTGCTCCCTTGCACTCTTGCTCTCTCCCACTCTCCCTCTTTCTCTTGCTCTCTTCCACTCTCGTACTGACCTCAATCTTGATCACTCTTTCTCACCCTCTCTCTCTCTCACCATGTATCTCCTCTTCAGCAAGATACCTATTTCTGTCTCTCTGTCACACTCTAACATTTCATCATCTGGCACAAGATCATCTCCAGTATCACATCCTCTCTCAAAGGTTCTTTGTCTTGCAAATTACTTGGTGACCCTGCCAGTGCTGGTGCCACATAAAAAGCATTGAGTCCAAACTATGAAGTGGTTGACATTTGGAAGGGCATCCAACTGTAAAAACCATGGCAAAACTGACTTTTTCTATGCTGGTGCCATGTAAAAAGCACTCAGTCAACTCCATGGAGTGAGTAAAGCTTGATGTAGTCTTCTGCTGAGCCAACCCCTGTCAAACTGGCCAACCCATGCCAGCATGAAAAGCAGACACTAAATGTTGATGATAATAATGATAATGATGAGGATGATGATTATGATGATGATGATATATATATATATATGTATGTATGCAAAGTTGTCTAAAATCCATACATCAGAAAGAATAAGCACTCATATATTTATCGATAGAGTGAGAATGTTAATCAAAGTATACAGTATTATTGATCCATTTCAGCTGATCTTACCAAGTGGTTTCACACAGTGTGAAGCCATTTGTTAAGATCAGCTATAATGGATCTATAATACTGCATACTATGATTTGTGTGTGTGTGTGTGTATGTGTGTGTGTGTGTGTGTGTAAATATATACATGGTTACAGGCAAACATTTATTTCTATTTACATGTGCACATGTATGCATGCGTCCATGCATAATGCATACCCTATTCATGTTGTCAATAGATTCTAATGAAAGAGCATTGATTCTGGGCCAGAAACTTTTTCTTTTTTTTTTCACATTGGTGAGACAACAAAAGAAAATAAATATGAAAATTACCTACCTACCCACATGTATACATACATACATGATGGCTGCCCCCTTGTTATCGAGTATGGCCATTGCACGAAGTTTAACTGTTATTGGTGCTGTGATCGAATGTGGCTTTTTTGCCCAGTTAAAGATGTACAGAATTGGCAGCTAAAACCTTTACTGGTAATAGCTGGCTGTAGTTGTAACTGGGTTTCATGTACCTTTGCATGTCATTTAAGTCCTCCTGCCGAATTACACTCTCTTCCACATGCCCAACAGATATGATTAGAATGGTGTGTTACACCACCACTAGTGGTCAGGTTGTCACTCATCTATCTCACTTTATGACTACGAAGATGACTCTTGAGTCCAGCTGTACTGAGGCAGGGTCTTGCACAGACACTGCATGTCAGCATCATAAGAAAACCCTTCCCATCTGGAAGTGTAACAGCGATGCCCTTCCTGATATCACTCCTTACTTTCTCATGCGCAACTCGAGATTTCTCAAAAGTAGCTGTCCCCTCATGCACAATCCTTCTCCACCTGCTACGATCAATAGCTATGCCCTCCCATGTGTCAGGAGAGATGCAAGCATCTCTTAAGGAAGCCTTCAGTAAGTCCTTATACCTCTTTTTTGGTTTATGTGGAGGTTGTTCTCCTTTAGCTAACTCTCAATAAAAGAGTTGTTTTGGCATCCTTGAATCCTTCATTCTGACCAGATGACCACTCCATCTGAGCCTTTACTTTTACATACATACATACATACACACACACATACACGCACATGAATATCTGCATACATACCTATCTACATTTCAACATACATACATACATACCTACGTACATACACACATACATCAATGCACGTGTCTGTGTACACACATGCATATATATATATAGCTGTAGAAACTCTGCCAGGTTAGGTTGGAGCCTGGTGCAGCCATCTGGTTCGCCAGTCCCCAGTCCAATCGTCCAACTCATGCTAGCATGGAAAGCGGACATTAAACGATGATGATGGTGATGATGATGATGATTATATATATATACTAGCAGAGATACCCAGCGTTGCCCGTGTTACATGCAATTGAAGAATTAGACTTTTCTGTTATATTTTCTGTAATGAACTGTAATATCTATGTTTCGAATTTCATCAAAATTGCTGATGAGGGTTATTTTCCTCTTTACAAACCCTGAAAATATTGTAATCGTGCTACATGTATCCCATACTACTGATTTTTCTGCGCATATTCCAAAATTCCAGTCTTATTGAACCTGTTAAAAAGATTTTGCTCCTGAAAAATGAAGGTCATGGAGCTCTAAAATGTGAGAGTTAAGGCCCCTGTTGGGAGTGGGCATCTTAATGTCAACCAGAGAAGTTTAATTGTTGAGAATCTTTTTAACTTGGGTCCTATATCTATTGTTTGAATTTCTTTGAAATAGGAAATATATGTTCACTGGGTTTGTAAAAGAGAGCAAAGCTACAGGAAACCAAAAGATGAATGATCACAATAAGAAGTCAGCTACCCTACCCTAGTTGTTACCACTCCCAATGTAGGATTCCTCACCATCCAGGTGACAGGCACAGCCATAACATGCATTACGAATCTATAGCAATTGGAAGGGTGTGACCCAACTGAAATAAACATAAACAATTGTATGACGTGAGGGCTAAGAAGAAATGAAAGTGTCACCTCTGGAGTTTGCAAATTACCCCTATACTGATATGGAACTGGACAGAATAAATTTAAAATCTGTAAATGTCTTTGAATAACCAGTCACTCATCTGGGAAGGCCTTGAAATCAATGTTACCATCTTGGAACTATGTGTGACCCAATGATAATAAAATGACTGAAAGGAGGTCTGCAATCAAATAACTTTACTCAATACCTTGCAACTGAATCACCTTCTTCATTTTCCATAGCCGGGCTATTTCGTATTTAAGAGGGTTGTGTCTATCCATTTTCTTCACTTCATTCTTGACTATTCATGGGTCAAAGGGGCATGCAACATCAACTATACTGTACATATGATGCTGCTTGTCCACCACCACTAGGGCCAGTCTGTTATGCTTTAGCACCTGATCTGTTTGGATTGAGAAATCCCAGAAGATTTTACTAGTCTCTGACTCCACCATCCTCTGCAATTTGTGCTCATACCACATCTTACCTCTGTCTAGTCTCCACTTTTTGCACAGTTTCCAATGGAGCACTTTCACTACCTGGTCATGTTGCTACAACTTGTAGTGGTTTGGGGCAAGTCCAGAGTATTCGTTTGTGATATGGGCAATGGTTTCATCCACTCTATTGCAGATGTGGCACAGCAGAGACACTTGTTCATTGCTAAGGCTGATCCCTCCCCAGTTCGTGGCCAAAGTTTGGTCTTGCATTGCCAGTATATAATGCTCTCGGTCTCTTTTTTTTAGGGTTCCTTTCATCAGCCAACCCCCACCTATGTGGGAGTTTAATGGGTTTAATGTTAGAGTCGAACCTGAATGGTTTGTTATACATCAAATGCATCCTATCTTATGTATTTACATACATACATAGGTGCATGGATGCATACATACACACATACATATGTACATACATATATGCATATATACATACATACTTACATACATGCATGCATACAACATGCATACATACATATGGAAAACTGCCAGTGTCATTCCTCTGTTCAAAAAGGGCGACCGCACATCACCTGTCAACTATCGCCCAGTCAGTCTCACTAGCTGTATTGCAAAACTGATGGAATCGTGTGTCAGAGAAACACTCTGGAACTTCTGGAGCTCTCACAGTCTCATCCGACCCTCACAATATGGATTTGTCCCTAACTCCAGCTGCAGTGATCAGCTCGTCAAGTTCCTTGAGGACATTACTCAGATCACTGACAGTGGCTCATGGGTGGATGTTGTCTACCTTGACTTTGCTAAGGCTTTCAACTCTGTGCCACACAAAAGGCTTATGGTGAAACTCTCTGCAATGGGTGTGAGTGATGACCTTTTTAACTGGTTGAAATCCTTCATTCTCAGCCAAAAGGAGGTAGTCACAGTTCTAGGACAGCATTCTACACCATATGAGATGTCATCGGGTGTACCACAGGGATCTGTCCTTGGTTCTCTCTTGTTTGTGGCATACATTAATGACATAGATGTCAATTTAAAGAATGCCACAGTATTGAAATATGCAGACGACATCAAGCTGTACCTTGAAATCAAGAGGACAGATCCTGATGTCTACAACTCTTTCTTGCAATCAGACCTAGACACAATGCAGCAATGGATCACTGACTGGCAACTGAAACTGGCTGTGGACAAGTGTACAACCATGCATTTTGGGAGAAAAAACCCTGCGTCCACATACTCCCCTCCACAACACTGATATCAAGAAATCCTCTTGCGAGTGTGACCTAGGCATCACTGTCAGCAGTGATTTGCGTTGGACAAAGCATATCTCTAAAATTGTCAAGAAGGCCGAGGGTGTCTTGGCATCACTCAGCAAGACTTTTGTTAGCCGCTCTCCAGCCATCTATTTAAAACTGTATACAGCTATGGTACGACCACACTTGGAATTCGCATCATCAGTTTGGAACCCCTATCTTGCTCAGAACATTGACCTCCTGGAATCTGTCCAGAGACGTGCAACCAAACGCATACCCTCCATCAGACACCTACCATATTCTGAGTGCCTTGTTTCCCTGGGCATGGATTCACTGAAGCTCCGGCGTCTGGCGACGGACTTGGTAAACACCCACAAAGTTATCAACCACCTCACCAACAACAACACTGAACACCTTTTTGATCTCCATGTGTCTAACACACGTGGACATGCCTACAAAGTCAGAAAACAACACAACTCCCATGACTTTCGGAAACATTTTTTCATGCTCAGAGTTGCTGAAGCTTGGAATAAACTGCCTGCACCAGTTGTTGACTGCCATGGCACTGCATCCTTTAAGGCCCTCATGCTTTCCGAAATCCGCCGAAACTACACCTGATTATATATACACTTTAGATGAGTTGTAGTGCACCTGAGCACTGTACACAATTATTATTATTATTATTATTATTATTATTATTATTATTATATTATTATTATTATTATACATGCATGCACGCACGCACACACACACACACATACTCACACACACACACACACACACACACACACACACATTATTATCTCTCCTTCTTCCTAGCTCTATTATGTGACCCCTCTGTCTGGCATTAACCATGATAGATCGCTAGCCATTAAACGTTTTTCTATTTTCTCTCCCAGTTTATTTCTGTGTTCCTTTCTGTTGAAGAGTGTAGGCTCGAAATGTAATAAAACTTTCTCACTTCCTGAGCATTAAACTAATACATCTGTTTGTTGTTTACACACCTATCTTCATCTTTTTTTTTTTTGTAAATTCTCATCATATATATATATATATATATACTTATATATGTATATACAGGTGGCACGTAAAAAAACATTTCGAGCGAGGTCGTTGCCAGTACCGCTAGACTGGCCCTCGTGCCGGTGGCATGTAAAAGCACCCTCTACACTCTCAGAGTGGTTGGCATTAGGAAGGGCATCCAGCTGTAGAAACACTGCCAGATCAGATTGGAGCCTGGCGCAGCCATCTGGTTCGCCGGTCCTCAGTCAAATTGTCCAACCCATGCTAGCATAGAAAGCAAACGTTAAATGATGATGATGATATATATTTTCCAGAATTCCACCTCACAAGAGGAGTCAGAGATGAAGAGTTCAAGAAAAAAGAAACGGTCAGGATGGAAATCCATAAAGAAAGGTGTGTCAGAGGTATGTTGACATATGCTGACATATAAACAGTGTTACAGAGCTGTATGTGAATGTGTGTGTGTATGTGCAAATATCTTGTACCATATTTGCTCTGGCCCCTGTTTTTCATACCCTACAACTCTCCTCTCCTTATTCTCCTACCATAAAGTCTTGCTTCCTCACTCGAGGCTTGTTGTCCTGAAAACTGCACGGTAAGCAAACTTGTGTTGGTGGCATTAAGAAGCATGGACTGTTACAGCATGGACTAGTTGCTTCCTAATGCCAACCCACTTTCAGCCTGTAAGGTGGTTGGCATTAAGAAGACAACAGACTTTCACACAGTTTCTGCCTACAAAATTCACTTCCATGGCATTGGTCAGCCTGGGGCTATTGTAGAAGATACTTGTTCAAAGTGCCACGCAATGGGACTGAACCCCAAACCATGTGGCCGCAAAGTGAGCTTCTTAACCATTCAGCCACCATGCCTCTGCCTAGGTTTTAATAAATTGTACAATGTATTAACTAACCATAAACAAGATTAAGCAATATGCTATAAAATGTCAAAGCTACAGCTGCTCTGATTTAGTGACAATAAGAACTATATCTCTCACTTACTTTCTATCACTCTCTCTGACTCTCGATCACTCTCTCCCCCTCAACACACATTTATAGCAAAGACGGAAGAAAATGAAACCTCTAGAAAATGGTAACTCTGCCACAAACATTGATCGATAGACTTAATCTATTGTCTGCTTTAACATCATTATCAACACTGCTGTTGAGCAGGATATCCTTCTGAAAGCCTTAAAAGGGGTCATAGGCACCACCTTTCTTCAATCCTTAAAAAAACACAGAAAAGTTGTAGAGATTTATTTCATTCAAAGTACAGATGCCTCTCTTTTATTAACACTTAACAGACAGAGTGAGTCAGTTGATACAGAGGTTTTGGGAAGGAATGGTTATAAGAGCGATATCCTCATGTATGGCCTTTGACCAAATTTAACATCTGACAATAACTGTCAGCACTTAAGTGAAACATGAGCATAAGACGGTAAACTGAATGTTGAACATGTAGTAGACATGTTGTAGACATGTAGTAGACATATTACTAAAACACTTGGACAATGTTATGACTAAAAATAGAAAATCTAAATTCTCTAAATTTGAATGTTGTCTTTGACTCAACCCAGCTTTCCACTTTAACCATTTTATTTACTCACCCATCTCAGACCACCCTAGCTTTATAATACAATCTTCCCATTTTAAAGTGATCTAAATCAGGGGTTCCTAATCTTTTTACTACCAAGGACCCCTTTTATTTCAATGAGTTTTCCCACAGACCACAGGATATTCTTATCTGTATGTGTGTGTGTGTGTGTGTGTGTATGAAATTTTAAATTTAGTTCATGGATCCCCAGTAGTACCTTTACGGACCCCAGATTGGTAGCCACTGATCTAAATCAAAGCTTTCTATCAACATTTCATGTTAATTTGTTTCAGACACCATCTTAATAATAACACAAATTTATTTTATTAAATGTTTAATTGTCTTTAAAATTCATTGAAACAAAGACAGTTAATTTCAATAGAAATGATCATCATTGTCATCATCGTCGTCATCATCATCATCATCATCATCATCATCATCATCATCATCATGGTAACTCACCACATCTGAAGGTGGTAGCTCACCTCACCTGAAGGTGGTACCTCTTAGGTGGTAGCTCACCTCACCTGAAGGTGGTAGCTCACCTCATCTGAAGAGTATATGTTTATGCATATGCCTGTAACCATAGGAAGAGATAATGATGTGTTGTAAAGTACAAATGTGTTGTCTAAACTTATCAAATAACTATATATTAGAATATATTTGTATACACACACACACGTGCACACATACACACATGCATGCACGCACACACACACACACACACACACACACATGCACACATTGTTGGTGTTAGGAAGGGCATCCCTACCAAAATAGACAGTGAAAAGCCAAGAGCAGTCTTCTGCCTAGCCAACCCCATCATATCAACCAACTCATGTCAGCATGGGAAATGGACATTAAATGATGATGATGATGATGATATAATGTAAAGGAATAGGGATTTGAAATCTGGACAGGTACCTTACGGGCACTCTGATATCCAGATCTGGTTAGCCATATCAAATGAAAGGGAATACTTTTTTATTCTTTACTCTTTTACCTGTTTCAGTCATTTGACTGTGGCCATGCTTGTTTCAGTCATTTGCTTTAGTCGAGCAAATTGACCCCAGGACTTATTCTTTGTAAGCCTAGTACTTATTCTATCAGCCTCTTTTGCCAAACTGCTAAGTTACAGGGACGTAAACACACTAGCATTGGTTGTCAAGCGATGTTGGGGGGACAAACACAGACACACAAGAATGCACACACATACATACGTACATACACATATACATATATATGACAGGCTTCTTACAGTTTCTGTCTACCAAATCCACTCACAAGACTTTGGTCAGTCCGAGGCTATAGTAGAAGACACTTGCCCAAGGTGCCACACAGTGGGACTGAACCCGAAACCATGTGGTTGGTGAGCAAGCTACTTACCTCACAGCCACTCCTGCACCTATGTTTAGAATTATTTAAGATAAATGTTTAGAATCATTTAAGATATCATGTCTTTATTATAACAGCCTGTATATTGCATATTATAAACTTTGGGCCTCACAGAAGCAGTGACAGGTGACAGAGACCTTTGGTAATATACTGTGCTTGAGAAGACCCATCAAGCCGAGTGAGATTGTGGCCAAGGCTGATGCCAATGTCGCATAATTGGCAGCCAGACTGGTGGCACATAAAAAGCACCTTTTGAATGATAGGTAATATACTGTGCTCGAAAAGACCTGTCAAGCCAAGTGAGATTGTAGTTGTGGCTGGTGCTGGTGTTTCATAACTGACAACCATGCCGGTGGCACATAAAAAGCACCCACTACACTCATGGAGTGGTTGGCATTAGGAAGGTCATCGAGTCATAGAAACCATACCAAGTCAAATTGGAACCTGGTGCATCTCCCCAGCTTATCAGTTTTCAGTCAAACTATTCGACCCATGCCAGCATGGAAAATGGACATAAAATGATGATAATGATGATGATGATGATGATGATGATATATATATATATCTGATATGTAACATATTTTCTTTAGTTTCAGCTACAGTCCAGAAAAATTTTGAACAACATGATGACAAAAGTACGACAAAATTCATCTAAGAGACGAGTGACCATGGTTGAAAACATTAACATAACTCCAGATTCTAAAGAGAGCAGTGGTCAGTGGGCTGAAACTCGAAGACCATCCAGTGCAGTTGAATCAAACCAGTCTAATCATTCGTTTGTGTCTTCAGAGAAATGTCATCCATGTCGTATGCATGAATCTGTGATTGTGGTTCATGACATGGAAGAGGAATCGGATTAATATTTGCCATAAGAATTTTATCTCTTGTTTATTTCCTGTTCATTGTTAGTTGTTTACTCTTTAACATTCATTACAGTTGTTCATTGTTTGATGTTCATTCATAAACATCCATACGTGTGTCTGTAAAGATTTCCAATATGACTCACAGAATGATAGGAGAGGATTAGAGTCAACTAAATCATTTCTTACGTCACTAATGATAAGTATTTTATTGACCTTGGAAGGATAAAAGGCCGGCAATGCCTTAAAAGGCATCAAATTGTTCACAGATGTTCATCACACAATAATATTGTTCACTGACATTTTTTATTCATTATTCATTATATGAGTTCTGATGTTCAACTTTTCTTACTCATATAACTGTACATTGTTCACTGTTTATTGTCAACAGTTTTTCATTCTATGTTTTCCTACAGAACAAAAAGTATTTGTTTACTCTTTGTTTATGACTTATTGATAAAAAAAACTTCTTTTTTTTTTTGACAAAAGTTGTTCATTGTTCATTGATAACATTTTACAGATCATTGTTTATGTCTTTAACTAAAATAAACCAACACAATTTTCAAAGATTTAATTTGCATTTGATTGGTCGACTTCTCTCATTTGCATGTTCCGACATTAAAATAGTTTTCTTAATTGATAAATTATTTCCCAGTTACCATTACCTAGAATGTGGCAAACACAGATCTGAAAGTCCAGTCTTTGATTATACTGCAGTGCCAACAACAACAACAATAATAATGATAATGGTCTCAAATTTTGGCACAAGGCCAGCTATTTTAGAGGAAGTGGGCAAGTCTATTACTTTTACCCTTGTATATAGCTGGTACTTATTTTGCTGATCCTGGAAAAATGAAAGGTAAAGTTGGTCACAGCAGTATTTGAACTCAGAGTGTAAAGATCCAAAAGAATTGCTGCCAAACATTTTGTCCAATCCACTCACAATTCCGCAAATTGAAGCTTTAATGATAATAATAATTATACTACTAAGAATGATAATCCTTTCTGCCATAGACACAAGGCCTGAAATGTGGATTGCAGAGGGGGTGAAATGGTCAATAACATCAGCCCCAGTACTCAACTGCTATTTATTTCATCAATACCAAAAAGAAAAAAAAAAGAAGCAAAATTGACTTTGTTGCAATTTGAACTCAGAACATAAAGACAGACAAAATGTCACTAACCATTCTGCCAGTTTGTCACCATGCTCTCTGGGTGAGACTTGGAGTCATCTTGTGCAAATACAAAGCAAAAGCCAAACATATAATAATAATAATAATAATAATGATAATGATAATGATGATGATGATGATGATGATGATGATGGTGGTGATGGTGATGGTGATGATGATGATGATAATAATAACTGTACCAGACAGTGGCTCTCTTGGCTTCTGATCTTAACATGAAGTGTTATCATGTACATTGTTTTGTCTTGGTATAAAAGATATGTTACAGCAAATATTCTGCCCAATACCACAGATTTGCTTGTCAGTTGTTTGACCTTAACCAGTTGAGTATGTCCCTTAGTGGCTGACAATATGTGCATCTCTGATCACAAGCAGAAGTAGTGGGGGAGCATTGTAGCCGTGTGTTGAAAGGAATTCTTGGAGGTTTGGATAAGTCACCTTTGGAAATATGGGTGGTTCGTTTAACATCCTTAAACAATCCTTATTCAGGGACCTTTTGAGCGGGAGGGGCTACTCAACCAGAAGAAAACTCTAACTGGGCCCCACCTTCAAGGTCATGTGCTGTTTATCTTGATATGAGATCACCATGTCACACACATATAGTTGTGATGCATGTGCCTGGTGTACCCTTATCAGACGGGTAGTCATGATGGGTATACTGGGCTTCGTATATTTTACCCCAGTGTCACTTTGATGGCATGCACTGCTCTCTCACTCAATGATAATAATAATAATAATAATAATAACAATAATGATGATAATGCAAAGACCCTATGGGATTTTATGATTCAGTTCGACCATGAGATAGAGAATAGGAAATCAGACATAGTCTTGAGAAAGAAAACAAACTGTGCTGGATCATAGATATAGCAGGCCCAGCTGACAACAAGGTATGTGATAAGGAAGAAAGGAAAGTCGATAGATATGACAGGCTAGCTAGGGAGGTTAAGCTGTTGTGGTTCATGAAAAAGGTGGTAGTATCACCAATAATTGTCAGAGCCCTGGGAACAGTGAGTGAAAACCTTGAGAAGTACATGGAACAAATAGCGGCTGCAATAAGGGTGGAGCACTTGCAGAAAACAGCACTGCTTGGAACTGCTCGAATACCTCAGAAGATGCTTGAAAAATAGAGGTATTACCTTAGTTCACTGGTAGTGAACAGTTGACACCATAATACATCTCCAGCGTTAGAAGCCATACAAAGACAATAAAGTAATAATAATAATAATAATAATAATAATAATAATAATAATAATAATAGCAACAACAACAATAATACCGTAGGCTGCAGGTAGCAAGCCCACTACACATGCAAAACTCCAGGAAATCCAACAAAACCTGTGATAAAGAGAAATAATAATAATAATAATAATAATCCTTTCTACTAAAGGCACAAAGACCTGAAACTTGGGGGAAGTGGACTAGTTGATTACATTGACCTCAGTGTTTCACTGGTACTTAATTCATTGACCCTTGAAAAGATGAAAGACAAAGTTGACCTTAGCAGAATTTGAACTCAAATTGTAAAGACAGATGAAATACCACTAAGCACTTTGCCTGGCGTGCTAATGATTCTGTCAGTTTGCAGCCTTAATAATAATAATAATAATAATAATAATAATAATAATAATAATGATGATGATGATGATGATGATGATTCTTTTTAATTTTGGCACAAGGTTAGCAATTTTTAGAAGGGACAAACCAATTACATTGAGCCCAGTACTTGACTGATACTTTATTCTATTGAGCCTGAGAAGATGAAGGGCAAAGTTGACCATAGCAGGATTTGATCTCAGAACATAAAAAAGCCTGAAGAAATACAGCTAAGCATATTTTCTGATGTACCAATGATTCTGCCAACAAAACTTAAAAGGAAAGATATTGATCTAGAAAGCCTACAAAAAGTCATTTGCAAAATCCACTAAGATATAAAACTGAGCATGAGATTAAACAAATGTACAGAAGCGAAAATAAAAAATGAGGAGACAAATTGACTGAAACTAACAACATCAAATTAGATATTGATTGTAAAGTTGGAGAATTAGACCAAAAACAGCCGTTAAATTACTTCAGGGTAAATAAAAATGATAAACTACAACATACAGAAATGAAGAAGAAATTAGAGATAAAACAGAAGTGTCTGACTAATGTTAAAGAGTCAGAGTAGTGCTAGAAGTAAGATAATAGGAATAAACATATTAACCATGCTCGGTTATAAATTACAGCTTCAGCAAAATAAACTGGAAATTAAGTGAAATGAATAATAGATGGAAACGCTAGAAAACTGCTTACAAAGTTAATGAGAGAGAATATTCCCCCACCCCAACCTATACTGGGAGATTGGGTTTGAATAGAAATAGAAAACTGACATAAAGTAATATTTCTTGAATGAGTGAAAAATGGAGCGACTTAGAAGGAAGCAAATGGGAACTGTTTAGAGTAATAAAATAGATGAAAAGAATTTCTTCATTTACACACACACACACACATGCATGTTCAAGAAAATGCTAAACTACAAGTTGAAGGAAAAGATTTAGAGAATGACAAAACAAACAACAGAAAAGGTTCAAAAAGACAAAAGAACAGATCAAAATGAAATTCCAGATTATATCAAATAAAAACTAGAAAGAAAAGCCACACCATGGCCAATACTCCATTTGAATCAGCAGAATGAAAGCCAATAATGGTCCAAAAGATATTGAAGCATGTGCCTCTTATGAGCCATGTACATCTCTGAGCCATGTATCTCTTTGAACTATGGGTCTCCTGGAAGCATGTGATTCTTTGAGTTGTGTACATCTTTGAATCATGTATTCCTTTGAGCCACGTACCTTTTTGAGCCATGTTCCTACTTAGGCCACATGGCTCTTTGAGCCAGGTGCCTCTTTGAACCTGTACTTAAGCCATGCACTTCTTTAAACTATATACCTTTTTTCAGTCATGTACATCATTGAGCCAAGTATGTCTAATGATATTTCTTTAATCTAAACACTGAGCTCTTTCAAGTATTGTATGTCTGTCTTGGAAGAGTATCCTGAAGATATACAAATTTAAATATCTTTGGAACATTATCCACTTTTTAATGTTGTTCTTACTCCTATACAAACTTTGAACATTATTCTCCTTTCTAGTTTGTGTGCCTTTAAACACTGCCCCATTAATAGTGCTCTTGAAAAAATCGCACCTCAGGCAAAGAAAAAAATCTTCTGTTGAATATTTTCTTTGAATAAATTTATGAATAACTTTAATGTAAAGTTAACATTCAAGGTATGTTGCATGACATCTCTTGAATGAGATTGTTTTCCTCTCCCTGCCCCTTTTTTTATGTTAATAGAAATTATATATGTTCAATGTTAAGCATAAGAGGAAAATGAAGATTAACTAGTTCAATGCCTGTCACCCCATGGACAGTAAACTGGTAAAATTTAAATTCAAATTCTTTGTGCATCAAATAAAAAACATATTCAATTCAAATACAAAGAGTCTTTCAAAGAATCAGAAAGTTATTAACATTATTGCTACTTTTCATTTTCAGAAAAATAGAGGTTATACTAGGCAATTTTTAATCGCGTAAATTATTGGAATTTAGGCTGTTATATCTGAGATGCAATAAAAAAAAATATATTTTTGATAACTTGCTTTATTTTCAAGCAATTATTTAAAAATAACTTATTCACTACAATTACACATTGGACAACACACTTTAGTCATCCCCCAAAATACAAAAAAAAACTGTTAACTTCACTTAAGCATTTATGTTTTGGTATCAAAATTATCATTGTTCTGATCACAGACACAGTTCCAATGCAATTTTTATACCAAATATTAGTTTGAGGAAAAATTTCATGTACTGTATTAAAATAATGCTTTTTATTTATTTTTGTGGTGTGTGTGTGTTCATTCAGTTCATTATTTTAACATGGTGCATAAACTTTTTGCTCAACCTAGTAATAAAGTTGATAAAGAGTTCATAACCACAGAAGAGCTGAGACTGATTTAACAATAGTTATATGCTTTATGCTGTTTATTACAGTTTTATTATTAAACTGGGAATAAAATGAAATTGTGCTGACAACCTGAAGTGGGGAGTTCCATCTCTTTCACAAAACTAACATCCTGCTTGCTCCTGTCTGTCTCTCTTTCTATTTGTCAGCCTACCTGCCTGTTTGTTTATTTACCTGTCTGCCTCTCTCTCTTTCTCTCTCTCTCTCTCTCTCTCTCTCTCTCTCTCTCTCACTCTCTCTCGTTACTAAGGAACATAAACACTCACTGTTTCCATGGATAGCAAAACTAGTTCAAAAATTAGGTTCAAGAAATATATTAAGCTGAAACATCAAGATGTTTGCAAGATTGTTATCATATACACCACTGTGTGTGTGTGTGTGTGTGTGTGTGCATGCATGTGTGTGCGTGTGTGTGTGTTTTTCTATAGATCACTATGAAAATGTTATCCTATATACCATGGTGTATGTGTTATCCTATTGTGTATATGTGCATTATCCCATAAATTATAGCATATATGTATTAACTCATGTCCCACAGTATTATCCTATATGCTACAGTGTGTATGTTATCCTATATATTACTGTGTGAGGTACTCTTCATTGAACAACCAAAGCTGTCCGACAAATGGGAAAGTGAAACTCTGAGTAGCAGTTTTTTGTGATATTTTTGAGATGTTTTTGCAGATTTAATAAAAAAGCATATTACTCTACCTCTGGTATTTGAGTACTATTTTACCCACCTTGCTTCACATTTATGTGCTTACTCTGGTATTTTTTTTTTTTACTTGTTTCAGTCATTTGACTGCGGCCATGCTGGAGCACCGCCTTTAATCGAGCAAATCGACCCCGGGACCTATTCTTTGTAAGCCCAGTACTTATTCTATCAGTCTCTTTTTGCTGAACCACTAAGTGATGGGGACGTAAACACACCAGCATCGGTTGTCAAGCAATGCTAGGGGGACAAACACAGACACACAAACACACACACATACATATATACGACGGGCTTCTTTCAGTTTCCGTCTACCAAATCCACTCACAAGGCATTGGTCGGCCCGGGGCTATAGCAGAAGACACTTGCCCAAGATGCCATGCAGTGGAACTGAACCTGGAACCATGTGGTTGGTTAGCAAGCTACTTACCACACAGCCACTCCTGCGCCTATATACATACCGTATGTACATATATATATATATATATATATATATATATGTATAGGCTTGTATGTACATATGCATGTTCATATATACAAATGTATGTATATATATATGCATGAATGAATATATGTATGTATTTCGGTAAGTTGATTGGTAGGAGGTATATTTGTTTTTGTTAGGCTTCATGGAGGCAATGACCGAGACCTTTGGCATTATGTCATGCTTGGGAAGAAGACCCATGAAACCGAGTAAAATTGCAGTCATGGCAGATACCAGTGTCATGCAAATGGCACCTGTTGAAAACCATTCCAAATCAGACTGGGGTCTGGTGCAGCCTCCCAGGTTACCAACCTTGGTCAAACTGTCCAACCATGGCAGCATGGACAATGGATGTTCAATGATGATGATGATGATGTATGTATGCACATATGCATGTATACAGGTATCAGGGCCGGCCTTAGGGTTGCTGGTGCCCTGGGTAAGCTGAACTTTGGCATGTACAAGCTGACGACTGTGGAAATTTCCTTGTCTTTGTCATGCCTGCCTTGGCACCCCCGAGCACATGGCACCCTGGGTGGCTGTCTGAGTTGCTTGTCCTATGAGCTGGCCCTGATAAGTACAAATACATATATGTCATGCATATGAATGTAAGTGTGTGTTCATCTATGTATGTATGAATGTATTCATTTATGTATGTATATATGTATTCATGTATGTATGTATATATGTATTTGTGTGCTAGTGTTTGCACAACTGTGTATGGTTATGTGTGACTCATTGCAAACAGTTACAAATCATTAGAAATAATATTTGTCTAACAACTGACAACAAGTCCAGTTTATGACTGGATGTGTTTTCTAGACTAAAGCCACTGAACAGCCCTGGTAATCACACATGTTGCTAAGAGACCATTATCTGTATATAATGTTTGTTTTATTTAGAAATGTCTCCATTGGAATGCTTTGATTGATTTACCTCTTTCTGTGGATTTGTTTGTTATTATGAAGGGAGGGGGCAGACTCCTTAACCCTTAAAATCGCTTTTACACAGGGCAAACAGCAATATTTGGGTGGGTGTGTTTGTGTAGGACTGCATGAGAAATCAACAAAAAGAACAGCAATGGAATTTTTAAGTATTATAGTGCATGCATGGCTGTGTGGTTAAAAAGTTTCCTTTCCAACCACATGGGTCTTGGTTCAGTCCCACAGCATGGCACCTTGGGCAAGTGTCTTCTACTACAGCCCCAGGTTGAACAAAACCATGTGTGTGGATTTGGTTTTGGTTGACAGAAACTGAAAGAATCCCATTGTGTGTGTGTGTGTGTGTGTGTGTGTGTGTGTGTGTGTGTGTGTGTGTGTGTGTGTGTGTGTGTGTGTGTGTGTGTGTATGTGTGTGTGTGTGTGTGTGTGTGTTTGTGTGTGTGTGTGTGTTTGCGTCTCCTTGTCTTGATATCACATGATTATTGTAAATGAGTGTCACTGTCATACAAACAATGTTCTGCAAAAAAGTGTCTGGCCATGGGGAACCATTACCTTGCTTTGAAACAGTTGTTGGTCGATGACATTTGACCATAGAAAATCTACCTCAATAAACTCTGTTATTCCAATGGCTTCTGTTCCATAAATCTGTTTTTGTACCATCTCTCTTCAAATGTTGCTGATTCTCTGGCCTCTCCTTCTTTTATCAGCAATATTTCGTTTAACCAAGGCAGCGAGCTGGCAGAATCATTAGCACGCCAGGGAAAATGCTTAGAGGTATTTCATCTGTCTTTATGTTGAGTTCAAATTCCACCAAAGTCAACTTTGCCTTTCATCCTTTCGAGGTTGATTAAATAAGTACCAGTTACGCACTGGGGTCAATGTAATCAACTTAATCCCTTTGTCTGTCCTTGATTGTCCCCTCTATGTTTAGCTCCCTGTGGACAATAAAGAAATATATATTTGGTTTAACCTCAGTTAGTCACATAAGTCACTATACAGGTACAGAAAAAAAGGCATGATTGATACAAAATCCTATTTTCTTCTTTAATCAGCAGCAGGTTTTAATAAATCCTAATATATTTATTTCCTTTTCATATTTGGTTTCGCAAAATTCTTGCTGTGAAATCATGAGTTGAAACAGATTTTGTTGTCAATAACAAGCACACACACTGGTTGTATTTCACTTCTTTTATTATTATTGATCAACTTAACCATTTTACCAATTAACTAATCGATTATTTGATTAATTGTTCAATCAGTCTGTTCAGTTTATCATAGTCCTTTTGCCATCATCCTGACCTTATTATTGACATGCTCTCACGACTCCAGGTCTGCTCCAGGACCAGGAACAAACCTGAAATAGAGCGAGAGTACATAGTTTTCCCTCACTCTCTTCCCCCCCACACACACTCTCTCTCTCTCTCTCACACACATACACACACACACTAATATTTGTTAATTGTATGCTGTGAGACATGTTTGATCTGTATGTTTCATACTTTGTGCAAAGCAGCCCTTCATAAAAAAAAACTAAAAAAAAACTACTAGTTTCTGTGGATTCTAAGTATTTGTTTTTTCCTTTGCAACTAACAACGTATAATAATTCACTTGTTATATTTACTAAAAAATCCTCAAAAGTCATGGGCGTGTCCCCTCCTCTCAAAGTAAAATAAAAGGCCTGACTACAAAAACAGCAATGTTGTTGAGTAAGTGATGAATGTGTATTGTGATTTGTCTAATTACTACAAAACAACCAATATGCAATCAATAGGTTCATTCTTTAGTATCGTTAAACAATGTAGAAATGTAACCTTGTGCTAAATTAATTTTCATTAATGCTGTGAAGTTGCATACACAAGTGATGGTCAGCATATCAGTTCATGTAGTTAATTCAATCATCTCAACCATTCCCACCCATTAAGTAAGTAAACTTCCCACCCATTAAATAAACTTTGTCGTTGTCTTCATAATCATCATCATCATCATCAACACCATCATCATCAGCAGCAGCAGCAACATCACCATAACCATAATTGTCACCATTGTCATCATCATCATCATCATCATGATCATCACCATCGTTGCCATCATCATCATCAGCATTGCCATCATCTTCACTATCATCATCATCATAATCATCATCATTATTATCGTCATCACCATCATCGCCGTCGTCATCATCATCATCATCATCATCATCATCATCATCATCATCATCATCATCATCGCCATCATCGTCATCATCGTCATCGTCGTTGTTATCATCATCATCATCATCATCATCATCATCGTTCTATTGTCATCATCGTTTTATTGTCTACTTTTCCATGTTTATTTATGTCAACAAACAGTATTTGTTGATGCAGATTTCTCTATGGCTAGATTGTCTTCCTGTTGCCAACTCTTACCTTGCTTGGAAACCAGCAACTCAAAAGTTCCCTCCTTTAGGTTTTCACAGAAAGTTACAAACACACAACATTACTTGTATGACATTCATTTTACAATCATCATGCCATAACAAGGCAACGAACACACACACACACACACACACATCTGTGTGTGTGTATGTGTATGAATGTATGTGTATTTGTGTTTGTCTATATTATAATAATTATCATATTCGCCATGGATAGATTGCTAGCCACTACACATTCTTTATTTTCTCTCCTTGTTTCTTTCTGTGTTCCTTTCTGTGGAAGAGCATAGGCTCGAAACGTTAGAGACTTTTTCACTTCCTGAGCATTATACTAATACATCTGTTTGTTGTCTAAACCGCCTGTCTTCGTCTTTTTTTTTTTTGTGAATTCTCCTATATCTATCTATCTATCTATCTATATATATATATATATATATATATATATCTATATATATATATATATATATATATATATCTATATATATATATATATATATATATATATATATATATATATATATATATATATATATATATAGATAGATAGATATAGATATATATATATATATATACTGGAGTAAGCACATAAATGTGAAACAAGGTGGAAAAAAAAGAGTACTTAAATACCAGAAGTAGAGTAATATGCTTTATTTAAAAGTACCAGAAATATAACAAAAACTGTTACTCAGAGTTTCACGTTCCTGTTCGTCGAACGGGAACGTGAAACTCTAAGTAAAAGATTTTGTTATATTTCTGCTACTTTTAAATAAAGTGTATCATCATCATCATCTTCACTGTTTAACGTCCGCTTTCCATACTAGCATGGGTTTGACTGAGGGATTTTAAGTCATTAATTAAGGTTTTTAAGAAAAGGTATTTTATTGATGAACGTTCTTTGTAATCTTTCAATTTCTTCTGATGAGATCAGTTGAGTTAAGAGACCAAAGCTGTGAGCCAGTAATCTAATCTGCTCAGGACTTGGATTTTCCACTGGCATTTACGTATTTTGTCCGAGGTGTTAAGGTGCACTAACATGTGTAGACATACAACATAGCTGCACACACATATACAACTCGTACGTACATCTACATATACACACACACATGACACATTACACACACATACAACGCACACGGGCATACGCAGATAAGCACTACAAAAGAATTTTCTTATTGAAGGGACGTAACTCTGATGTTAGAAAAATCTCTGAACAGAGTAATTTCCCTTGTTTTTTCTAAATAGATAAGTTGCCGCATATTTATACATTTGGTCGTTGTTTCAGTTTTATTATCATTATTATTATTATTAAGGGGGTACAGTGGCAGAATCGTTAGCGCGCCAGACCAAGTGCTTCGTGGTATTTCGTCTCTCCTCAAATTCTGAGTTCAAATTCTGCCGAGATCGAGTTTGCTTTTCATTCTTTCGGGGTCGATAAATTAAGCACCAGTGAAACACTGGGGTTGAAGTAAGCGACTAGTCCGCTCCCCCAAAATCGCTATCCTTGAGGCAAAATTGGAAAATATTATTATTATTATTATTATTATTATTATTATTATTATTATTATTATTATTATTATTAAGGCAGCGAGCTGGCAGAATTGTTAGTATGCTGGGCAAAGTGCTTAGTGTTATTTCGTCTACTGCTACGTTCAGAGTTCAAATTCCGCCGAGGTCGACTTAGTCTTTCATCCTTTCAGGGTTGATTAAATAAGTACAAGTTGAACACTACGGTCAATGTAATCGACTGTCCCCCTCCCCCAAATTTCAGGCCTTGTGCCTATAATAGAAAGGATTATTATTATCGTTGCTGTTGTTGTTGTTATTATGGTTTGGCTCAGGTTCGGTCTTATTCCTGGTAGGATTTATATGGATAGTGGGTTACTACTTCTAACCTTAGATATCCACACATTTACAACAGTCTTTCAAATGCTTTAGAACCCTCCTGACATTCCTTGCTGTCCCTAAGAGGAGTTCTACTGGGCATTCTGTTCCAATCTCCTTCAGCCAATTTCGTCTATATCTTTGCTTATTGTTCCCAGCACACCAATTATTATAGGCACCACCTTTACTATTCGCTCCAAATTCTTCAAACTCTTTCATCACACCTCCTGTGGTTACTTCAGCAACTCTTTATCCCACATGTCTCCTATTTTTCTTCTTTGTTCTTTTTGTTTTTCAATATGTCTAACATAGAAGGAGTTGCTGTGTGGTAAGTAGCTTGCTTACCAACCACATGGTCCTCGGTTCAGTCCCAATGCGTAGCACCTTTTCAGCAAGTGTCTTCTACTACAGCTTTGGGCCGACCAAAGCCTTGTGAGTGGATTTGGTAGACGGAAACTGGAAGAAGCCCATCGTATATGTGTATACATATGTGTATGTAAATGTGTATATATGTTTATGTCTGTTTGTCCTCCCAACATCGCTTGACAACCGATGCTGGTGTGTTTACGTCCCTGTAACTTAGTGGTTCGGCAAGAAAGACCGATAGAATAAGTACTAGGTTTACAAAGAATAGGTTCTGGAGACGATTTGCTCGACTAAAGGTAGTGCTCCAGCATGGCCACAGTCAAATGACTGAAACAAGTAAAAGAAAATGGTAAGTAAACATGGTCACAATGGTACACCATCACTAATCCATCTCTTAGATTAAGATTGACCAGGTGGGGGTGGGGGTGGATGTCTAAATAATCACAATTATTTTCAAAGATAAATGAAACAAAAATACATACATAAAATGCAATTCCCTCTTTAAGCAGGTGCTAAGAACTTATTAGGTTGCTGTTTATCCCCAGTTTAACCTTGGTCTAGGAGTTTCATGATGAAAAGTATTCTAGTGGTGACAAAGTTTTTGTGCATTATGGACTGTTTTATCCAATGTCTCATTCATTGAAAGCAATAAAGTGAGGTTCAATAGGAAGTAAAGCTACTATTTCTAGCAGGTCAAATGACTTCTCACATTGGCACAATGATAAAGCATTACTGGAAGGAGACATTGATAAGAGACATTAGCAGAAGGGGACAGTGATGGAAAGAGACATTAATGGAAAGAGACATTGATAGAAGGGGACATTTGTAGGCATATGAAATATTAACTTAACTTGACAAGAAATATAAATTACTCCTAAAACCTAAACTTAGAGCCATATATATATATATATATAATCAAAATAAGCAACAAGTATATCCAAGGTAGAGTAGTACAATTGTTTCATGCTACTTCATTTTATTAAACACTGTAAGTATTACATCAGTTTTAAAATGTCAAGCAATCTTCAGCTACTTATAGAATTTTATAATTAAATGGTCAATGCACAGTCTTATCCCTATTTCATTTGCCAACATTATAAAGAGGGTAGATATATAGACAGAGAGGTTGATTTCATTCTTAAGAACATGATAGTAGTATGTTTACTCTCCGTATGTATATTTTATCATTGAGTTCACTTTGTTATATAGATCTGTCAGTGGGGAGGGGGTTTTATTCTTGGTTGAATGGAGCCAAACAAGAATTTTTTTCTATTTAGAGATATAGGAAGGGGTAGTACAAATTTCAAAACCATAAACCCATACTGTCTCAAATATATAAAACATTCAAGAAGCTTAGCCATTAAGGTGCACCTAAGCACTGACATCCTTACCTGCAGTGATAAGCATATATGTACATTCATTTGCGTGTGCATACATGCATACAATGCATGCACACACACATATACAGATATTTCCATCCATCCATCCATCCATCCATCCATACATACATCCATACATACATACATACATACATACAAACAAACAATTCTACACTGCAGCTGATGTCTAAATTCCAATAAAGCAATTTTGTTTCTAGGCTAAAACTGGTGAGAATTTTGAAAAATAAAGCCAGCAAAACAAACAGTAATGCAAACATATTGTCATATTTTCTACAATATAAATGCGAGTGTATATGGTTATGTATGTGTGTGTTTAGCCCAGAAAGGTTCTGAAATGGTGTAGCCTTGAAAAAAACAAATTTCATTTTCAAAATATGCATCCCAAAGAGAAGGTTGTCTGCAAATAATAACAAAAAAATATAATTTGTTACGAGAAATAATTCTACATTTAGAGTGACAACTTTTCCCTCTCTACTCTGCATGACACAAACAAGCTATCTCTATTATTTATCCACTCTCTCTATGTATATATGAATTATTTCCCATGCATAGCTTTCATTTTGTTTAAAACTTTGTCTTCTAATGTTTACTTTCATTTTAACACAGCTATCATGTACAAATCCTATTTTCTGATTGGGTAAAAATGATCAAACTTTAAACCTCTGTAGCATTTTCCTAAAAGTTTTCTGGAATAAATGAATCATAAAGTTGGATTCAGCATGAAAAAGTACATCAACATATCAAATTTGAAATTTTTTACTTGATTTAAAATTTTCAAAATCTGTCTATCTCTTAAATTTTTCACTTTTCTTTTGGTAAACATTCCTTCTCTATTTATATCTACCACACTCTCCCTTACTCTCTATGAAAGTATATAGCTCACACAGTGTGTATGTGTTTGTCCATATGTTCGTGTGTGTGTGTGTGTGTGTGTGTGTATGAATGTGCAAAGAATTTCATTACAGTGGCAGATTTATTTTAATAGCATGCTTTTCTGCTAGTAAATATTTTTTCTTAGATATGCATGCACTCACTCACTCACACACACACACACACACATACACACATGCATGCACATACATGCACGCACACACACACACACACTAACACATGTACACATACACACATGCATGCTCTCACACACATACACCCCCCTACACACACACTGGCTTGCTTGATACCGGGTGATGGATTAAAAATTTAAATTATCAAATTGTTTTGTTGTTGCTTAAATTCCAGCAATGGAACACTGCGTCATCAACCCATAAAATGTATTGATGGAAAGAAAAATATTGATAAACATCAGGACATGTCAGAGTGACAAAGAAATTAGGAAAGTACCATGTGGTCGTGAGATGTGCTAGAAACAACAGCTAAATCTCCCTTAAACCACCTTTTTGCCAATAAGTTATTTTGAAATAACAAACAAAGACAAATTACATATTTGGGCAGTCCATATTTCAAAACTGATTAAATGAAAGCATCAAAAAAAGACGAAATTTTAGGATTTATTGGGAGATGGGGAATTAATGAAAAAGTCTTTTTAAATTTCACTATTGCTTTTAAATTAAATTTCGTTTTCTGTTTGAAAATAAAGGAATTGGGAATTGCCGTGTTAATCACTGATTCCCCAATTTTTCTTTTAAACTTTCAAGGTTTTTCCCATTGTTCGGGTGTAGTGCAAAAAACCAAAAAAAATTGGCCTAAGTTGAGATAATACATAAATTTTCACAAGCTTTGTTTTCTTTTACTGTCAAGGCATCTGCCATTGTTTTTAAGTGTATAGTGCAAGTATAAAAAATAATTGTCATGAATTGTCAAAAATGTTTTTGCATGGGTATGGGGGAAAAAAGTTTGGAAAACCTCATCAAAATGGAGAGAATCCAACTTATGTAGTATTCCAAGGTCTGCCAAGGCACTTTATGGTGAAATTAGAACGAGATACTCAACCAGTATAATAATAATAATAATAATAATAATTGTGTACAGTGCTCAGGTGCACTACAACTCATCTAAAGTGTATATATAATCAGGTGTAGTTTCGGTGGATTTCGGAAAGCATGAGGGCCTTAAAGGATGCAGTGTCATGGCAGTCAACAACTGATGCAGGCAGTTTATTCTATGCTTCAGCAACTCTGAGCGTGAAAAAATGTTTCCGAAAGTCATGGGAGCTGTGTTGTTTTCTGACTTTGTAGGCATGTCCACGTGTGTTAGACACATGGAGATCAAAAAGGTGTTCAGTGTTGTTGTTGGTGAGGTGGTTGATAACTTTGTGGGTGTTTACCAAGTCCGTCGCCAGACGCCGGAGCTTCAGTGAATCCATGCCCAGGGAAACAAGGCACTCAGAATATGGTAGGTGTCTGATGGAAGGTATGCGTTTGGTTGCACGTCTCTGGACAGTTTCCAGGAGGTCAATGTTCTGAGCAAGATAGGGGCTCCAAACTGATGATGCGAATTCCAAGTGTGGGCGTACCATAGCTGTATACAGTTTTAAATAGATGGCTGGAGAGCGGCTAACAAAAGTCTTGCTGAGTGATGCCAAGACACCCTCGGCCTTCTTGACGATTTTAGAGCTATGCTTTGTCCAACGCAAATCACTGCTGACAGTGATGCCTAGGTCACGCTCGCAAGAGGATTTCTTGATATCAGTGTTGTGGAGGGAGTATGTGGACGCAGGGTTTTTTCTCCCAAAATGCATGGTGGTATATATATATATATATACATACATACATTCATATATATATATTATAGACATGCACACACACACATTCATGCATTACATACAATACATGTGTACATATGAACAACGTACATATGACAAACAACAGAAATCTCGATTAATACATAGATAGCTACAGTGATTGATAGGGAGAAAGCAATGGTTGCAGACAGACAGAAGAGAGAAAAGAGAAGAAAGGTGAAATAGAGAGTGTGTGTGAGAAAGAGAGGGTGAGAGAGAGAGAGAAAGAGAGAGGTATCAGCTTGAATTAATGTATATATAAGAACAATAATGACACATGCTTTCTTCATTGAATGAGTTCATCTGAAACTGACCATAAATTAGGACACTGTCACTCATACACGCACACACCACACACACATTCTCTCTCTCTCTCTCTCTCTCTCTCTCTCTCACACACACACATGTTACTGTTTTTGTTTCATAAGATTTGTTTATTCATTTTCTAGAATGTGTGACTATCAGACATCTAAGAATGGAAAGATTGGTTGATGTTGGAACGGGGTGGGGGAGAGGGTTAATACTCAGGGACACCTGCTGCATAAAAACTTCTTAGTACTCAGCTACAACATTTTTGATTAAAACTACTGCTTAGAGATGAGATCTCATAAGATTGAAACACATTCAGAGTCGTCACCCTTATTACTAAAGGCCATACTCACACTTCACTACACTCAATAGATAATTAATATTAGTTAATTAAAATTTTGAGGTTGTTACTCTTATTTTTTTTAAACCAGAATTATATATTAAAAAAACAGCTTTTCTCATCATTAAGGGTATAAATTTTAAATTAATTAAATTCCCTGGCCAACTACATCAAGCATGCTATCACACCTTCCTATATTTTTCAGAAGTAGAGTCTTTTTTTAAAATAAACTAAATGTCTAAGATTGATTTATTATTAACAATATTAAGTTTCACCAGGAACTGGATCTTTGGAACTGGGTCATCAATTTATTCCTCAGCATGCCATTTGTGCCCCTATTCTCTGTTGTGAGGCCATGCATTAACCATCTTGATTAATAATTTATCTTTGATTAAATGCTTTTAATATAACTCTTCAAATTTTGGTAAAAGGCCAGCAATTTTAGCAGGAAGGGGTTCAATCAGTTTCATTGGTCCTAGTGCTTAATTGGTATATATTCTATTGACCCCAAAAGGGTGAAGATTAAAGACAGCCTTGCCAGAATTTGAACTCAGAACATGAGAAGCCTGAAGAAAAATTGCAAAGCATTTTGTCCAATGCATTAAAGAAAGAAAGAAAAAACTGGTTTAATGGCAGAATAGGTTCTTTAGACCAATCTAATTCATTTATGCTAATTATGAGGGGTACCCAAAAGAAACCGGAATTTTGCAATACTAGTTTATTCATTTAGTTTTACATGTTTACACTTTTATTGCCTTCAGAGTATTCTTCATTTGAAGCAACGCATCGATCCAGGCACATTTTCTACTATTTAGAGCAATCCTGGAACTCTTGTGAAATGCTGCCTTTTAAGACCCACTAACATAGCTAGTATGTGCTGCCCAGGGTGGCCCTTCAGGTTGCTGAAAAAACACATATTGCCTACAGCAGACCTAAATGTATCACCACTTTAAAAGTGCCGCCTGGGATGGACAGTCCCTCGCTACCTTCCTCCCACCCCCAGCTACACTAGTGTTAACACCTCTGTTTTTTTCTCCACATCTGCAAATTCCATAGCACCAGCTTTTGTCACCAGTGATGACCTTTGAAGAAAGATCCAGATCAACTTCCAACTTTTCTTTCAGTTCATAACACGCATTCACTCAAGACTGCTTTTCTTCTTCACGAACAAGCAAGACACAGATTTTGCTGCAACTCTTTTCATTTGCAATTCCTTGCTCAAAATTCATTGGCAGGAGCTCCAGAACACAGCAGTCATATCATCACATTTGTCAATTGTTTGGTGACGGTTCTCCAAGATCAGTTAATGAAGTTTTATGATGTTTTCATTCATTTGGGAGGTCTTCAAGTGACAAATGACCATTCCTAAAGTGTGGAGATCACTCATAAACTTGTGCTTTGCTCATGACAGTGTCCTTGCAAGCTGCTTGAAGCATGACAACTGTTTCGGCCACCAATTTTTCCCTAACAGAAAACAGAATTTTATGTTTTTCCTTTGTTTCAGCCATTGCAAAAATCGATGAACAAGAGAAAAGCACTGCAAAACAAAGACACACCACATGGCAGTACAATATCACTTGACAACACCGGTCAGCAGACTGTAGCCTGAGGGTCACATCAAGTGCCTTCTAGTGGTGGAAGCCTGAACTACAAATGGCTTGTCCCACAGAGAATGTTTCCGGTTACTTTTGGGGGTACCCCATCGTATGTCCTTGAGAAAGGCATGAAGGACACATGCTGTTATTCCCCCATTATGTGAATCACTCACCAAATTCTGAAGTGAAAGAGTCTTTTATGAGAAACATTAGTATCTTAACATTTATAGTTTTGTAAGTTTACTTCAAGCAATCTCTTATCTGTTTGTATTAAATTTCGCATTGATTGATTAGAAGGAAGGGGGGAATGAGTCTGAGATGGAGAAATAGATAGCAAAGAGAAGGAGGGTGGGAGATAGAGAATGTGTTGCTAGTGCCCAATTTCATCCATCCATCAGCTATCAAAAACAGCTGGAATCCTCCATTTGCAAGATTTGGGGTTAATAATTGCTGGTGAGGCATCGCAGTACAACAGATGCTACTCATTTCTTTTTGTTTTTTTCTTTTTCTCCAACTGAGCGGACCGGAGCAATGAAAAACGAAGTAACTTATCCAAGGACACATTGCATTGTTTAGGAATTGATCCCATGTCTTTACAAATGTGAGTCCAACAGTTTAACTATTGGGTCTTATATCTAAACAACACTATAATTCTTAATGGTAATGCCAGTGCTAATATACTTAATGTAATGAATCTGTAAAAACTAACACTTCCTTTTTTCTGAGCTGAGATTCAAAACCAAATCTAAGGATTCTCCTTTGTCTGATCCACCACCGGCCAAACAGGTGTGAAAGAAATTTCTTTGTCCTGTCAAAAAGTGATGGATGGATTTCTCTTTGACCTATGACCTGAGCCGTGTCATTTAAGGTTCAAGTGAACAGGAGGTGACCTACATACGTAGAAATTACTCCTATGGTATATCTGTCCTTCTAGCTGTCATGACCATTATAAATACAGTCAGACATACAACAGAGGCAGATAGCCATCACCAGGTGAACTCTCAAGAGACAAGCAGACAGCCATCAAGTAACTTGCGGCAGTTAAGCAGCCAACAGAGAACCATGTATTCAGCATGAACGACACAACAAAGTAGCAGTTGCAGAACATAAACAGACCCCACTAAATGACCAACACACACAGAGACACAAACATATTTCCCCTGTTTATTTTCCTCTTCGCCAACTCGAAGCAAGTTGGTAATGTCATGTAGTGAATTTTCTGGTGTATATAACACGTAAATGCAAGAGTCAAATAAATTATTTAAACCACAATCTGATGCTTTCCCATTGTTTTACTTTGATGTTATCCACATGTCTCTTTCATCTGCTACCTTGACATCTTTTGCTACACTCTTTCCCACTACAAATCAAAACATTAATCAAAATTACAATTGGAGTAATTTTATCATGTTGCGCTCCAGATGACTTATCATTTCAGGGGAGACATTTCTTTTAGATTAAACTTAGCTGAGAACTTTACATCAAAGAGTAAAGGACATACGAATTTGTCTTTTTTTTTTTCTTTCTATTTAATATAATCTTGTTAAAGTTTATCATTAGCTTAATGGTGTACATTACAAGTTCAAATTCCCTTCTTTTTGCAGTTTGGTCTATAAATAAATAACTGTAACATACTATGTCAATATAATAAACCTTATGTTTTCTCTCTGTGAAATGGTTATGTGAGAAATCGATATATTGGTTCTTTGACTTTTGAAACTTAAAAATTAAGCCTGGGACAATGTGTAAACATTCAGCTAGCAATGACCTCAAAAAAACGAAACATCTATGAAATAAATTGATTTCTCTATTAATAAATTGAGATTTAGCATATTGATCATAACACATTATCATAATATAAATAAGAGAAAAGAAGGAAATATGAAGAAAATTTTACTAAAATTACTGAGAACTTAGCAATAAGACATGACAAATTATTTGGACTAAATTTTAAAAACATTTTGAGTCCCAATAAATAGCTTGCATGAATTCACTACCAGTAGATGTGTAACCAATGTGTGTTGTCTGAAAGGCAGCAAAAATAGTAAGAGACTGAAATGGAAAGTGTGTAGGGTCTAGTTATTTTTTGATATTCAGGTTTTACACAACCAGTTTCTGTAATGATGGAAATGTTTGCCAGTTACCTTGGCTGTTGAAGCTTCTACAAGTTCTAAATAAAGTTGGATACAGAATAGCCAAGTAGTTAAGACAATGAGTTGAGATCTGCAGCAGATTTGAACCTACTACCTTAACTACTTTGTTATTTTGAAGCAGAGTACTTAATTCTGAAATAAGTCAGTCCTCTGGAATTGATGTTGGAAAATCGGACACATTATGTATGCTATGAAAGTGAAACACTAGACCTTAAGATTTTTACTATGGAATACTAAATATATTTATATACATGTTTTCAAAACTAAATTTGTGATGGGCAAACAGAAACTGTAGTTTTTGTTCATCTATATTCTGAACTCAAAAATCTTTCTTGTGTTTGGGAGTCAACTTTACTTTTTCTATCTAGAAGACAATTAGAAGTACCAGTACTATTTTGGTTCCTAATTTAATCCAATATAGCCCTTTCTCTGATGAATTGCTGTTCTGGTTTTCTTTTCAAAGAAATCATGGAACCAGAAACAAGAAATTGATAAACATGTTAAAACTTTTAACATTTGCTAAAACGAAAAAAAAGTCAGGTGAAATAATAATAATTATTATTATTATTATAACAGGGTTTTTTTCTTTTTTTTTTTAAACGGATGCTCATGTGTATGTACATAGTAGACAAGCATATCAGTGTCACACGTAGACAAGCAACTCTTAAGCCTAACGTGGCAGTCAGTAATGAACTGAACTCTCAGTAGAACTTGGCAATACTTCATTGGTCCATAGTAATAGGTATTACTACGCCTCTCCATAACTTACGACTAAATTATATCTAGTTTTATCGGAGTTGGAGTAACTTATTTCGTGTTATAATTGACTCATTAATGATTATATTATAACAATCTCTAAATAAATACGCTGAGTTCATAAATAACTTGGTTTTCATTTATGTATTTTTGGTACTTATTAATCTAAAGTAATTCGAAGAAAAGCCGACAAGTAATGCGGTCCGAGTGTCTTAAATTCTATCTTCATCTTCAGAGACACTAAAGAGTTCCTGAAGCATGGCGTTGTTTAGTAGTAGATTAAATTACTTGCTTCTTCTTTTGGCTTTAATTAGTCAAGTAATTGATTTTAGATGCTATGGAGAAGAAGCTGATGAAGCAGACGAAGCTACCGACGACGGTAGGTCCCGCAGAAAACAATTCTATGCATTTTTTCACTTTTGTTTGTTTTCGTTTTCACGTATCTCTGCCCAAATAGTTGCACACACCAAGCAATGCCTCACAACATTTTTTTATAATTTTCAACATACCTTGTAAGTTTTCTTTCATTTTATCAATTCACATCATACAGGATTTGTTTGCAACTAGTTTTGAGAACAGTCATGCATTTTTTTTTATTCAGCGTACTTTTTGAAAAACTTTCTTATGAACCTAATTCATTCACAAATAACTTACTGATAAGAGAAACTTAAAGGTTTGTGTAATCAAAATCCATTTTATACCCGGGCCCTTGATGATTGATGCTGTAATTAATGTCAACCTAAACATACCCATTTTTCACAATTCACTGCAAAAGAAGTTTTCCCTTGTCTCAAAGAACAAGTTATGTCCGTATTTCTTGCCCTTTTGCTAGGTTTTAGAAGTTTTCCTTTCGTGTAAGTCATTTGAAAGGTTTTCATGTGATCCTTTAAGACTAACAAAAGTATATAAGACCATAGATCGAATTTATATCTCAAGTTGTTCACTCATCAGGCTCTTGTAGCGTGGGTTTCATTCCACGTCTACAGCTGTATAGGAACCCTTGTTTACATATACACGCTGCAGATCTTGGAAGAGATTGTCCACAGTTGTTTTCCGTTTTATTATTGTTTGTGTGGCAGAGGAGCAAGAGAATTATAATTAGATAGATATTTATGTGTCGCATCACAGTTTCTACAATTTCGTGATCTTTAAGAATGTCAGGGCCCCTGTAAATATCTGACTGCTATTGACAAAAAGTCAACCCCGGCTACGATTTCGAGACAACGATCTTTATACTGGGTATTTACCTTGCCAAAATAAGACTTGTTTTTCTTGATGTAGGTTTTTGTCCACCGCGTCACTAATGTTACTGATGTTGATCCTAATGTTCACTGTTATGTATTTAGGCTTTATTTTTGCAGGCGAAAATAATCTCATGTAGAGAGGCCTACTTGGTTGGGTTAACCACCTTGCGGACTTGCTCCCACTAGCGATAAAATGAGATTTAGACATTGTTTTCAACATATTCAACGCCGATGTATTTTATTATAATTGGTTTGAAATTACCGCCTCCGTTTCCAAAAAAACAAACTTAACTGAAACATGAATGTGGGTAGTAGTGTTATTACAGAAATCAGCCTCATAGATGTATCCTATTTATGAAGATGAAATAGAATTTGGAACAAATTAATTGGTATAATTCAGGTCCTCAATTCTGGGTGGGAAGATTTCTGTTAATTCTTGTTTATTGCATCTCTTCATTTAGTTCTTGTAGTGAACCGTGAAAACACAATGAGTAATTGTTCTTGGCTTCATTGACTCCCGAAATATTTCACAGTAAACGTGTTGTAAAACTTGCAAAAGAGATAATAAAAAGGTGAAGTGGAAACTGAAGATGTCCAAGTGGCATGAAAGCTGCTTCAATTTCTGTTTTATAAATTTAGCTCTTTAAAGACTGAGAAAATGACGTCATTAATCTTGTATGTTAACATCTATTTTCTTTTGCTGATCACATCATCATCATCGCCGTTTTTACGTCTGCTTTTCCATGCTTGCATGAATCAGTCGAGAGTACATTGAGGCAGAGCCTTTTTCCTGCAGTTCTGCTCGCCAACCCCTACTTGTTTCCAAGTGAGGTAGTAATCTATCAATTTACTAAATAGCTAACAGCCCGGGCGTCTTTTATGCAGGGAACAGGAAACAAACACATACATATACGACGGGCTTCCTCATAGTTTCCGTCCACCAGATATTTTCTCAAAGCTTTGGTGGGTTCTGGTCGATAATGGAAGACACTCGCTCATGGTTGGGAAGCGAACTTTTTAGCCACATGCCTTCATTCAATGCTTACTTTTTCATGTTTGTGTGGGTCAGACGAATTCACTGAGGCAAATTTTCTACAGATAGAAACTATTCCTTTTGCTGATCCTCACCTGTTTCTAAGCAAGCTAAGAGTTCCTTATGGCCACCCATGGAAGAATAAACATCACTTGCATAATGGTGATGTTTACAAACATTGCATGATGTCAAGACAAGACTACACACACACACACACAATATCTTTCTCTCAGTCTCCATCCTCCAAATCCACTCAGAAGGTTGCTTCTGCTCTCAACCGATTACAGCTGTGCTATAATAGAGGAGTGATGGAGAGTTGAGTGTTTGGGGAATGCTTAGCAGGTGTAGGGCAGGCCAAGCATGTGCAAGCATATATAAAATGCAAACCCGTGTTTGCAAAGTGAGCTTCTTAACCCCACAGCCATCTCTTTGCCTATATTGATATCTACAACACTTAATTGCTTTTACTGATTGTCTTTTCTTTACATTTTTTCCACTGTAGATAACGAGCCAATTGAAGAAGATGATGTGTTGGTCTTAAATAACAACAACTTTGATGATGTCATTTACTCCCGAGATACGGTACTTGTGGAATTTTATGCACCATGGTAAGATTCTCTTCATACTCTTCTTTCTACTTTCCTCTTATAGTCACTATCATGACCTGCTAGTAGGATGACGGTGAGGATCGTCATCATCATCATTTTAATGTCCACTTTCCCATCCTTGCATAGGCCAAACCAAATTTGTTGTGGCAGATTTTCTGTGGTTGGATACCTTCCCTGTCACCAACCCTTACCTGTTTCCAAAATAAAATTATATTTCTCCTCAGCCTGATATGTTCTTCCTGAAAGACTGGAAATAAACCAGTCATCAGGTGGTATCAAGACAAAGCTACACACGCAATAGGTCAGTTGTCATCCACCAAATGTTTCCACAAGACTTTGGTTGCCCTGGGGCTATATAGTAGAAGGCACATGCCCCATTTGCATTCGTACTTTCAACATTTTATAACAAGCCTGTTTTTGTCCTACAGAAACACTTCATTGCCTTGTGCTCCTATTACTTTACTGTCATTCTTTCCTCCCCTTCTTTTACAATCTTCATGTCTTTTTACTTCTCTATTAAATTACTTTGTGATTTCTTTGTCTTCAGGTGTGGCCACTGTAAAAGACTGGCACCAGCATACGCTGATGCTGCCAAACAGCTGAAAAAAACAGTGCCTAAAGTATCATTGGCCAAAATTGATGCCACTATAGAAACTGAACTAAGTTCCAGGTATTTGCTTTTAATGGGGTTTTTCTTTTCTTTTTTTTCTTGCATTATTTTGAGATTATATTCCTGATATTTTGGCAATGTCCCACTATTTCCGGGTGGGTCATGGAGGGAGAATCCTCAGGTACCTCCTCCGAGAATCCTCTTAGAAGTAACCATCATTGCAATTTCCTGGCAATGTTCAAAGACTGAAAGTCAATCTGAAATTTAAGTTATTGCTGATGAACTATGGAATGTCAGTGTTAGTAAATTCTTGGTGAACCAAATCCATAGAAGTTCCTCATATGGTATTATCATTCTTCAGAACTCTTCTTGTTGATATATTAGGTCCCAATACTTAAGACATCACATCAACAACTCTCTCACTCCTTGTCATTCTCTTTTCCTCCATGGCTGTTAACTCAATTTTAGGATCTTTTTGGTTTGGCTGCCAGCATTTCAAAAATTAAAATTTGGCACATTAATATACTTTTCCAAGCTGAATTGCTCGGAGTTATTTAATTTTTTTCCAGGAAAATGTTTTTTAAAAGTTATAAAGGTTTAAAATTTGATCATTTTGACCCAGTGAGGAAACAGGTTTTGGAAGCTGTCATTTTGTGCGTGACTGCACATTATGTCGTCAACATCCTGAAAGTAGCAAATGTTATCAAGAAAGAGTAAACAACGTGTCTTTTGTAGTTTTAAGTATTGCAATAGCACAAACTTAAAAGATTTATCCAAAAACGTTATTTAGCTGTTATTTTTAGCACATCTCATAACCACCTCAGTGACAAAAAATGAGTAAACAACACATTTTGTAGTTTTAAGCATTCAATATGCATTTAATGCAAATATGATTAAACCACACATTATATGCGATAAACACACACCAGTACACATTTCCACCACATCTTTTTGTACACATAACATGCTTCTTCCTTTTACATAATTTTCTTCAGGGTATGACACCCTTTTCTTGTAGATACAAAACAGTATCCTCTTATTCTTAGTGTCTCCATCATTGAAGCAAGGATACTGGTTTTTGCTACCATAAACAAACAGTAAAATTTCCAACAGAACACAGCATCAAAAAGTGGTTTCAATATATTTGTCAACATGTGCTTCCTCACAGACAAAAGAGTTCTCCATTCCGCTTGTTACTATGGAAACCAGCATGAATGTGTCTGTGGCTTATGATTGGCTAAAATTAGCCAAAATTTTAAAACGTTAATTGCTAATAACTCTTTATTTATTGACTTATAGTGAAAATGATTTTCACATAATTCATTAATCTATAAAAATGTATCATTACCCTGAATTTGAAATCAATTTGAACAGAAATTGATGCTGGCAGCCAAATCGATAAGATCCCTATTTTACTTAATGACATAAGGTATCCAGTAAGGTTTCAATTCCCAGACTAGGTGGTGTGTTGTATTCTGGAGCCAAACACTTCACTCAGCTGTGAATGGGTTAATCCTGTGATGAGCTGGTTTCCTGTTCAGCGGGAATGTTGTGATCTTGGTCACCTATAGGACATGCAGACCAGGTAAATGGCCCAAGGAGATCTAGGACTTCAGACAGTACCTACTTTTACTTGACATATCCTACAACCATCAATAGTTTCAGCATAACGAAGCAAACAAGGTGACTTGTGTTGGTCTTGCTCTTTATCCTTGTTTATAAAAATGAAGTAAAACCCTGTAACTTCTGCTGCTCACTTTGATATTATCAGTCATGAAACTGATGGGAATAAAGATGCCAAAACTGGACTCCCTTGGTTACATTTATTTTGTTGATTAGGAGAATACAGGGAGCAAAGTTATTAACCCCAAATATGCCAGAAAGTTTACAAAAATCAAGCAAAATTAACATTTTAGGCATTATATTTGTTTTGATATGGGCGTACACATCTGGTGTAAAATGGTTTCTCACAAATAAATAGTTGGTTGTGGTTATCTAAAATAACCTATTGCAGAAATATGTTAACACAGAATGCACTCTGTACTACTCAGGTATGATACTGAGTATTCACTGCTCAACAACCAACTGTTAAACCAACACCGTCAACTACCCCCACCCCTGACAGTTCACTCAGTTCTTATTTATTGTAATCGGTTAGTCCACCTTCAGTCACGTGGTAGGGGTGTTCGGGATTCTCCCATAACAATTTGTCTCCTTTGTCTGCTTAATATCAATGTTATTTAGTTGAAGGTGGTGAGCTGGCAGAAACGTTAGCACACCAGGCGAAATGCTTAGCGGTATTTCGTCTGTCTTGAGTTCAAATTCCACCGAGGTCGACTTTGTCTTTCATCTTTTTGGGAGTCGATTAAATAAGTACCAGTTATGCACTGGAGTTGATGGAATCAACTTAATCCCTTTGTCTGTCCTTGTTTGTCCCCACTATGTTTAGCCCCCTGTGGGTAATAAAGAAATAAATATCAATGTTGTTTAGTTTAAGACCAGCTGTGATTGAATAAAGCTGATGTGACACAACAACAGTTGTTAGACAAACCCTAACCCTTTGGTTACCATTTAGTAATTTACCATTCATAATGTTTTGTTGCTACATTTTTATATATTTGTTTTTTTGTCAGATTTGATGTGAATGGATATCCTACTTTATTGTTCTTCAAAAATGGAAAGTCTTTTCCCTATGAAGGACCAAGAGAAGCTGATGGTATGTAGACAAAACTGGAAATGTTGTTTGTGTAATTGTTCATTTTCAAATTGGTTTTTATGTCCAACAGTAGTTCAAGGTTGCCAAAGTTAAAATGCATAACTGAGTTTAGTTAAGGCCAAAGTAACATAATTTGGGTCATGATTTGAAATATGCTAATGCCATCATGGCAATCATGTTCTCCAAACTGACACCATTAATGGAATAAGGAAGGCATCTTTACATGGTTGCTCAATCTGTCTGCTAGAAACAGTAGTCAACTCTAAAATAACACTCTGTCTTAGAAAAGGAAGGACACACAGGTCAGTATAATCCTGGACATGTGTAAAGTTGGGATGGTCACAGTTGGAGCAGCTTTGATCTCAGGTCTCTTGGATGAGGGTCAACTTGAGACTAAACAACAGTTTTGGCTACTCTTATTACTGAAATGGTTTCTTGAAGATTAACTTTAATCCTATCCACTTTTGCCACATTTTTATCTTTTCAGTCATTAGACTGTGGCCATGCTGGGGCACCACCTTAAGGAATCTTTTGTCGAATGAATTGATCCTAGCACTTATTATTTTTGAGCCTGGTACTTATTTTGTTGGTCTCTTTTGCTGAACTGCTAAGTTATGGGGGACATAAGCGCAGCAACACTGGTTATCACTCGTGGTGGAAGGACACACACACACACACAGATGTGTGTGTTGGTTGATGCCAGTGCCATGAAAAGCACCATTTGAGCGTGGTTGATGCCAGTGTTACCTGACTGCCTCCCCTTTCCATGCCAGTGGCACATGAAAAGCACCCACTGCACTCTTGGAGTGGTTGGTGTTAGGAAGGGCATCCAGCTGTAGAAACCTTACCAGAACAGATTGGAGCCTGGTACAGCCTCTTGGCTTGCCAGTTCTCAGTCAAACCATCCAACCCATGCCAACATGGAAAGCAGATGTTAAACGATGATGATTATATATATGACAGGCTTCTTTCAGTTTCCGTCTACCAAATCCACTCACAAGGCTTTGGCCAGCCTGAAGCTATAGTAGAAAACACTTGCCCAAGGTGCCATCCAGTGGGACTGAACCCAGAACCATGTGATTAGGAAGTAGATTTCTTACCTCACAGCCAAAACCTGATCTTTATCAGGTATTATGGGTAGTCATTTTAACTCACTTTCATTTATATTTCCAAGTTAGCATTGAATGGAACAGATTTAGGGCAACTCCATGTATTTGCTAGGTGTTGCTTCTCCTTTCTACTGCTCTTTAACTAATGGTGTTGATGTGGATATCTTACCTTTAGCAACACAACAATTGGTGTGGTATGTTTAAGTTAACGATTAGGTGATCAGCAGTGCAGTATTTTCAAATCTCACTTCACTGCCCAATCTCAAATTCCTTTTATCTCACAAAATTTACTCTGTACTCATTTTCTTTTTATCAAGGTGACTTGTGTTTTTCTTGCTCTTTGTCCTTGTTTATTGTTAAGCTTCCTCCTCTCACTTAACATATACATCATTCAATTTCTTTAAACAGGTATCGTTACATATATGTTGGAACGAGCTGCACCAAGCTGGAAACCTCCACCAGAGGCTGTTATTACATTGACTGACAACAATTTTACAGATTTTATAGAAAAGCATGAACTTTCTCTTGTGGAATTTTATGCCCCATGGTATAGTTATTTTTTAAATATCTGATTCTTTCTTAATCATGAAAGAGATTCTGCATTAATTTTTCTTATTGAAAATTATTAAAATAATTTTTTTTTTTACATCATACTCAGTAGTTTTGGTTTTATAGTGAAGATGTTTGCTTTGGAAACAGATGGTTTTAGGTTCGGCAATCCCTTTGTCTTTGTTTGTCACCTCTATCTTTAGCCTCCTGTGAGCAGTAAAGAAAAATAATGGTGTTTCCTACAAGAGCCATGGGTTGGCCAATCCTTTTTTCATTCTTTTACTTGATTCAGTCATTGAACTTTGGCCATGCTACTGCACTGCTTTGAGGAGTTTACTCAAACAAATCGGCCTCAGTAATTAGTTTTAAGTGATTATTTGGAGAACTGCTAAGTTACAGGACATAAACAAACCAACATTGATTGTCAAGAGGTGCAGGTGTTTAACACAAAGACATACATATCTTCTCCATCATATGTGTGTGTGTATATGTATATATATATATATATATATATGTGTGTGTGTGTGTGTGTGTGTACAGCAATAAGAAAATGGAGGGGATCAAGAGGTGGTATTCATCAACTTTTAGACATTATATTATGTCTGTTTATTTATTTTTTAAAAAGACAATCATAACAATATACCTACATGTATAACATATTATGCTTTACATATAAAATATAAAAATACCAGTAATTATTAAAATATATAATGTAGAACATAGAAAATAGGATAATATCTTACAGGTGTTTCAGCCAAGAGGCCATTGTACCCCACTCTACTTTTATCCCTCCATTGAACTGAAGTATTTGGTAGATAAGATTAAGGTACTTGGGTGTATTCCTGGGCTTTGGTGAATACCACCTCTTGATCTTATCCATTTTCTTATTGCTGTATAAATTAAGGGTAAAATAACTTTTTACCCTCACTCATTTATTACACTTGGTAATGTAATTGCCATGCAATGAAAAAAACACTTGTGTATTAATAATTGGGTATTCTACCAGCAGTATATTGGATAGATATTATCCCTTAGTTGGTTGGATTCACAACCTCTAACTCTCTTGGAATTATATATATATGTATATATGTATGTATACACACATATTCTGTCTACCAAATTCACTCACTAGGCATTGGTTGGCTTTGGGCTGTGACAGAAGACACTTGTCCAAGGTGCCATGCAGTTGGACTGTGCTTTGGAAGCATGGTTGCAAAGTGAGCTTCATAACCACTCCCATATCTGCATCTTTGTACAAGAAATTTGGTAGTTGGAAACTAAGAAGTCTGACATATAGGTATATGTATTTGTATAATGATTGGAAATAAAGCCACTATTTATAGTGTTATTGTTAATAATCCTCCATAAAAACATGTCTGGCCATTGAGCTGTTCATTGTTCAAAAAACCAGTGGAAATATTATCTACTTGGAAATAGTTGAAATTTGGCAACAAGAAAAGTATTTGGCTACAGAATATCTGCCTCAACAAATTTTGTACATACCATGCCATCATGGGAAATGGATATTAAAATGGTAGTGATGGTTCCTGACTGTAATTGCTGTGTCCTTTATGCAGATACATTAATTCTTTGTCAGTTCTCTCCTTGGATCCTTATACATAACACATACACACTGTGTGTATATCTATCTATATATCTGTCATATATATATATATATATATATATATATATATATATATATATATATATATATATATATATATGACAGATGCATAGATAGACATATAAATAAAATGATTGTTGTGTTTGTTCACTTGGAGTACATAGGCCCAAAATAATAGGACATTTTTTAGAATTAGCTCTACCAGCCAAGTTATGGGGTTTTATGTAATTGTTGGTTTCTTAAAGTCTCTTCTAGTGTCGTTATCATCATCATCCTCTCTTCATTCTGGATGGAAGGTTATTGGTATCTCATCTCTTGTTTAAGGTCAGCAGCCAAACTAGTGGAAGGATCATTAAAACATCAATAATATAGTGAGGTATATTCATTAAATATTCTTTACAATTTAGGTGACGGTGTCTGCATATATTATATCATTAATGGTTGTCTTTTGTTTCAATACATCATCATCAGTTAGCACCTGTTGTCCATGCTGGCATGGGTTGGATGGTTTGAACAGGTTGGCAAGCTGGAAGTCTGCACCAGACTCCAGTCTGATTTGGCATGGTTTGTATGGCTGGATGCCCTTCCTAATGCCTAAAACTCTGAGAGTGTAAAGGGTGCTTTTACATCCCACCGGCACATGCGCCATTTACGTGACACTAGTATCTGCCACAAATGCAATTTTACTTGGCTTAATGGATCTTCTCAAACATGACATAATGCCAAAGGTCTCAGTCATTGTTTCCATGAGGCCCAACACTCGAAAGGTGCTCTTTATGTGCCACCAGCATGGATGCCTGTTATGTGACACCAACATCAACCACAACTGTGATTTCACTTGGCTCAATGGGTCTTCTCAAGCACACCATATCGCCAAAAGTCTCGGCCAGTTGTCATTGCCTCTTTGAGGCCCAAAGATCATGTTTTACCACCTTGTCCCATGTCTTCCTGGGTCTACCTCTACCACAGGTTCCCTCATCAGTTCTTTACACATCTGTCCTTGTCCATATGCATCACATGACCATACCAGCACAGTCGCCTCTGTTGCACACCACATCTGATGCCTCTTATGCCCAACTTTTCTCTCAAGATGCTTACACTCTGTCATACATGCACACTGACATTACACATCCAGTGAAGCATACTGGCTTCATTTCTCTGAAGCCTACACATGTCCTTGGCTGTCACAGCCCATGTTTCACTGCCATGTAGCATAGTTGTTCGCGCACAGGCATCATACAATCTGCCTTTCACTCTGAGAGAGAGAGGCCCTTTGTTGCCAGCAGAAGTAGAAGCTCTCTGAACTTTGCCCAGCCTAATCTTATTCTCACTGTTATGCTCTTGGAGCATCCACCTCCGCTACTAACTTGGTCACCAAGATAATGGAAGCTATCTACTACCTCTAGCTTACACACCCAGCAGTTGACAGGGTCTATTTTCTGTACATTTTTAGTGTTAATTGTACCTGTGGACCTTCTACAAACTATTTTCTCTGTCAACCTTCCTCTGATATTGCTGCACCTCTTTATGTGTTCATAGTTTACACCAGTTCCATCTTATGGCTTTTCTACAGATCAAGCAGGGCCATCTACCTGAAGGGATTTGTGATTTGTCTGCCTTCCTACTTACTAAGACTTTGGTTTTTGCTAGGCTAGCTAACTCTAAGGCCTTTCAATTTTAGACCTTGCTTCCATACCTAGTTCTGTTCTGGTCGTGATTCAGCTATAAGAACAAGGTCATCAGCATAGAGGAGCTCACAGGGGGCAGTCTGTTTTAAATTCCTCTGTTAGTGCCTGGAGGACTATGATGAACAACGCATCTTGAGAAATGGATGAATGCTACAGACTCTCTCTCTCTTTCTAATCTCACTTTTATTAATCTGGGTGTTCTTTTCTTTTAGGTGTGGCCACTGTAAGCGTCTGGCTCCCGAATATGAAAAAGCTGCTCAGAAACTTGCTGTTAATGATCCCCCAATACCTCTGGCAAAAATCGATGCTACTATTGCAACAACCTCAGCAATGAAGTATGAAGTCTCTGGTTACCCAACTCTGAAGATTTTTCGTGCAGGCAAACAATTTGAATACAAAGGACCAAGAGAAGACTATGGTAAAGTAGAATTGATGATAATGCAATAAAGAGGAAGGTGGAAGAAGTTGCAATGTCCATTACATATGTTACAGATGCTCTATTTTATTGATGCCAGAGGAAGGAAAATGAAAATTGATTGTAGCTGGCTTTTAACCCCATATTTAGGAGGCAAAAACTAAAGCCATTAGTTCTTTTATATTCCCTCAGTTCTATGAATATTAACCAACTTGGGTTGTGCAAACTTTTCTGATTCCTTCTTTTTGTCTGAAGGATTATTATTCTATGATTCAATTTTGATTCTATTCACCATTAATTTCCTCACCCCCAACCTTCCCATCCTCATTGTTTCCTGTCATTAAAGGACAAGTTTACTTGATATGGAAGAACTCAATACTTTGTTGTCAGTGAAAGCAGTAATATCTCTGGCTCATTGACTTGACATCAGAACTTACTTAGGTGAGAGTTGTAGAGGACAATGGAAATATAATTTTGGCCTGAAGAATATGGAATGTTCTGTTAACTACAGCCTATGGTTGTTTGGATTGTTAGGTTCTGATCTATTTCTATAAGCAGGAATCATCATCATCATCATCATTGAAATAGGTGGGTGGTAAAGAATGTTGGGCAGTGAAGAAACCAACTAGAGGAGTTGGGTAGGATGTGAAGATATATTCAATATTAAAGTATGAGAAAGGGTGAGCGCATAAGTTGAGCAAACAAGACTTATGCTTCTGTACAGAAAAAGTTATAACCTTGCAGCTGTGGTTAAACAGTGAGTGTAAGTAAAGTGCTGAGAGTTATTATAAAATGCGAACATGGCTTCAGCTGGTAACCAGAACTAATATTAAAAATTATGCATTTTTAAACACCTTAACCATCTTTTAGATGATGAAGGTGCATGGCCAAGTGATTGAGTGTTGGTCTCATAATCAGAGGGTAGCAGGTGTGGCTTTTGTACTGGGTAGCATGTTGCATCCTTAAGCAAGGTGCTTCATTCCACATTGCTTTCAGTTTTTTCAGCTGTAAATGAAAGTTATGCATGACAGCATGGAAAACAGACGTTTAACAATGATGATGATATTTCCATCATCATTATAACATTCTCTTTTCCATGCTTGCATTGGTTGGGTGGAGTTTGTTGAATCAGATTTTCTATGGCTGGATGCCCTTCCTGTCACCAACCCTCACCTGTTTGCAAGCAGGGTAATATTTCTCCTCCATGGCCAGACATGTTCTTGCTGAACATTGGGAATGACTGGCATTGCTTGTATGACAGTGATGGCAATTTTACAGCGAATGTATGATGTCAAGATAATGTGATACACACACACTTATATATGTATATAATATATATGTCATCATCATTGAACATTCATTTTCCATGCTGGCATGGGTTTGACTGGAGACAATATGGCCAGGGGCTGCACCAGGCTCCATTGTCTGTTCAGGCATGGTTTCTACACCTGGATGCCCTTCTGATGCCAACCATTCCACAAAGTATACCGAGTGGTTTTTATGTGGCACCAGCACTGGTATCAATTTTGCTGTGGTGGATGGGTCTTCATGAGTACAACCATGAACTAGATGTCCTGTGTCTTCTTGGGTCTCTTTCTTCCACAAGTTCCATCCACTTGAAGTGATTAGCACTCATTGAATTCAGTCAAACCATGTATGTTAAATTATGTCTTTTTGACTCTTCTTTCTCATATATATGTATATATGTATATGGCAACTTTAATTATAAACTGCTGCTAATTATCATTAAAACAAATTTCATTTGTAAATATCAGTTTTGTTTTTGTTGATGTGCAGGTATTGTTAACTACATGATTTCCCAACAAGGTGGTGCTTCTAAACTTCAGGCTTCTGCCAAGGAACTCCAGAAATATATGAAAGAAGATGATATTACCATTGTTGGCTTTTTTAACAGTTTAGATGCACCTTTGATGTCTTCTTATTTAGATGCAGGTGAGATACAATTTACCTGGTTTTTCTTGGGTAATTAGGGTATTTGTCGTGACTTTTTAAGGCCTACATCTCCTTAATTTCTTCTGATTAGTTTTTTAATTAATAACTGATTATTAACTCTCATTAGGAAAGCATTTCAGTTATTTATTTTATGTTGTTGACTTAAATTTTCAGGTTTATTAAGTTTGCTTTTGTTAGTTGTTGTCCAGAAATTACTTGACCATTGAGAATATTTTCCAGTTCCAGAAGAAGGCTGGTTTCTTTCTGTCCATTTTGGAACAGAAAAATTTCTAGGAGGACCTGTTATGGACTAGGGTTAGCATTTTCTTATGTGAGCATCATTCAAAAGCATGAAACAAAGCCTCCTTCTCTATTCTTTAACAACAAACAGCTTATACTCTCTCTCTCATTTCCAGAACTAACAACCTCTGATATACTTTCATGGAAAATCTACATGACCAAGACAGCTTTTAAAAGGCTGACTTTCTTTTTCAAATCCAGAAAATATTAAAATTCTGAGTCACTGCTGATGTTATACAAAACTTTAATAGCTCTTATTCTAGAATATGGGTCTCAAAATATGTAGTGCAGTTGATGTGCATACAGTTGCACATATTGTATCAAATAAAAAAAAACATATGCCTGCATGCACACACACACACAATCATTAAGCTTCTATTAGTTTTTATCCAGCAAACCCACTCACAAGTCTTTGGTCAACCGGGAGCTATAGTAGAAGACACTTGCTCAAGTTGCTGAGCAGTGTTTTGGGAAGTAAGTTAATTAAAACTAAATATTAATTACATCAACAGTTGTCACTTATCCTTCATCTAAAAGGTGATGGTCTTTTTGTCATATTTACTAATAAAGTAAAGGTTATGCAATATTTTCCTGCAGTTGTCACTGGACCATTTTAGTTATTTTTGATTAAATATTCTATAAATATGATGTCTGTTTAATATTCAACATCTGTTGAAATATGTACGGCACCAGTAGAAATGTGGAATACATGGCGTCTTTGGGAATATACAACTGTTGAAGTATGTTATATTTTATTTATTTCAGCAAATGAAGTCCGAGACGACTATAAGTTTGCTCATGTCCTCGATAAAGATGTCACCAAATCTTATGATCTGGTTGCAAACTCTATAGTTGTTTTTGTCCCAGAAAGATTCCAGACAGAATATGAACCAAAGAAACATGTTCTAAATAAGGTATGTTTTTTTTTCTTTCCTTTTCTTTTATTTTTTTGCTGGCTCAGACCACTTAGCTGCAAATAGTTGTCAAAGAAACATGGGTAAAAAGTTTCATTAAGTCACAGTTGTGGATCAACACTTGTTAGATAGCAAATTCTACATTCTGGTTTCAATATCAGGTTGCAGCTATTTTTCATACTCATGCATTGGGAGAGGCATGAGCATCACAACTCCATGTCTTTCCTCAACCAACCCTTGAAATATTACATTTCATGTCAACCTCAGAAAAAACAGCAACAGGAAAATGCGCATTATTTTATCCTTTCTCCCCATTAACAAGGTTACAGCTCAAATTATGACCAAACAAAGGAGTCTCTACATGGTTGCTCCACCTTCTAGAAATAGCAGCCGAATCTCCCTCAAACACATTCTACTGTCTATCAAAATGCACAATACTATATTGTGCATTACTCAAGCTCAGTCTTCCACCATTATTTCTCTAAATATATCTGCTTCTCTAACCATCGATAACTCTTTAATCATAACTCTTTCAATATCTAAAAGATATCTCCCACATCTCTCCTTTCATCTCCACTGCAGAAACCGAAACCTTCAAAATCTTCTACTCTCCCCTTCTCTCATACAGACACTGCCAATGCCTTTCACTTATTTCTCCTCTCCAAACTCAGCCTCTGCCTAACTGTCACCACCTCTGCATCTGATATTTGACCTCTGCCTTCTTGTGACTGCTCATCACATGTTTTCATTTACTATATAATATCTCATGAACTGTATGACACCTCAGGTCAGTGGACTGATTAGAGCTTTACCGATTATCTCTGTCAGCTCATGTACTTCTAAAACATCAAAAGCAGCCAGACTGCTGGATCCCATATTCAACTGAAACTCGGAACTTTCAATCTTAATGATTTACTGACAGCTGTCCTACAAAGAACATGATCTGCAATACTTGGAGGAAATCCTTTACCTCTACAGACTGAATGCTTTTTACTTAACCCTTCATCTCCTTCAAGACCATTATCACACAGTTTCTCAGTTCTTCAATTTTCTAAACTGTAGCCAACCCTTTCAGTCTGTTGCCAAAAGCAATTTAGTAGAATCCTCCTTTCTTCAGCTTCTTTACACAATGTTTCTACAAGCAGGACTTCTGTGAAGAAATCCTTCCCATTTACTTCCTACTCTCTAACCTAATTCCATGTTGCACGTAGACTTGGTATGTGTCCTTCTAAACTGTCTCTTTCCACTCCACCAGTCTCTCACTGTTACTTATATGACAAATGTGAACATATAGGTGCAGGATTGGCTGTGTGGTAAGTAGCTTGCTTATCAGCCACATGGTTCCGGGTTTAGTCCCACTGCATGGCACCTTGGGCAAGTGGTTTCTACTATAACCTCTGGCCAACCAAAGCCTTGTGAGTGGATTTGGTAGACAGAAACTGAAAGAAGCCTGTCATATATATATATATATATGTGTGTGTGTGTGTTTGTCCCCCCAACATCGCTTGACAATCGATACTGGTGTGTTCATGTCCCCGTAACTTAGTGGTTCGGCAAAGAGACCAATAGAATTAGTGCTAGGCTTACAAAGAATAAGTCCTGGAGTTGATTTGCTTGACTAAAGGCAGTGCTCCAGCATGGCCACAGTCAAATGACTGAAACAAGTAAAAGAATACTTCCAGCCACTTAAACAAACCTGGACACCAATGTTAACAGTGACCCCTGAATTTATTTACTAATAATTTATTTTCTCTGTCATTGTTTCTGATCATTCATATTGTTTTGTTTTTTTTACAGGATGATGCACAGAGGTCAGATATTTTGAGTTTCATTGAGAAAAACCAGTTCCCTCTTGTTGGCCATTACAACTTCAACAATGAGAAGAAGTACAATACAAAATATCCACTTTGTCTTGTGTTCTACACTGTAGACTGGAGTTTTGACTATAGAAAAGGTGAGACGGGCCCACTTTAACCTGTCCTTTAACTGTGGTAGTCATTGTATTTCAGTGAGACAAGCATAAAGCATACATGTGTGTGTGTGTGCATGCATATATACATACACATACATAAAAATATATTTACCACTCCTAACATTTGACTTCATACCTGACCCCATTCTGGCTTGAAAATCCTTATTAATGATTCTAAAATACCAAGATCACAGAGACAACTAGGAGCTTATCTCTTAATATATGTTGAACTTTTAGGGTAAAAGAAAAGAAAAACATTGATTTTGTGAATGAAGCAAATTTATAAACTAAAAGTGTATTTGGTTGAAAAATGCAAAACCTATTGTAATAATAACAGAAATAACTATATGAAAACACATGAAGGCCATCAGAACTCTAATAATACATGTTTATAAAACTTATCACTTAAACACTAGAGAACTGTACCTCCCAAAAGTACCTCTTTATGGATAGCTGTACCTCCCAGTGGTAACTATCTACTTTTTTGGCACCTACTTACAAGTAAGAGTCATGTGTCTCTTGAAAGACTCAGTACAGTACCTGTAAGCTAATACTTTAATAATTTACCTGTAAAAACACCTGTAAGCATGCTTTGAACAAACCTGTAAACTAATTCTTTAATAACTACTAAATCAGTTGAGCTAAAGTTTTCCATTTTTTTTTTTTTTTTTACTTCATGGAAGTTTCCAGAACTGGTTGATATTGCTGCAAAAAATCTAAATCAAATTTTTAAAGATAAGAATCCTGCTACTAATGCTAATGAGATTTTTTCTTTTCTTTTCTTCTCTCTAAAGCAACCCAGATCTGGCGGAAGAAGATTGCCAAAATTGCCCGAAACTACAAAAGCATCACTTTTGCTGTTGCCAATGAAGATGACCATTCTAATTTAATGAAAGATTTTGGATTTGAAGATTCTGGTGAAGATATGAACATTGGAATAATGACAGAAGAAAAACGTTATACCATGGAACCAATGGACGAATTTGAATCGTCTCATATTGAATCGTTTTTAGATGACTTTGTTAGCGGTTAGTGTCTGCACATTTTTGTTAAAGTTCAAGACTTAAATTAATTTCATTAGTTTTTTATCTGTTAGTTAACTTCTCCATATCTGGCATAAATTCACCCACCACTTAGTTGATTGGGATTTTTCCCTCTTTCCTATTCTTTTCTTGTCTTGCAAGTTACTGGATGACCTTGCTGGCACTGGTAGCATGAAAATAAGTGCCAAGTTCACACTAAAGTGGTTGGCATTAGGAAGGGGTCCAGCTGTAGAAACCACAGCAAAGCTGACATTGTGGCTCAAGGCAACCCTACAAATCCTGCCAAATCGTCCAGCATAGAAAATGGATGTTACATAATGATGATGATGGTTGTCTTCTTTTGTAACTACTTTGAGAAAGATTTTCATCTTCTTCACGACTATTCTTGGCAGACTTACTACTCTCCCTACCTTTGTATCCTTAACCCTTTAGTGTTCACATTATTCTGCCAAAATTAATCCTTTTTGATTCACATTGTTTTAAACTAATCATGCATTATCTTGTAGCTATGGGATTTTGATGGGGTAACTGTTAATTTTAAAGATGATATTGTAGGGTTGGTGTGAGAGACCAGATCTGGCCTGTTTGAACATAAAACAGGCAGAATACTTTTGGCCGGATATGGCCAGTTTAAATGCTAAAGGGTTAATTGTGCTTTAAGCTGCTTAGCTGTCAATTTCATTAGTCATTAGTTGATCCTTCTGTTGGGTCCTTTTACACTTATTCTTTTCTCATTCAGCAATCTCACTTTGTAACATTTGCAAGTCTTTTCATAGCATCAGCGAGCGGAAAGAAGCATTCCACTATCAGAATGCATTAAGGTTGAAATTCTCTTAATATATGCACAAATAACTGTATGGTGGTGATGATGATGATTAACTATTAATTTATTAGAACATAATGGGTAAACTAGTGCAGAAGGCCAGTTATTGACCCGGGTCTACAGGAATTAAACTTACCTAATAAGGAAGGTAGAAAGTTTAGTAAAAGAAGTTGGCGTAAGTTGTACTGGTTGAAATATGTAACATGTCGTATAGACAAATAATAATGCTGAGCGATGTTGGCTATATTTTACACATGTCCAGATTATTTCATTCAATTGTTGGTGGTGTTGCTAGCAAGCATCTGGAAATATGACCTTTTTCTTAAATTTGATGTCTTAAGTTTATTCTGTGAATTAATAGGTTAGGAAGGGCATCCAGCTGTAGAAACATTGTCAGATCGGATTGGAGCCTAGTGCAACCTTCTGGCTTGCCAGCCTTCAGTCGAACCATCCAACCCATGCCAGCAAGGAAAGTGGATGTTAAACGATGATATACATGGAACAATGGTCTCATGACTCACATGGAACGTTTGATAGTTTTATTTCAGCAGAGTACTCTTTCTCTCTATAAAAATCAACTGAATATCCTTATGTTTGTCTGTTACTATTTATATATATTTATAAAAACACAACCTAAAATATAGAATGCATAAATTTTGATTTCCATTGTAATTTTTTCTAAATTTGTTTATATTCCTGTAGGTAATCTGAAACCACACATCAAATCACAACCAATTCCCAAGAAAGACAAAGGTCCAGTAGTTACAGTTGTGGCCAACAACTTTGATTCTGTGGTTCTTGACAAGTCGAAAGATGTCCTTATTGAATTTTATGCCCCATGGTGTGGTCATTGTCAGAAATTGGAACCAATATACAAAAAACTTGCCAAATCACTGCAGAAAAATCAAAATCTTGTCATTGCCAAGATGGATGCAACAGCTAATGATGTGCCTTCTAATTTCAAAACAGAAGGTTTTCCAACTATTTATTTTGCTCCCACCAATAATAAGGAGAACCCTGTAAAATTTACTGGCGGCAGAGAGTTGAAAGATTTTGTTAAATTCCTTGAAGAACATAGCACCGTCTCACTAAACACTAAACATATTGAATTGTAAAATCGAAAAAAGAAATTTCAAAACTCTTCCTAATTTTTATTATGATTATTATTATTATTATTATTAATATTATTATTAAGGCAGCAAGTTGGCAGAATTATTAGCACTTTGGGCAAAATGCTTAGTGGTATTTCATCTATCTTTATGTTCTGAGTTCAAATTCTGCTGAGGTCAACTTTACCTTTCATCCATTCAGGGTCGATAAATTAAGCACCAGTTGCATGCTGGGGTCGATCTAACTGACTGGCCCCTCTCCCCAAATTTCAGGCCTTGTGCCTTGAGTAGAAAGGATTATTATTATTATTATTATTATTATTATTATTTTGATAAAGATCTTGTGATTGTGTGTCTCAACAAATGTCTTAAAACTACAATTTTGTATTCTTCCATTTGCGAATTCATTCAACTTGAAGAATATTTTGAGTAAAAATTTTTCGCTTTTGCTTTCCTCTCAAAAACATTTTCATCTGTAATATTTTTTTTTATAAAAAAATAAAAAGTTCAATTCTAATGAATAATTCATTCCTGGATGCCAGACCATTCTCGATTTGTCTTTTGGGTTCATTTCCCTGCATTACCATTCATGTTCTTGCATGTATGATACATTTATCTACTGAGTAGGTTCATTGCCTTCTGTAATATTCCACTTCAAGCAACTACTGACAAATCTAGTATCAGCTGTAGTATTAGTAGTAGTAGTAGTAACAATAGGAGTTTTAGTTGTAACACTCACAACTAAAACTACAAACGTGCTCACTTCAGATTCCTGGTAACCTCCTCCAAAATCCAACTGCTTCGTTGATCTCTTGACAAAAGATGTTGTATGCCTCTCATGGCATATCATAAACTTTAGTTTGTTTTTTTTTTTTTGCTTTTGGTTTATATTTGCCCACGGTAAAAGTAACTGGTTTTTTCTCTCTCGTGGAATTTTCATTATGAAAAATTTAATCGATGCTGATTGATCCTGATAGGTTTTTAGGTTAATCAAATTACTTCATTTATAGTTACTGTTTAAAGGAGCTTATTGTTATTTCTCAGCTCCATGCACAGACCATAGAGTTAAGTGAGGTGGTGGGGGACTAAACAGTCATAGTATTAAATGTTGGGTAAGGGGGGTATCAACTAGTGTGAGGTGGGTGATGCACTAATGCTAGGTAACAAAGGTGGTGGCAGGGGTGGGCTTTAGCATGACTGCTGTGTCAGATATGAGGCTGTGTTAAACCACCATTGCAGCATTAGGTGACAAAGAGGGACCAAACAATGGCAATGTTAGCTATAATAAAGTTTATGTATAAAATGCAATGAAATATCATAATTATTACTTTTGTATGGGATCCAAAACTTATGTAAATAAAAATCTTTTTGACAACATATTCTGTTTTTTTTTTGTCATTGTTGTATCATCTGTTGTTACTATGTACCTCATTGGTTTTTATAAATAAGGGATGGCTGTGAGCTTAAGAAGTTTGCTTCCCAATCATGTGGTTTCAGGTTCAGTTTCACTCTATGGCACTTTGGGTAAATTAACTTCTGCTATATTTCAGAACCAACTGAAGTGCATTGTGAGTGCATTTGGTTGAAGGAAACTGAAAGAAGCCTCTGTGTGTGTGTATATATTCTTTTATTTGTTTCAGTCATTTGATTGTGGTCATGCTGGAGCACTGCCTTAGTTGAACAAATTGACTCCATGACTTATTCTTTGTAAGCCTAGTACTTATTCTATCAGCCCCTATTGCTGAACTGCTAAGTTACGGGGGACCTAAACATATCAGCATCGGTTGTCAAGCAATGTTGGTAGGATAAACGCAGACACACCAACATATACACACACATACATACATATGTATATATATATATATATATATATATTGGAAGGTTTGGAGATGATGTACAGGTATTATATATTAGAAAAAATGAGGTAATCAGATCGGATGGTTCATATTTATAGATATTTATTTATATATTACATTTTTTACATATATATCTATCATATCATTCGGATTATTAGCGCTTTCTCCCAATCCAGTGGGGTTTTCAAAAACCCTACTGGATTGGGAGAAAGCGCTAATAATCCGAATGATATGATAGATATATATGTAAAAAATGTAATATATAAATAAATATGAACCATCCGATCTGATTACCTCATTTTTTCTAATATATGTATATATATACACACAATCGGCTTATTTCAGTCTCCATCTACCAAATCCACTCAAGGTGCCATGCAGTGGGACTGAACCTGGAACCATGTGGTTGGTAAACAAGCTACTTACCACACAGCCACTCCTATGCCTATATATATATATATGTGTGTGTGTGTGTTTTGACATCAAGGGATAGTTGTAAACAAACATCATTGTCATACAAGCAGAGCATCTCATTTCTAGTCTTCCCTGAAAATATGTCTGGCCAGGGGCAAACATTACTTTATATGGAAACAGGTGAGGATTGGTGACAGAAAGGGCATCCAACCATAGAAAAATTTACTGCAATGGATTCCTTCTGATTGATGCAAGCCTGGAAAAGGACCCATTAAAACAATGATGTCAAATAACGTGATGTTGGCCATGTGAGAAAATGGTAAACTCTGATAAACACTTTGCAGTATATAATTTGTAGAACACTTGAGAAAATTAGATACTTACAGAAGAAAGCCTTGATATATTATTAATTTGACTGAATATTTGAAATAATATTGTGATCATCTTTACTCATATTGCAGGTCAATGTCTGGTAGAGTTTGTTACTGTCTTTAAACACCTACATGGTAATGGTAAATTACTGAATTTAGTCAAGAGAATTCTTCTAAAAATACTGGTGCTGGTGGTGGGCCATAGATTAAGCCTACTTAAGTCTATAAGAAGATTAGTAATTTTCCAGAATTTTTAGATTTGGAGTAAAAAAGAAAATATTTGTATTTACAAGGTTTTGCTCATTTTGGATAGTTTCAAAATGTGGAGCAGGTTTCAACCATTCACCAGAAAGAAGACTTTCTGTAAGAAACTGTAAAGGACTCATCTGAGAAGAAAAAACAAGAAAAAAAGCAAAGACATTGATAAAGAAGCAACCAATATACTCTCAGAAAATGGTCATTTATGTTGTGTTTGCTTCTAGAAAACTGCTGTGATGTGCATGTTTGTCAATATATAAAAAATTTCAAAGTAGTTTTCATATAATAAATATAGTGTAAACGTTTTCCCAAATATCCTCCAAGTAACACAATCACCTATTTTTAACTAAATGTAAGTGATTTGAGTTTAACAAAAACAATTGAATAAAGGTGGCAGAGAGAGCATTGCAAGAAAAGAAGTGAAAGTAACAGAATGAACCGGAGAAAAACGAAAGGTATTTAATGAAATAACTGGGAAAGAGGTATAAACAGAATATGAGAGAAAGAAAAGAGACTAAGGCCAAAGTGTAAAAAATGTTGAAAAAAAACAAAAAAGGATAAAAGAGGAAAAAAGTGATAAGAATACAGAAACAGAAAGACTAATAGGAACAAAAGAGAGAGAGAGAGCATTGCAAGGAAACAGTTAAAGAGAGATGAATGTAAAACATTTAAAAATGTATGTTACAGGAATAAAGATAATTTTCTGATTGAAACATGTAGTTAAAATCATCAACATTAAAAGAATCTTAAAAAATGCTTGTTGATAAAGCTATATTAAAACTGGAATTTATAAGAATTTTCTAGACAGTGTAAATTTTAATAATTGCTTTCTTTTAGTAAGAAATACATAATCATAACTAATTAATAAGTAGCTTTCTTTATTAAAGTAAAGAAAGAGTTTGCATCTAAATCTGTACACAGTCACCATATTAACAGTGGTACCTTATATCTAAATCTATGCAAAGAGACAGGCTGACAGACAGAAGCAAACAGATGAACAAAAGGAATATAACAAAGAAACATGGTTGAAATGATTTTAGTGTGTTAGTCATAAGAATTTGAACATTTTAAAATTTCAAAATTTTTCCTGCCAGTATTTTTTATTAATTTTTTTATATGTAAGAATTCCATTTATTATTTGAATAAGATATTTACTAGCACATATGAGTTTAAGAATTTCAGTAAGGTTATACTGAAATCTGATGTATCCAAGACAATATGTGACACAGATGTATGCATGTGTGTATGTACCATATTTGATGGCATTGCAAAACCCACAGGTGTATCAGATGCATCCAAATTTCAGGTGAGAAAAATAAATTTTTGTGCATTGAAGCTTATGGGAGTGGGAGGGGGTGCTAACTTCATGTATAGGTGCTGGGGAAACTTCCCTGAGACAATTTTTGGAAAAAATGTGCAGGCTTATATGCCATCAAATACAATGTGTGTGTGTGTGTGTGTGCGAGTGCATGCATGTGTGTGTGTGTGTGTTTATGAATAAAGAGTTAGAGGCAGATTTATAATACCCCAAAATCTATTTGATATTAAAAGTCAAATGTGGAAATCAATAATTTTAAATCAAGCTGAAGAATTTTTTTTTGCTCTTCACTTTTCTTTCTTTTGATGTTTTCTTCTGTGAAATGTGCATGTACTTTTGGTTTTCATCACTGTCTTTTTATCTGACTTGACTTATTGGCGCTGTCTGTCCCCTCTTTTACCCTTTTCCAACAAGTTGTGGAGCACCTGAACATTTTATACAATAAGCTATTTATCATCATCATCATCATCATCATCATTGTTATTATTAATCATTATTATTATTATGCAGAATATCTTTCAGTTGAGTTGCAGATTTGAAGAACAAACCAACAAACTTGCATATTTTAATTTCCTTAAAAAATATTTCATTTTTTTCTCATTTCATCATTGATATGTGAAATTTTTTTACCAGTTTTTCACAAAATGGAGTGTAAGGAATTCAAAATATTTTTAAATATGTGCAAGATTATGTTCATGTGTGTATACATTTGTTAGTATATAATTATTCATAAACAAGAAGTTATTGTTTGAATTGTTCTTAAGGTGAGAAAACATGATTGGCCAATCTGAACCTAAAGAAAAATATGTGTGTGTGTGTGTTTTCTATGTATATGGTAAAAGATAGAAAGAAGAACCATTTTTTTGTTTTTTATAGATTTACTTCAAATTATATATTGGAACCAATGGACATTCAGCTTAAGGGGTAACATCACCAAATCACATCTGTAATATCCCTGGAAGAACAAAAAATATGGTGATACAATCCCTAATTTTTGACTTGTATAAAATGTTTTCCCTAAGAAAAATGTTAACAATCTTCAATGAACATGTATGTATACATACTGCATTTGCCGGTGTTTTAAATGCACTCTTGCATAAGATGCAGCTTTATTTTACATGAATATTTTGTAGGAAAAAAAACAACAAATTTAGAACATAATATAGCCATTGAAAGTTTTGTAAATACAATATTTTGATGGTAAACTGGAATACAGTATGAAAACAAATTTATCATAAATAAAATGCTTTATACAAGTACTGTATAAAAATATTATCCTCTTTCAGAAGAACTGTATAGTTATTTATATTTTGGCTAACAGAATTGCCATACGAGATGTATATCTCATATCTGTGGCTGTGATATTTTATTAGTAGCGAGGGTGATGCACCACTGCTATGATTTTGTTGTTATCCACTTATTGCAAATAGCTGCTGATAGAGCATTTCAATATTTTAGATATTGATATTCAAACGACTTTGTGGTTGCAGTATCAAAGACCACAGCCACACATGAGGATAGCTCAAGGATTTCACAAGCCCATGTCATTTAGTACACTATACAAACTCAAACATACAAAAGAATTACAGAAGTGAAAAAAAACAGGCTTTTATCAGACACTCAGATGCAGCAAAGTTCTGGATTGTTGAGGTACACACCATTATTAAGACGACCACTTTTGAATCACACAGATTAGTCAGATATATGGAAATACATATTTAGTTTTTCCAACCATATGCAGCCACATGTTTCTAAATGATTCATTGCTTACTCAGCCTTCTGTTTTTGTTTACATAGTCAACGATTCTCCTGTTATAACTATAAGTGTATCTGCGGGTTTGTCACTTATATCATATTGACTGACTTAATATATATACACTGACTTAGCAACCATTCTATATACTTATAGATAGATAGATAGATAGATAGACAAACAGACAGATAGATAGATAGATAGATAGATAGATAGATAGATAGATAGATAGATAGATAGATAGATAGATAGACAAACAGATAGATAGATAGATAAATAGGCAGACAAATAGACAGATAAATAGATAGACAGATATAGATAGATAGATAGATAGATAGATAGATAGATATTGGTTTCAAATTATGGCACAAAACTAGAACTCTTGGGGGAGGGTTTAAGTCCATTACATTGACCCCAGTGTGTAACTGGTACTATTTTTTTGACCCTGAAAAGATGAAAGGCACATCTCTATCTCGGTGGAATTTGAACTCAGAACTTAAAGATAGACAAAGTGCTGCTAAGCATTTTGTCCAGCATGCTAACAATTCTGCCAGCTTGCCTTTACATGTGTGTGGTGTGTGTGTAAGTAGCTTGCTTACCAACCACATGGTTCCGGGTTCAGTCCCACTGCTTGGCACCTTGGGCAAGTGTCTTCTACTATAGCCTCTGACCAGCCAAAGCCTTGTGAGTGAATTTGGTAGACAGAAACTGAAAGAAGTCTGTCGTATGTGTGTGTGTGTATGTGCTTGACATCCCCGTAACTTAGCAGTTTGGCAAAAGAGACCAATAGTATAAGTACTAGGCTTACAAAGAATAAGTCCTCAGGTCAGGGGGCTAGCAGATGGCAAATAATAGAGTGAGACAAGGCATGTGGGTAGAACACACAGGTTGGGAGCAAGCATACAGTGGCACAGGTCCAAGAGAACAGGATTGGTGAGTGGGAGGTAATCATAGTACATGAAGTAGAAATGTGAGGAAGAGAAGGGATGTAGAGACGTAGTTTGGTTTGTTGTGGTAGAGTGTGTGAGAAGTTTTCTACAGTGTTTCTAGAATTCAGTTTCACTGATGTGGGTGGGTCTTCTCAAGAACTTCATATCACCTGATATCTCAGTCCATGGTCATTTCCTCCGTGAGGTCCAACTTCCTGAGATCAGTCCTTACCACTTAATCCCATGTCTTCATGGGTCTCCTTCTCCATGGGTACCATCCACTTTCTGTCATCAGCACTTCTTTGTGCAGCTATCTTCATTCATGCACATCATATGTCCAAACCAATGTAGTCTTCTCTCTCTTGCTTGCCACATTTGATTCCTTTTATGCCAAACTTTTCTCTCAATACATTTGCACTTAGTTGTACATGTGCACTGATGTTCCACATCCAACAGAGCATACTACCTTCGTTTCTCTCCAGTCTATACATATCCTCAGCATTCAGAGCCCATGTCTCACTACCATGAGTATAGCTGTTCGTACACAAGCATCATATAGTCTACCTTTCATTCTGAGAGAGTCCTTTTGTTGCCAACAGAGGTAATAGCTCTCTGAACTTCTCCACCCAATTCTTATTCTAGAAACAATACTTTCAGAGCATCCTCCACCATTGCTAATTTGGTCACCTAAGTCACAAAAAATATCAACAACTTCAAGAGAGCTTCCTGGGCATTTGAGAGAATCTAAGTCCCGTATGCTCTTAGGGCTTATTTTGTTCCTGCACATCTGTCACATGCAAAGACGACTTTATCTGTATCCTATGCCAACAGATATTTTAATAATCTCAGCAGTGATTCCTGATAGCCCAGGGACTTTCCCTGTTTTCATGTCCTTAATTGCTTTATCTATGATGCTGCTATCAACCCTGATTGCTGGTCTCTCAATTGGTTCAATATTTGGTAGATTCTCCTTCTCCCATTCCTTTACCATATTTAGCAACCTTTCATAGTGACGCTTCCATGCATCTTTTCTTCTCTGAGTCACTAAGTGCAAGCATACCATTATCCATTTGCAGACATTTCTCACCTACCACATCTCTATTCTCTCTGATACACTGCTTTGCAATCCTGAACACCTCATGCCTCTGATCCTCATGCTGTAGGACATTTGCAAATCTCTTCCCTTCAGCTACTCCTTTTGCTATGTAAACCTGACACCTAGCTGCCCTTTTGGCTACCTGATATAATTCTCTGCTTCCACCGTTTTTCCATTCTTTCCAAGCCTGTCTCTTTGCTTTTATAACACTGTCTACCTCCTTGTTCCACCACCATATCACCTTTGGTCTAGCTGGGACTCTGCACCAACCACAGATTCATCCGTAGCTCTCAGTAGATTGTCCGTCAAGAACTTCCAATTGTCCTCTAAGCTATGTGTCCCCAACTCTTCCTCGCTTTCGTCAGAAGCTTCCATTAGCTAATCTCTAAATTTTTGTGTTTGCTGGGGCTTTGAGCTTCCATAGTCTTCTTTTCCAGATTGGTTTATTTCTCCAGGTCTTTCTAGCTCTAATTTTGAAGTCACTAACTCGTAACCTATGGTGGGTTGTATACTCTTCACCTGGGAAAGACTTAACATTTTAAAGCATCCATCTATCATGCTGTCTGGTGAGGAGGTAGTCAATTTGGCTTATGCGCTCACCAGAATAAGTGATTAAGTGGCTGGCTGGTTTTTTGAAGTTAGTGTTGCAGATCATAAGATCATTTGCATCACAGAACTCCAGCGGACTTGTTCCCTCCTCATTTTTAGGTTCAAAACCATAGCCTCCATGCACTCCCTAGAATCCAGTGGGGTGCTGTCCAACATGTCCATAGAAGTCACCAGCCACAATAATTAAGTCTCTGTCATATATATATATATATATATATTGAGTGAAAACACCTAAAGCTCCACGAGGCTCTGGCAGGGGGGGGGCGATCCCTACTGTACTCTTTTGCCACAACTTTCTCTCACTCTTTCTTCTGTTGGCCTGCTCGCTTAGCCACCGGGGTGGCTTCATTCGAAGGCTAAAACAATGCGAACACATTGTGACCAGCGATGTGTAGCAACATCCCAATGGTCTAGTTGGTCACGTGATCACGTGATATATATATATATATATATATATATATATATATTCTTTGTTTCTATGTGAAGTTATAAAAACAATAATAACGTGGAACAGAGGGAATAGCCAATACTTTTTAGTCAAGTACATATTTGTTAATTTTTACAAGGAAAAGGCTGACAGTTACTTCAGAGTTTCAGCTCATTAGCTATCAGATTACAGGTAAGCTGTAGCTTTGAAGTCATCCATTTTTTACCGTTTTTTTTTGTGTACACACACACATGATGGTTGTTAACTCCTTGTACAAAGTCTGACCAGGTCTGATGTGGCTTTTTAAATCAGACAGTGCATTGAAAAGACACCCACATAGATTGCATATCTGCTTTGGACCACCAAGAGCTGCAATTAAGTTCTGATCTTTGTGGATCTTAAAATGTCTTTTGAGGCCTCTGTTAGGTTTGCAGTCATTATGGTATACACAGCATTGAAAGGGGTGCACAGACATATGGGCAGAATAGTTGGTGGAGGTTCGTTTTCCATATATATATATACATACATACATTCATACACACACACACACACGCATGCTCTCATATGCTCACACATACACATTCACATACTACTTTATACAGTCTCTAAGAAATGGCTGTTAATGTCAGCTCAGAGAATCATCAAAATTGTTATAACTACTTCGTCTCGTTAATAGGACATCATCCACTGATGTAATTAAGGTTAATAACATAAGACATAAATAAAATAAAATGAATGAAAACAAAAAACAAGGAAAAGATGTTTAAAATTCAGTCATGTATCACAGTTGAAAATGTAAATTTATCTTCAAAAACAGACATTGCATGTCACAAAGTAAAATCAAACATCATATGTGTGTGTGTGTGTGTATCTATTTATGTATGCGTGTGTGTGTGTGTGTATATATATATATATATTTATCTATGTGTATGTACATATATATATTTATGTATGTGTATGTGTATGTATATACATATATAAATATATATATTTTTATGCATGTGTATGTATATATATATAAATATATTTATATATTTATGTATGTGTGTGTGTATATATATATATATATATATATATATATATATATATATACATATATGTATATATTTATGTATGTATATATATATATATATAATATATATATTTATGTGTGTATATATATGTATGTATGTATGTATGTATGCATACATATCATAGCATAGGAAAGAAGGTTGATTAACTTAAAAAAACCCTAAAACTTTGATTCTTTTGTTTTTTTACAACTTGGTTTCTGAGCTGTGTATATTCAATGTGAATTACATTGATTTTAGTTTAATAATGAACTCAGAAAAGAGGATTTATGTAACTTTTTTACATAGTCTCTGTACCTTGTATGAATTGTTGCTCCCAACTTCAATTGTTAGTCAGACTTATTCTGACGTGCGTTTCTGATTATTGCAAATATAATCAAACATGATCAATATGTCACTTATCCTAAGATACATGTGTGTGTGTGTGTGTGTGTGTGTGAGAGAGAGAGAGAGGGGGGGAAAGAGTGGAAGAGAGAAGAAGAAAGAGATAAAGAGAGTGAGAGAGAAAGAAAGAGAGAAGAAAGAGAGAGAGGGTGTGTGTGTATGTTTGAACATGAAAGAGTGAGAGAGAGAATGGCGCAATAGGAATTAGCATGTGTGTGTGAGTGAGAGAGAGAGAAAGAGAGTGAGACAGAGAAGGAGAGTGTGTGTGTGTATAAGTGAGGGGGAGAGGGAAAGAGAGAGAGACAGAGATAGACAGGGCATAGAGTGTGTGTGTGTGTGTCTCTTTTAAATGTCTATTGATTAAGTTGTCATCTCAGTATATTAAGTGATATCAACAGGCCATTTTATCACATAAATAATATTTATATTGTGAAGTATATTTGCCACCTAAATGTGGCTAACCCTTAAGGGTTCATACTACTGTAGCTTGTAGCCCCAGGAAGACATCTCCTCCAGCTGGCTATTGACACAGTTTCTCTGCCCTATTAGTGTTTGCCCAGAGATTTATTATTGATATCTTTATCATTTATGTGATTGTGATATATTGGCATTGCTCTCCTCCTCCTCCTGAGACCTCTAACTATTCCTACTGGTAGGAGGATAGCAATGAATGCATTGCTCTCTCTCTCTGTGTGTGTGTGTGTGTGTGCCAAAGAGAGTATTAATTCATAGACTTAACAATGAACAAGAAACATAGTTCAATAATCAATTAATGTATTCCCAGATTAATTAACATAGTATGCTCAACTTAATGCATGTTCAACTTAACGAATGCTCAACTTAATGAATGCTCCGCTTAATGAATGCTCATCTTGATGAATGCTCAACTTAACGAATGCTCATCTTAATTTTCCTCTGGTAATATTTACTGCTTATTTCATTGCATTTTTTTGACTATTTTTTTCTTTTAATATTTGGAGATGGACAATGGCCAAATATTTTATGATAAATAAATGTTTTGTCACTTAAGAATTTAGTCCTATTAAAAAGATGTTATTTTAGCTTAGATATAGATAGAGAAGAGATTACTGGTGAGAAAGGGGACGGGAACAGACAATAAAATGGCCTTAGAATACTTTAGGACTCATCTTTGTGGAATGTTTTCAAAATCTTGGTAATCGTACATGTCACTAGGAACCAAATCCTGAATATTATGGCCTTTATCACTATCAGATGATTGTTTTCTTAAAATGGTGGGTCGAAAGTGAACAGTTAACTTTACACGAGAATGGTATTTTGTGATTGGTTGGGTATTTAAAAATGAATTTTTCCAACCTTTCTTTTTCCATTTTCTATGCTTTGTCTGTTGCTTAGATTTTGTGTAAGGGTAATTGTCAATATAAACATCATTGCTCACAGACTTTTCAAGATTGTTATTAGAATCGATTGCATGGAATGGTTTTGATTTCTGCCTGTCCTCTCTCTCAGGCTTTGAATCCTTTACTTCATCAACAAAGGTAGAACTTGAAATCTTCTGGTTATTACCTGGTCTATAATCTTCTGGATTAATACCAGAGGCAGAGTTAGATTCAAGATCATCACCAGAAGCAGAGTTAGAATCAAAGTCATCATCATCATCATTAGAAGAGCTGGGGTTGAGATTATCCCCAGAGGCAGAACTATAATCTGTATCATCAACAAGTGTTAAACTAGATGCTGAACTACTAGGTGAGGATTTTCTAGGGTCAGGTTTCCTGTATAGACTATGAATTAAGGAATAACTCGATCCTGATTTATTCCTATTAGCAGGAATAGAGTTATTGAATACAGATATTGATGCTGAAGTAGTTGTAGGAGAAATTAATGTGGAATTTTGATTATTTTCAGGAGATTTAATAGAATTGTCTGAAACTGAATTGGAACCTGGTTTTTCACCTTTCAGTGAAGAGATACCTGCATATCCACCTGATGGAGAAGGAGTATCTGGGTAATGTCCAGAACCATAGTTGGAATGTAAATTTTCTCCAGATGCAGAACTGGAATCCATATCCTCACCAGAGGCAGAATTAGACTCCATATCCATACCAGAGGCTGAATTTGTGTCCATATCATCTCCAGATGCAGATCTCAAGTCAGTATAAGCTTTGGATATTGAAGAAGACGATGCAATATTTTGGGTGATTGAAGCAGAAAAATCATCAATGTTAAGTGTAGTGTTTGTGTTTAAAGTATCTTCTGGAGTGAAAGTAATATGTGGTGAGACTCCAGAAGTTTGGAGAGAACTACTTAAAGCTGAAGTAAGATGTGGTGCTGCTAAAATGGTAGAAGAAGAATCTGGAAATGTTTTTAGAGAAAAACTAAAAAGTTTGTAACTACTTTGTATTGGTGTGGAGTATGAACTTGTAACAGGGGTGTGAGTTGAACCAGGGAATATTTTAGGGGGTATTGTTGATGAGATGTCACTGTTTATGACGGATGGAGGACGTGGAGTTGTAAGAGAAAGAAATTTATATATTGTAGAAGATTTTATAGGGTGAGAAGTAGAACTTGAAGATATTTTGGCTTCATGAAGATTTTCATAACTTAATGATTCTTCCTTAGAACCAGAACTAGACTTCAAGTCATCCTCAGAATCAGTACTTGCTTCCAGGTCATCCCCTGAATCAGTGCTAGATTCCTGGTCATCCTCAGTGTCAGAACTTGATTCTAGATCATTCCCAGAGGAAGAACTAGGATCTAAATCTTTTTCAGAAATTGTGGATGTGAGTTCACTGTTTACAACAGATGCAGGATGTGGAGTTGTAACAGAAAGAAATTTATATTTTGTGGGAGATTTTGTAGAATGAGAAGAGAATGAAGTTATTCTGGATTCCGGATAATTTACAGACATTGAACTGGAGAGAATAACATCTCCAGAGACAGAACTGGGGCCATAATTATATTTAGAGATAGAATTGGAATGAAGATAATTCCCTGATGACCTAATATGAGTTTCTGAGAATCTTTTGGAGGGAATAGCAACTGTTGTGTCAGTGTGTGACTGCAGGTTACCTCGAGAGTTAGAGCTAGACTCCAGATAGTCCCCAGAATTAGTACTTGACTCCAAGTCATCCTCTGAGTCAGAGCTTGATTCTAGATCATCCCCAGAGGAAGAGCTAGATTCTGAATCATCTTCTGTGCTAGAGCTAGATTCCTCTTTATCATCAATTTCCAAATGGGATGGAGAACTAGTTGTTTCAACAGAAACAGATTTACTGTTGATATAAACACTAGGTGTGTTGATATAATTACTGACAACTGAAGAATATTGAGTAACACTATTAATTGATTGATGTAATATAGAACTAGTAATGTGGTAACTATTTGAAACTGGGGTAGGTTTGGGCATTTTAGGTGGTATTGTTGATGTGATGTCACTGTTTATAACAGATGTAGGATGTGGAATTGTAAGAGAAAGGAATTTATATGTTGTGGGAGATTTTGTTGATTGAGCAGTTGAGCTTGAAGGCATTCTGGTTTCACGAAGATTTCCATAACTGGAACTAGAAACAGACTTAAGCCGTGAAATATAACTAGAATGAAGGTAATTCAGTGATGATCTAACATGAGATTCTGCAACTCTCTCTGAGGAAGTTGTAAGTTTAGTAGAAAATTTTGATTTAAAATTTAGTTCAGTGTCAGAATTAGATTTCAGCTCTTCTCTGGAACCAGAACTAGACTTCAAATCATCCTCAGACTCAGTACTAGCTTCCAGATCATCCCCTGAATCAGTGCTAGATTCCTGGTCATCCTCAGTGTCAGAACTTGATTCTAGATCATTCCCAGAGGCAGAACTAGGATCTAAATCTTTTTCAGAAATTGTGGATGTGAGTTCACTGTTTACAACAGATGCAGGATGTGGAGTTGTAACAGAAAGAAATTTATATTTTGTGGGAGATTTTGTAGAATGAGAAGACAATGAAGTTATTCTGGATTCCGGATAATTCAGACATTGAACTGGAGAGAATAACATCTCCAGAGACAGAACTGGGGCCATAATTATATTAGATAGAATTGGAATGAAGATAATTCCCTGATGACCTAATATGAGTTTCTGAGAATCTTTTGGAGGGAATAGCAACTGTTGTGTCAGTGTGTGACTGCAGGTTACCTCGAGAGTTAGAGCTAGACTCCAGATAGTCCCCAGAATTAGTACTTGACTCCAAGTCATCCTCTGAGTCAGAGCTTGATTCTAGATCATCCCCAGAGGAAGAGCTAGATTCTAAATCATCTTCTGTGCTAGAGCTAGATTCCTCTTTATCATCAATTTCCAAATGGGATGGAGAACTAGTTGTTTCAACAGAAACAGATTTACTGTTGATATAAACATAGGGTGTTGATATAATTACTGACAACTGAAGAATATTGAGTAACACTATTAATTGATTGATGTAATATAGAACTAGTAATGTGGTAACTATTTGAAACTGGGGTAGGTTTGGGCATTTTAGGTGGTATTGTTGATGTGATGTCACTGTTTATAACAGATGTAGGATGTGGAATTGTAAGAGAAAGGAATTATATGTTGTGGGAGATTTTGTGATTGAGCAGTTGAGCTTGAAGGCATTCTGGTTTCACGAAGATTTCATAACTGGAACTAGAAACAGACTTAAGCCGTGAAATAAACTAGAATGAAGGTAATTCAGTGATGATCTAACATGAGATTCTGCAACTCTCTCTGAGGAAGTTGTAAGTTTAGTAGAAAATTTTGATTTAAAAATTAGTTCAGTGTCAGAATTAGATTTCAGCTCTTCTCTGGAACCAGAACTAGACTTCAAATCATCCTCAGACTCAGTACTAGCTTCCAGATCATCCCCTGAATCAGTGCTAGATTCCTGGTCATCCTCAGTGTCAGAACTTGATTCTAGATCACTCCCAGAAGAAGAACTAGGGTCTAAATCTTTTTCAGAAATTGTGGATGTGATGTCACTGTTTATAACAGATGTAGGATGTGGAGTTGTAACAGAAAGAAATTTATATTTTGTGGGAGATTTTGTTGATTGAGAAGTTGAGCTTGAAGGCATTCCGGCTTCATGATGATTGTCATAACTTGAGCTTGAACCAGACTTAAGCCGTGAAATATAACCAGAATGAAGGTGAATCATTGATGATTTAACATGAGATTCTGTGACTTTTTCTGAGGGAGTTACAACTTTTGTGGGAAATTTTGGTTCAGTGTCAGAACTAAATTCCAGCTCTTCTCTAGAACCAGAACTAGACTTCAAATCATCCTCAGACTCAGTACTAGATTCAAGGTCATCCCCTGAATCAGTGCTAGATTCCAGATCATCCTCCTCAGTGTCAGAGCTTGATTCTAGATCATTCCCAGAGGAAGAACTAGGGTCTAAATCTTTTTCAGAAATTGTGGATGTGATGTCACTGTTTATAACAGATGTAGGATGTGGAGTTGTAAGAGAAAGGATTTTATATGTTGTGGGAGATTTTGTTGATTGAGAAGTTGAGCTTGAAGGCATTCCGGCTTCATGATGGTTGTCATAACTTGAGCTTGAACCAGACTTAAGCCGTGAAGTATAACCAGAATGAAGGTGAATCATTGATGATTTAACATGAGATTCTGTGACTTTTTCTGAGGGAGTTACAACTTTTGTGGGAAATTTTGGTTCAGTGTCAGAACTAGATTTCAGCTCTTGTCCAGAACCAGAACTTGACTTCAAGTCATGCTCAGAGTCAGTGCTAGATTCCAGGTCATCTTCAGTGTCAGAGGTGGATTCCAAGTCATCCCCAGATGAAGAACCAGACTCTGAATCATCTCCAATGCTAGAGCCAGATTCCTTTTCATCATCAGATTCTTGAGATTTAGTATTGGTAACGAGACTAGATGTTGTATTAATATAATTACGGATGACTGAAGAATTATGTTTAACGTTTTTAATTGATGGATGTAATATAGAACTGGTAATATGATTATTTGAAACTGGGGTAGGTTTGGGCATAAATTCAAAATTTAAATCATGTACAGAATTAGAATGTGAATTGAAATTGTCTTTAGAACTAGATGTAGGTACCACATGATGTTTAGAAGATGACCCGTACACCAAATCATCATCAAAAGAGGAGCCAGACTCCTGGTCATCTCCAGAACTAGTACTAGCCTCCAGGTTATCCCCTGAAGATGTTCTATCCTCAAGGCTAACCTCAGATTTAGAGCTCGATTTCAAGTCAACCCCAGAGGATGATCTGGACTCTAAATGACCTGCAGTGGTTGTTGATATGCTATCATTGTTTATAACAGATGTAGGATGTGGGGACGTAACTGAAAGGAATTTATATATTGTAGGAGATTTTGTAGAGTGAGAAGTAGAACTCGAAATCCTTTTAGTTTCACGGAGATTTCCATAACTTAAACTGGAATCAGCTTTAAACTGTGAGATATAATTAAGACGAACATAAATCATTGATGATTGTATGAGAGATTCTGAGATGCTTTCAATGGAGGTTGTAACTTTAGAAGGAAGATTTGATTTGAAATTATTTCTACTGCCAGAACTAGACGCCAAGTTATGTTCAGTTCTAGAACGAGACTTCAGATCATTGCCAGAACTAGATTTCAATTCGTCCTCAGAGTCAGTGCTCGATTCCAGGTCATCTTCAGTGTCAGAGCTGGATTCTAAGTCATCCCCTGATGAAGAACTAGACTCTGAATCATCTCCAATGCTAGAGCTAGATTCCTTTTCATCATCAGATTCTTGAGATTTAATATTGGTAACAAGACGAGATGTTGTATTAATATAATTATGGATGACTGAAGAATTACGTGTAACTTTATTAATTGATTGATGTAATATAGAATTGGTAATGTGGTAACTATTTGAAACTGGGGTAGGTTTGGGCATTTTAGGTGGTATTTTTGATGTGATGTCACTGTTTATAACAGATGTAGGATGTGGAGTTGGATGAGGAAGGAATTTATATGTTGTGGGAGATTTTGTTGATTGAGAAGTTGAGCTGGAAGGCATTCCAGCTTCATGATGATTGTCATAACTTGAGCTTGAACCAGACTTAAGTCGTGAAATATAACCAGAATGAAGAGGAATCATTGATGATTTAACAGGGGATTCTATGACTTTTTCTGAGGGAGTTACAACTTTTGTGGGAAATTTTGGTTCAGTGTCAGAACTAGATTTCAGCTCTTGTCCAGAACCAGAACTGAACTTCAAGTCATGCTCAGAGTCAGTGCTAGATTCCAGGTCATCCTCAGACTCAGTACTAGCTTCCAGGTCATCCCCTGATTCAGTGCTAGATTCCAGATTATCCTCCTCAGTGTCAGAGCTTGATTCTAGATCATTCCCAGAGGAAGAACTAAGGTCTAAGTTTTTTTCAGAAATTGTGGATGTGATGTCACTATTTATAACAGATGTAGGATGTGGAGTTGTAAGAGAAAGAATTTTATATGTTGTGGGAGATTTTGTTGATTGAGAAGTTGAGCCGGAAGGCATTCCGGCTTTATGATGGTTGTCATAACTTGAGCTAGAACCAGACTTAAGCCGTGAAATATAACCAGAATGAAGATGAATCATTGATGATTTAACACGAGATTCTGTGACTTTTTCTGAGGAAGTGGTAACTTTTGTAGGAAATTTTGATTTTAAATTAGGTTCAGTGTCAGAACTAGATTTCAGCTCTTCTCTGGAACCAGAACTAGACTTCAAGTCATCCTCAGACTCAGTACTAGATTCAAGGTCATCACCTGACTCAGTGCTAGATTCCAGATCATCCTCCTCAGTGTCAGAACTTGCTTCTAGATCATTCCCAGAGGAAGAACTAGGGTCTAAATCTTTTTCAGAAATTGTGGATGTGATATCACTGTTTATAACAGATGTAGGATGTGAAGTTGTAAGAGAAAGGATTTTATATGTTGTGGGAGATTTTGCTGGTTGAGAAGTTGAGCTTGAAGGCATTCTGGCTTCATGGTGGTTGTCATAACTTGAGCTTGAACCAGACTTAAGCCGTGAAATATAACCAGAATGAAGGTGAATCATTGATGATTTAACATGAGATTCTGTGACTCTCTCTGAGTAAGTGGTAACTTTTGTAGGAAATTTTGATTTTGAATTATTTCTATTGTCAGAAATAAACTCCAGGTCATGTCCATTGCTAGAAATAGACTTCAACTGATTTCCAGACCCAGAGTGAGACTTCAAGTCATCCTCATTGTCAGAGCTTGATTCTAAATCATCATCTACTGAAGAACTAGACTCTGAATCATCTTCAGTGCTAGAGCTAGATTCCGTTTTATCATCAGATCCCAAATGGGATGGTGAACTTGTTGTTTCAACCAAAACAGATTTACTACTGACATAAACTCTAGAAGCTGTGTTAATATAATTACTGATGGCTGAAGAATAATGAGAAACACTATTAATTGATTGATGTGATACAGAACTAGTCATTAAGTAACTATTTGATATTGGAGTAGGGTTGGGTATTTTAGGTAAGATTGTTGATGTAGGTTGACTATTTATTACAGATGTGGGAAGAAGAGTTGTAACAGAAAGAAATTTATATTTTGTGGGAGATTTTGTAGAATGAGTAGAGAATGAAGTTATCCTGGATTCCGGATAATTTACAGACATTGAACTGGAGAGAATAACATCCCCAGAGACAGAACTGGGGCCATAATTATATTTAGATATAGAATTGGAATGAAGATAATTCCCTGATGACCTAATATGAGTTTCTGAGAATCTTTTGGAGGGAATAACAACTGTTGTGTCAGTGTGTGACTGCAGGTTACCTCGAGAGTTAGAGCTAGACTCCAGATAGTCTCCAGAATTAGTGCTTGACTCCAAGTCATCCTCTGAGTCAGAGCTTGATTCTAGATCATCCCCAGAGGAAGAGCTAGATTCTGAATCATCTTCTGTGCTAGAGCTAGATTCCTCTTTATCATCAATTTCCAAATGGGATGGAGAACTAGTTGTTTCAACAGAAACAGATTTACTGTTGATATAAACACTAGGTGTGTTGATATAATTACTGACAACTGAAGAATATTGAGTAATACTATTAATTGATTGATGTAATATAGAACTAGTAATGTGGTAACTATTTGAAACTGGGGTAGGTTTGGGCATTTTAGGTGGTATTGTTGATGTGATGTCATTGTTTATAACAGATGTAGGATGTGGAATTGTAAGAGAAAGGAATTTATATGTTGTGAGAGATTTTGTTGATTGAGAAGTTGAGCTTGAAGGCATTCTGGTTTCACGAAGATTTCCATAACTGGAACTAGAAACAGACTTAAGCCGTGAAATATAACTAGAATGAAGGTAACTCAGTGATGATCTAACACGTGATTCTGCAACTTTCTCTGAAGAAGTGGTAACTTTTATAGGAAATTTTGAATTTAAATTTAGTTCAGTATCAGAACTAGATTTTATCTCTTCTCTGGAACCAGAACTAGACTTCAAATCATCCTCAGACTCAGTACTAGCTTCCAGGTCATCCCCTGAATCAGTGCTGGATTCCTGGTCCTCCTCAGTGTCAGAACTTGATTCTAGATCATTCCCAGAGGAAGAACTAGGGTCTAAATCTTTTACAGAACTTCTGGATGTGATGTCACTGTTTATAACAGATGTAGGATGTGGAGTTGTAAGAGAAAGAATTTTATATGTTGTGGGTGATTTTGTTGATTGAGAAGTTGAGCTTGAAGGCATTCCGGCTTCATGATGATTGTCATAACTTGAGCTTGAACCAGACTTAAGCCGTGAAATATAACCAGAATGAAGATGAATCAGTGATGATTTAACATGAGATTCTGTGACTTTTTCTGAAGGAGTTACAACTTTTGTGGGAAATTTTGGTTCAGTGTCAGAACTAGATTTCAGCTCTTCTCTGGAATCAGAATTAGACTTCAAGTCATGCTCAGAGTCAGTGCTAGATTCAAGGTCATCCCCTAACTCAGTACTAGATTCCAGGTCATCCCCTGAATCAGTGCTAGATTCCTGGTCCTCCTCAGTGTCAGAGCTTGATTCTAGGTCATTGCCAGAGGAAGAACTGGGGTCTAAATCTTTTACAGAACTTGTGGATGTGATGTCACTGTTTATAACAGATGTAGGATGTGGAGTTGTAAGAGAAAGAATTTTATATGATGTGGGAGATTTTGTTGATTGAGAAGTTGAGCTTGAAGGCATTCCGGCTTCACGATGATTGTCATAACTTGAGCTTGAACCAGACTTAAGCCGTGAAATATAACCAGAATGAAGGTGAATCTTTGATGATTTAACATGAGATTCTGTGACTTTTTCTGAGGGAGTTACAACTTTTGTGGGAAATTTTGGTTCAGTGTCAGAACTAGATTTCAGCTCTTGTCCAGATCCAGAACTTGACTTCAAGTCATGCTCAGAGTCAGTGCTAGATTCCAGGTCATCTTCAGTGTCAGAGCTGGATTCCAAGTCATCCCCAGATGAAGAACTAGACTCTGAATCATCTCCAATACTAGAGCCAGATTCCTTTTCATCGTCAGATTCTTGAGATCTAGTATTGGTAAAGTGGCTAGAGGTTGTATTATTATAATTACGAATGACTGAAGAATAATGAGTAACACTTTCAATTGATTGATACAATGTAGAACTAGTAATGTGGTAACTATTTGAAACTGGGGTAGGTTTGGGCATTTTAGGTGGTGTTGTTGATGTGATGTCACTGTTTATGACAGATGTAGGATGTGGAATTGTAAGAGAAAGGAATTTTTCTGTTGTGGGGGATTTTGTGGATTGAGAAGTTGATATTGAAGGCATTGTGGTTTCTGGATGATTTAAAGACATTGAGCTGGAGGCAAGGTATGAAACAGAACTGGATTCAGGGTGAAATCCAGTGGCTGAAGATATGCCAGAGTAGTCTTTATTTACTGAGCTAGAGTGATGATGATCTTTGGAAACTGAAATGGATTGAATAGAATTTGCAGAGGTTGAACCAGATTCAAGATTATCCCCAGATGTCGAACCAGATTCAAGATCATCTCCAGGTGTTGAACCAGATTCAAGATCATCTGCAGAGGATGAACTAGAGTCAGGATCATCTTCAGAATCTGAATTTGAGTCAAGATTATCTCCAGAACCTGATCTAGAATCAAGGACATTCTGAGTGGATGTGGTTGAATCTAAAGGAGTGTGAGTGGTTAATATTGAGTGGAGATAATTTTGAAATGGTGCTGTAGAATTTAAGTGGTTGTGAAAAGGTAAACTAGATTCCTGATAATTTGCTGGTGTTATAGTTGTGTGTTTATAATTAGGAATGGTTGAAATGGTGTTTGTATGATTGTGATGTTTAGGATTAGAATCTGTGGTACCCGTAGAAACTAATTTAACTTCTGTTGATTTCCTTGGTTCACCAAGAACTGAAGAATTTTGCTCTTTCTCATGACCATTTATGACATCTGAAGTAGACTCTCCTTTTATACTATCAAAACTCTCAAATTCTTTTTCTACATAAATATCACTATTTGATGATGGAAATTTAACGGCAGGCACATATTCATCTTCTGCTTCTTCCGAGGTCCCAAACTCATTAGGACTGTTACCAAGCTGCTTTGAAGTTTCCACTTCATTATCCTCCAATCCAATAAATGTACATGTAAAGCCAGAGGGATCTAAACACTCAGCTGAGCCATGCTCATCATAATTGTCCCCTGAACTATGAAGCCACTCACCAGATATGTTGTAAGGAACATCAGTTTTGTTGTATGACAGTTGGGGTTCACAAAGTTCAGGGTTGCCACGCCTGTGAAAAGTAGAAAAGAAAGCTATTTTTTCAAAATATTAAACAGCATTAAGACAAGTTTTAACTTCAGGCCTACTCTGGATAAACAAATTGAGCTAACGATGGGTCTGTTCAGCCAGTGCTTGTTAAAATATCTGCAATGGTATACTAGTGTGCTCCAAAGGCTGTTTAGGTGTTTTGTAGACTTTTAAAACCCTGAATCAAGGCTTTAGAAAATTCATTCTGAAATGGATTATCTACGGATTATCTATGGATTATCTTGAAAAATATATTCGTTTATTCTTTCATTCTTTTACTTGTTTCAGTCATTTGACTGCAGCCATGCTGGAGCACTGCCTTAAATGGTGTTAGTCGAAGAAATCAACCCTAGGACTTATTCTTTTGTAAACCTAGAACTGGGATTTTCACTAATAAAATTTTCAACAAGATGTTAAGGTTAGTGTATAAAAAAAAATTTATAAAGGCATGGTTCTGTGTTCAGTCCCTCTGTGTAGCACCTTGGGCAAGTGTCTTCTACTATAGCCTCAGGCTGACCAAAGCCTTGTGAGTGGATTTGGTAGACAGAAACTGGAAGAAGACCATCGTATGTGTGTATGTATATATATATGTACAATTTAAAAATAGGACGAAATCTTTATAAGAATTTATCAAGTAGTCAGTGTGAAAAACCTCATAAGAGAAAAAAATCCACCAATATTTTCACTTAAATATATTTATTTACATTATATAGAGGGCATTATTACACATAAATGCTACGTGCTAGGAGGGACTCAAAGTCAAAACTACTAAAATAAATAAACACATCGTACCAAAGTCATTTAAAAACAGAACTTAGCTGCAGATCACCGCGATTTCATAACCAGTGCAGTGGTGCACTTTTTAATCACCAGTGCAAGCATAATTCAAGATTTATAATGAATGAACAAAATCAACATACCAGACGAACAGTCATTGTATCCAACGTATTTATTTATTTTAGTAATTTTGACTTTAAGAGTCCCTCCTAGCATGTGGCATTTATGTGTAGTAATGCCCTCTATATAATATATATATATATATATATATATATATATATTTGTGTCTGTGTTTCTCCGCTCATCATTGCTTGACAACCAATGTTGGTGTGTTTATGTCCTCGTAATTTAGTGGTTCAGCAAAAAAGACGATAGAATAAGTTCTAGGCTTACAAAGAATAAGTCCCCCACCAAATATGAATATTAATACCGATCAAATGTACTCCTGTGTTTCATAATGTTGTGACCAATTCTCAGAGTCTCTTGGTATTGTGAATATTACTTGAATACAGCTTAAGGTCATCAACAAAAAAGATATGTTTGACACTAAATTCTATTAAATAATCTGCATGTTTTCTGAGCAGAGCTGACAGGCAGACATGCTGTCAAACTGGAACATTTCTGTCAATAACCTAAATCTGTTAGTAACTAGAGTAGTAGCTTCAGTTCTTATTGGGAGATCAGTGGATCATGTTACTTTCAATTTCTTAATGGTCTCAACTGTAGCAATTGATATCTTGACAAGAAACAGTGACTGTAATATTCATGAGTGAGAGACAGGGTTAAATGTTATCTTATTAGGTCTGGTCACACAGTCAAGAGCCTTTAGTGAAGCTGCTTCACCTCCTTAAGGACAGCTTTGTTGAGGAAGAGCTGCCTGGTACAGCCCTAAACTCCTTTCTTTCCTCTTGCCTGCTCATCAGTTCCTACATTGCTTGTTTCTAAGAGATTCTAGAGAAATACAAACAAATTGTGCACGGCTTGTATATAAGAACATTTAAATATGCAATGATAACGTAGCTTTTGGCTACGGGTATCACTTGATATGTATATATCTATCTATTTCTTTACTGCCCACAGGGGGCTAAATGTAGAGGGGACAAACAAGGAAAGACAAGGGGATTAAGTTGATTGCATTGACCCCAGTGCATAAATGGTACTTATTTAATCAACCCCGAAAAGATGAAAGGCAAAGCTGACCTTGGCGGAATTTGAACTCAGAACATAATGGTAGACAAAATACCACTTAGCATTTCGCTTAGCATGCTAACAATTCTACCAGCTCATCATCATCATCATCATTATCATCATTGTTTAACATCCACTTTCCATGCTGGCATGGATTGGACGGTTTGACTGAAGACTGACGAGCTAGAAGGCTGCACCAGGCTCCAATTTGATCTGGCAAGGTCTCTACAGCTGGATGCCCTCCCTAATGCCAACCACTCTGAGAGTGTAGTGGGTGCTTTTTTACATGCCACCAGTATGGGATCCAGCCAGGTGGTACTGGCATCAACCATGACTATGATTTCACTTGGCTCAACAGGTCTTCTCAAGCACCGTACATTGCCTGATGATTGAAGGGAACTCTTAAATGGGCTGGTTATGCGACACTGGCATAAGCCATGGCTACGGTCTCACTTGGTTTGCCGGGTCTTTTCAAGCACAGCATCTCTCCAAATGTCTTGGTTGCTTGTCATGCCTCATATTATGTATGTATGTATGTCTTGTATGTAACCAATAATGAGGTATTTCTCTATAGTTATCCCAGCACAGTTTTTCTTACAGATGGAATTATATGTTGTTTTGGCAACAACATATGATATTGGAAGGTCATACCATAATGATGTTCTGCAGACAGAGGCAGACTTCATGTCAATTATTTTCCACAAACATAAAAATAGTTACTAATTTTGGTTGTTTCTTGGCAGTTTTAAGACTTCACTGTATCTTTTGTTCATTAGATAATTTTCCTTCATTAACTGTAGCTCTCAGATTGCAAAAATATCACTTCTAATGTTTAGACACAAAACTCTCTCACAAAATATAATTCTTCTACCAATGAACAACATTCAGTTCTTAGACTTTCAGAAATTGCAACAGGAACTAAAAAAATAAATAAATAAATAAAGTAAAAAGAGGGGAGACTATTAAAATAGGCTGACTTTACCTGAATGGATCAACTAACTTGTAAATGCTACCACTCGGTACAGTGGCACTGGCAATGTTGGTGCTCAATATATAAATTTCACCTGGAGGAAAGACAAATCATTTCAAATATGACATTATGGTTGCGTTGATTAATGGTTTATTATTGGAAGCAATAAAGCAGTTCTGAATACAAAAGGGAAAAGAGAAAGAAGATAGAAGATAGAAGAGGAGGAGGCAGAGGAGGGCAATGATGATAAGGACAAGTGTGATGGAAATGAAGGTGATAATAGTGGTGATGATGGTATTATGATGATGATGATGATGACAATGATAGCAATGATGATGGTAGCAGCAGTGGTAAGATGATGATTATGATGATGAGGAGGAGGAGGAGGGGAGAAGGAGGGTAAGAATGGCGATGGTGATGATGATGACGATAGTGATGATGATGGGGTGGTGGAGTGGGGTAATGGTAGTGACGAGGATACAGATTATGTTAACAACATTGATAATGATCGTATATTATCTTTGAAGATTAATAAATCTACAGCCATGAGCAATAATCAGTAAAACTATCTCATATCAAACATTAATATTTCTAAGATGAAAACCTCTTTTCTGTACACCTGCATTATACATTTCCGTATGCACAGTTCATAAGTAGACAACTGATGATTCACTCTTTCAATATTCAGAGTTGCATACATAAAGTCAGTATTCAGACGTCACTCATAAATGGAAGAATAACTACAAGTTACTGGTAAACATGTTCCTTATTAGTTGTTACGAAGGTCGGCTCTTATTCTTCTCTACTCTAGGCACAAGGCCCGAAATTTTTTTTTTTGGGGGGGGGCCAATCGATTAGATCGACCCCAGCACGCAACTGGTGGTTAATTTATCGACCCCGAAAGGATAAAAGGCAAAGTCGACCTCGACGGAATTTGAACTCAGAGTATAAAGATAGACGAAATACCTATTTCTTTATTACCCACAAGGGGCTAAACATAGAGGGGACAAACAAGGACAGACATAGGTATTAAGTCGATTACATCGACCCCAGTGCGTAACTGGTACTTAATTTATCGACTCCGAAAGGATGAAAGGTAAAGTTGACCTCGGCGGAATTTGAACTCAGAACATAATGGCAGACGAAATACGGCTACGCATTTCGCCCGGAGTGCTAACGTCTCTGCCAGCTCCCCGCCTTCGTAAATACCGCTAGGCAGTTCGCTCAGCGTGCTAACGTTTCTTATTTCTTTATTGCCCACAAGGGGCTAAACATAGAGGGGACAAACAAAGGGATTAAGTCGATTACATCGACCCAGTGCGTAACTGGTACTTAAGTTATCGACACCGAAAGGATGAAAGGCAAAGTCGACCTCGGTGGAATTTGAACTCAGAACTTAAAGATAGACGAAATACCCATTTCTTTATTACCCACAAGGGGCTAAACATAGAAGGGACAAACAAGGATAGACATAGGTATTAAGTCGATTACATCGAACCCAAGTGCGTAACTGGTACTTAATTTATCGACCCCGAAAGGATGAAAGGTAAAGTCGACCTCGGCGGAATTTGAACTCACAACGTAACGGCAGACGAAATACCGCTAGGCAGTTCGCCCGGCGTGCTAACGTTTCTGCAAGCTCGCCGCTGGGGGTCTTATTACTCAAAAGTAGAGATCACGTAATGGAAATAATTGCAAGCCTATACAGCAAAGATTTAAGGGAGACAACTCAGCCATGACCAATATTTATGAACTTTCATTATCAGGGGAGGTTACCGTGTGTGGCTTGTTTACCTTGTAACTTGACATGGGTTGTTCAACCGTTTGGCAAGTTTGCAAGGGAAAGGTCCACTTGTGACAGAAATAGACGGTTGAAGACTTTGTTCAGCAGGGAAATGAATCAAATTGAAGAATTTCCTCCACTCAGATTCCTACCTGAACTTTAAAAATGACGTTTTGCCATCATGAGCGCAAGTACACCTAATTATAAGGATTAGCTCTTCTTCCGCCTCGGCTTCTCTCACCGTAAACGAGGAGTTAATTTTCCCATAGATGGCATGCATTTACAGGACTACACGTCTTTTTTTTTAAATCCCCTACTCCTTCACCCCATGCGCCTCTAAACCTCTTTGTCGTCATTTCTACCCCCACCATCTCCATCTCATTTTTGTTCCCCTCTTCACGCTACTGCTAAATATCACAAAACTAGGGTGCACTTTTTGCCATCTGAATACTGATACGCACGTCACTGGCTAAAAAAGGGACCTATATAAGGGACATAACTCTAATGGGTTTAGGGGTCAACCATATTCTTCTTGTTCTGTTTATTTCCGGTTTTTCTTTCATCCATGAATCTCGTTCCTTTTTCTTTTTTTACAAATCTGAACACATAAACCAGATGTAATATTTTCAGACAAAAAATCATATTTTTCCATTCAGCCATGTCCTATGAATGCTAATTTACCTCTCCGATTATCGAAGGTTATTTTCATGAAATCGTTCGGTAATATTTAATGGTTGTTATAAAACTATAATAATAATAATAATAATAATAATAATAATAATAATAATAATAATAGTAATAATATTCCTTTCTACTGGAAGCACAAGGCCTCAGATTTGGGGGAAGGGATTAAGTCGATTACATCAACCCAAGTGCGTAACTGGTACTAATTTTATCGACCCTGAAAGGATGAAATGCAAAGTCGACCTCAGAACGTAACGGCAAACGAAATACCTATTTCTTTACTACCCACAAGGGGCTAAACACAGAGAGGACAAATAAGGACAGACAAACGGATTAAGTCGATGAGATCGACCCCAGTGCGTAATTGGTACTTATTTAATCGACCCCGAAAGGATGAAAGGCAAAGTCGACCTCGGCGGAATTTGAACTCAGAACGTAATGGCAGACGAAATACCTATTTTTTAACTACTCACAAGGGGCTAAACACAGAGAGGACAAACAAGGACAGACAAACGGATCAAGTCGATTACATCGACCCCAAGTGCGTAACTGGTACTTAATTTATCGACCCCGAAAGGATGAAAGGCAAAGTCGACCTCGACGGAATTTGAACTCAGAACGTAACGTCAGATGAAATACTACGAACCATTTCGCCTGGTATTCTAACGATTCTGCCAACTCGCTGCCTTAATAATAATAATGTTTGACCTTAACCAGTTGAGCATGTCCCTTAGTGGATGACGATATGTGCATCTCTGATCATGAGCAGAAGTAGTTGGGGAACATCATAGCAAAGACGTGGTATCAGCAAACCCCCAAAGGATCACCGAAAATGAGAATTGCAGAATCCTGTGGGATGCAACGATCCAGTGCGATCACCTGACCAGACATTGGAAACCGGACATGGTTGTGGTGAATAAAAAAGAAAGAGCATCCATGATAACAGACATAGCATGCCCCGGTGACAACAGGATTAATGCAAAAGAAGACAAAATACGCAACTATGACAATTTGTAGTAGGAAATACGAAGGTTGTGGTCAATGTAATGGTTCTGAGGAAGCTATAGGGTGTTGCACAGGCTTACAGTGCAGAGTGTACTGCTTCGTCTGCAGAAACAGCGGCAGGCTAATGAAGGTAATAGCATAAGGCTTGTTCTTTTGTCTTTCACTAATTGATATTACGCTGTGTACTTTCTTAATGCTTTAATCTAAAGTGTATTAGTATCACTACACCTAAGCGAAATCATAACACACACACACACACACACACACACACCACACACACACACACGGATGCGCATATACATATATATATGGAGAGATAGAGAGACACAGAAGATATTTAACAACAGTATCAAGGCATAGTTGTTAATTAAAGAATTTGACTTACCATATTGATCTTCCCCGAAAGAGAGAATAAAAGGACTGTAAGATCCCTGCAAGCCATTAAAACAGACATCGTCTCCACACATGTGAATCTCTTTGTTCAACCAGATTTGCGATTCGTTGAATTGGTAAAGATAGAAGAGACGCCTACAGAGGAAGAGGGAGAGAGAGAGAGAGAAAGATGAGGCTCTCGGTATTACAATAATAATGTAATTGAGACAACACAACAACAACAACACAACAACAGTAAAACGAATAATACTGACATACATACACAGGTGCCGGCATGGCTTTATGATTCGAAGCTTATTTCCCAATCACATGGTTCCGGGTTCAGTCCCACTGCGTGACACCTTGGGCAAGTGTCTTCTAATATAGCCTCGGACCAACCAAAGCCATTGTGAGTGGATTTGGTAGACGGAAACTGAAAGAAGCCCGTCGTGTGTGTATATATATATATATATATATATATATATATATATATATTTATATGTATGTATTTGTGTGTCTGTGTTTGTCCCCCCACCATCTAATGTTGGTATGTTTACGTCCACTTAACCTAACGGTTCAGCAAAAGAGACCGATAACCGATAGAATAAGTACTAGGCTTACAAAGAATAAGTCCGGGAGTCGAGTTGTTCGACTAAAGGTGGTGCTCCAGCATGGCCGCAGTCAAATAACAACCAAGTAAAAGAACAACAAGATCAGCAAGAATAGCAACATTAATTGTAATAAATGTTTATAGTTTTGGGACGAGGCCAGAAATTTTAAGGGCTGCGGGTTTAGGGGATAACCCGCCTCCAATATTTAACTGATTCTTAATCTTATCAATTCCCAGAGGAATGAAAAGCAAAGTGGATCTCAGTGGAATTGGAACTCAGACTGTAAACAGGAATGCTGCAACATTTATTGTTTTCAAATTTGGGATATGGATTAACTTTTGTCTACTAATTATGAAAATGAAATTCATTTTTCCTATTAATTAAAAAAAAAGTTATTAGCCTTTAAGATTTGCAAAATTTGGGCATTTTAGCCAATCAGAATTGAGCATTTTACACATCACCATGGCGAAAAACTCTGTCTCCGTAGTAACCAAAGATGCTGCGTATGCGCACAAGAAGCAGAAGGAGATACAGGAAAGATAATCTTCTACTATAATAATACTCTTACGTTTTTTCTCCGCCACAACATATAAATGAGAAAGGAAGGGGTGATAGATGAAGAAGGAAGAAAGGAGTTATGGAAAAACTTGTGGGACGGTGAACATTCAACGCTGAAAAGAAAAGTCAAACAGCGTTTCAACTCTGTGTGAGTATATGTGTGTATGTGTGTGCGTGTACAAGGGAAGTATGTGAATGTAAGTGAACATTGACTAAGTGTATTTTGATTTACCATCCATATTTATATATAAAATACTACAATTAGCCGTCATTATTGATGGCACGGGGCCAGCTAGTTTATTTTATAAAATTCTAGAGTGTATTGCAAACTTTCGTTCTTGAATTTTTTAAACTCATAAATGTCTGTTTTAAACAATGTTTTGACTGTTATTTCTAAACAAATTCGGATTCAGAGTCAAAAATTACATCTATATGAGACATCAGAAACATTTTTTAAAGATAATTGTAAACAGGGACGAAAACCAGAAAGATTCTCAGTATCTTTTAATTAATTAAAAATTCAACTTACCCATTTGTAAAATCCCCGTAAATATAAAACCCATTGAAATTTGGATTTTCACAGCCGCGGTACACGTGACCTCCAGTTACAGACTTGCCCACAGAATGAGGGTATGAGAATATCGGTAATTCTTCAGGACCTGAAAAAGAATGCAACTAGAATGAAAAAAAAAAAAAAAAGACAAAATAGATATATACATTGAACAGACATATTTTTGGAGATACTTGCTGTAACTATGCTGGAGGAAAAGAGGATTTATAGAAAAATTCGAGCTAGAATTTCTGAGAAATTTTATTTAAATGAATTTTTCATATAAAAGCACAACAAAGTGTGTGAACACTTCACTATGCAGGTCCACAAACTAGTTTTGATTTTCAAAAACACCACTATATTTATTTCACTTATGTAGATAATGCCCCTGGGCAAGTCATAAATACCACCTTCATCAATAAAAGTAATAAGTTTCATGTTCAGCTGCAGAGTGCAGAAATAAATTATTTCTCTAGAGACAATATTACAGAAATCGCAAACTATGTCAACAAGAGCTTATGAGTAAACAACTGTCTGATTGACTGCTGAGAAAAAGTTATTCAAGTCAATGATTACGTTTTCGGTTTTCATACGCCATCAAAGATGTATTATATGTCCCGAAAACGAGAAAAGGGGTACATTTATTTTTTAGATTGGATCTTTCAAAGGTTTAATTAATACCAGGAAAGATACAAATAGGTGTTCATTGGGCAACTTTTGGATGGCAACAGAGTATTTTAAAGTTGATTATAAGGAACTTTTATGAAAATTAACTGATTACATTTAAATTATAACATCTCCATAGTAATATCATGGGTTGTGATACTAGATAGACAGATAGATAGATAGATAGATAGATAGATAGATAGATAGATAGATAGAGAGAGAGAGAGAGAGAGAGAGAGAGAGAGAGAAAGAGAAAGAGTGAGATTACTAGTGTGTGTATGTATATACGTATTGTTACAGTACATCGTTGCACTCCGTCGGTTACGATGACGAGGGTTCCAGTTGAGCTGATCAATGGAACAGCCTGCTCTTGAAATTAACATGCAAGTGGCTGAGCACTCCACAGACACGTGTACCCATAACGTAGCTCTCAGGGAGATTCAGCGTGACGCAGAGTGTGACAAGGCTGACCCTTTGAAATACAGGTACAACAGAAACAGGAAGAAAAAGTGAGAGAAAGTTGTGGTGAAAGAGTACAGCAGGGTTCGCCACCACCTCCTGCTGAAGCCTCGTGGAGCTTTCGGTGTTTTTACTCGGTCTGGGAATCGAAACCGCGATCCTACGACCGCGAGTCCGCTGCCCTAACCACTGGACCATTACGCTAGCTAAACAGACAGACAGACAGACAGACAGACAGATAGATAGATAGATATAGATAGATAGATAGATAGGTAAATAGATAGATAGATAGATAGATAGATAGATAGATAGATAGATAGATAGATAGATAGATAGATAGATAGATAGATAGATATGCACACGCACACGCACACACTAGTATGTAGATAACGAAGTATTTTTACACAGCTAACACGTATTTATACAACTGGTGTGTATCTTTAATACCGTATATATACAGCTAGTATGTATTGATGATTGGTGTTGACGGTTACTAAACACTGATGAATAATAAGTATTTATGGCTGTCTATACGTACCAACCATTCCACACACTGCAGGATTGAAACATTGGTAACCTTCTCTGCCGTTCCAGCCATAATTACCTCCTTTGACCAATATATCAATTTCCTCGTAGGCATTCTGGCCAACATCACCACAGATTATCCGCCCTTTGTACATTCCTGAAGAAGTAAAAACATTATCAACATATTTATATAATAAACACACAATTCATTAGCATATAAACATTCATTCACAAACATACACACAAACACAAGCATATACACCCATCCACGAACTTAAACATCAGTGATATCTATACAAGAAAGAAAATATGTATGCATAACAAGTGTGTGTATATCCATACGCACACATATAGTCCAATACGGCTGATGGTTTTAATTTACCTTCCCATACTCGGAAAATTCTTCAACATGAAACCGCTCCTTAAAGTGAATTGGCTGTTATGAAACTAACCAATATTGCATAAGGTTTCATATTTCATTCCCTTTTGTGCTATCAGTAATTCCTTTACCTGGGTCACTTTCTTTTGACATCCACCCCCATTCTCAAGTCATCCTTTTCTATTTTATTATTCACTGATCAACCCTTTCTGTGCCACCAGTTATCTCCCGCTTTCTCCTGAAAGGCATACCTCATCTCTAACCTCCTCCCATGTCAGTTATCATTCTCAACGCTATCTCATATCTGCCATCGATGCAGCTCCATTTTTGTTCGCCACTCATTATTCCATCCCTACGTACCTCTGACTTCCATTTCTGTTACTGTACGACTCTCTCCCCCACACTCCCACCCATACATCATTTCCATATTCCTCATCTACCTACAGTTTTACTACACATCCACAGCCACCTACCACCGTCTCCTTTCTGAGTCGCTCCTTTTCCTTTCACCTCTCCCCAAGCTCGTATCTACCTTCGACTAGACCTCCAATCTTTTTCACAGTTATCTCTACTCCCATCTCTCACCCCCTTCTCACACTCATATGAACTTGTCCCCCGCCACCCTGCTCCATCTTCTGTCCATATCTTCCCTTCTACCCACTTTCTTCTACTTAGTTCTCACATCACGCCACCACCATCTTTATCTGTCCCTCCACCTACTCCTACCCGACCTCATATAATGCAGAGTGGCCCTTACACTTGTACTCCGCCCTTCGTCGTATTCTAGCCCCTCACCACCCGGCATAAGGCCACCTCCCCCGCCCACTCAGTAGAGGGAGGGAGAGAGAGAGAGAGAGAGAGAGAGAGAGAGAGAGAGAGAGAGTGAGAGAGAGAGAGTTTCCTTTGTTTTCTGTAGCTGGAAACTTTTCGTCTGCTGCTGGTACTTCTGTGCCTTTTAGCATCGCGCTTCTACACGAGATGCTTTCTCCACACGAAGATCGTAGTATTACGATGTCTTACAGTATAGCCATGCTACGATGTACAGATTGCTCTCTCTCTCTCTCCCTCTCTCTCTCGTTCTCTTTCATCTTCTCTCTTTCTATCCCTCTCTCGCTCTCTCTCTCTCTCTTTGTGTGTATATATGTATGTATGTATGTATGTATGTATGTATGTATGTATGTATGTATGTATGTATTTGAATGTGTGTGTGTGTAAACGTGTGTGTGTGTATGTGTATAAACGTGTGTGTGTGTGTGTATAAGGTATAATCGAATAGGTAGAGAGTGGGTGACTGCACTGACCTGTGACGCGGTCGCCTTCATCTTTGTCGCAACGCCATATATTCCGAATTCCGTAAGCATAGATCTCTGGACGTGTTTCATTTTCGTTGACAAATGGATTACTCAGTGGAATTGCATATTGTTTCCCCTTACGTCTCTTGTTAACATTAATTCTTAATACTTTTCCCAGCAAAACAGACCTGAAACAAAAATTCAGACTCATTGTCAGTGAAATTCTACACACACGCACACACGTTAGGTCAGTTCAAATATATTTGTGACATATTTCAACTTCTGAAGACAATTTCATCACAGCTTTCCGCGGAGAAAATATCTCAAGGCAAAAATTCTTTTTATTTCCCACCACTGCTACACTATATATATATATATATATATATATATATATATATATGTGTGTGTGTGTGTGTGTGTGTGTGTGTATATATGTATGTATGTATGTATGTATGTATGTATGTCAGGTCACTTTCGAGTGCTACTGGTAACATGTAACCCAGTACAACTTGTTGCATGGTCAGGTCGTTGGCGACTAAACTGGCAACCCCACCAAGCTTGCTTGGTGAGGAGGGTGTTTATTGGACATCCTGCGGGATGAAAAACAAAACCCGTCAAAGGGCGGATGAACTCTTGAGAGTCAACGGCCATCCAATAAATGTCTTAATGCGCGGGGACATAGAAATAATCGGACTGAATACCCGATCGCGCGGTTAAACCATTGGGAGTGAAGAACTCCTAGCCTTTGTTAGGGCATCCTTCTAGGAGAAGGTAACTCCGGTAACTGGGATAACTCCATCATAAAACCTGTGGCTCAGTGGTTACCGATGATGTTCTTTTCGGATTATGGCTGCTGTTGCTTAGTGAGTGAGATTGACTCAGTGCACAGCCTTGCCTCACTTAAAAAAAAAAATCTTCTTGCACAGGCATTGCACAATAACAACATTGATTAAGCTTCGTGCAATGGCCATACTCGATAACGAGGGGGCAGCCACCATGTATGTATGTATGTATGTATGTATGTATGTATGTATGTATGTATGTATGTATGTATGTATGTATGTATGTATGTATGTATGTATGTATGTATGTATGTATGTATGTATGTATGTATGTATGTATGTATGTATGTACAGCCTTCTTTAAGATGTTCGTGTACATTCGGACATAAAAAGGCAACACGCTGCAGATGTCTGGAAAAAAGAAACTCTCCTTATAGACTATGGCGGTGCAGACACATGACTGGGATATGAATGCTCTCACAGTATATAACTGTATTTCATTCAACGCTGCTTAGTGCGCCTATCATTTACACATAGTTATACAGTAACCCCTCGACTATCACGGGTGTTACGTTCCAAAATACACGTGTGTGTGTGTGTGTGTGCATGCGTGCGCTATGTATGAATGTATATAAAGATAGAGAGTGAGAGAGATAAAGAAATGGACTGATAAAAAGAAGATAATGTCTCGTGTTCAAATTCATTCGGGTCTTGTCTCAACGCATGACTGAGCAAAACCTTGGATTAACCACTTGCAATTAAAGGCATGCACACACACACACACAGAGCCACCCCTAAACTTCATTATTTCAATGAGGTATAAAAGACTTTGGTCTTATTTTACGAAGGAACATGTAAAAAATGTGTTCCAAAATTATATCTTGCATTTAGTTTTGTTTATAAAATTTCATAGCTCAGCAACTGAAATTTCTTTTTTCGGCTTTAGAATTATTGCAAATGCAAGGTGCGTTCCATATGTATCCGACTTTATTTTTTCCCGCCAAAATTTATGCCGCATGGACAAAATTTTTTGTGCAGGTGACGACGCCACCCGTCCAGCGCATGCGTGAAAGTTTGGCGACGATGTCATGAGCAAAACTCATATCAAGGAGTCCTCAGCCGCTTCAAACACGCCCACACCTTAATGGAGAGCGAGGCACGCTCAGACCGCCCACCGACAAGCTGAAGCGAGGAGCCGATTGAAAAGGTTCGGCGAATAGTTATGGAAGACGGTCATCTCCCAGCCAAGGGATTTTGCTAACGCAGCAATAGTTTCGGCAGAAAAACTAAAGACGGATACGTTTTGAATCTCATGTTCAAATGTTTATCATTAAAACGAACCTTTATTCTTTCATTCTTTCTTTTCTATATTTTTTGCCATTTTGTACAATTCCAATTCGTCAAACTCTTGAAATTACGAAATTGGAAAGTGGAAAAGCGGACTTTTGGAATGGCTGTCTCATTTAAGTTGGAATTTCGCAGTTTTTGTCGTGACTCCCCACTATTTTTTTAAATCATATATTACAAAACAATTGAAAGAAGCCTTGATTTTTTTTTTTTAATCCACACACATTCATCGTGACTTTGAAACAACAATAACAACCACTAAAATAATAATTTTTTCTTACTCTTAATTTTCTGCCATTTTATTGTATGCTACATTCTGAAATATTTGTAACTCCTTAAAAAGAAAAAAAAATCTCTTACCCTTTCTTCCCTTCTTCATTTTACTTTTTACTGAAGAAATAATCAAACACCGCAAGGGAATGTGTGAGAAACCAAATTAGAATTCTAAAAGGATCGCCAAAGCGACATTTTCAGTTGTTATGTGCAAAAAAATTCTTTCTGTTTTAATTAAAGGTAAGTAAAATAGGAATCAAAAATATCTTTCGTTTCACCTTCGGTTTGCCATAGAACAACAGTTTGTTACGGTAGTACTTGCTTCTAAATAAAACCTTTATATTCATTTCTATCTATTTTTGTCTTGTGTGGGAAATAAACAAAAAATGATCACGTAAAATTAAATTTGTGGGAAGTTGTGTCAGGTAAATGTTAAAAATTAAGAAAAAAAAAACAATATACTGCGCCGTGGAGAAAAAAATATTTTTACAGTATTGCAAAACTATTGCAACGTACACTCGAGTGAAATTCCCCTCCCCTTTATATGGGCATTCGAAATGGCATGCGTGTGTGTGTGTTAGTGCACGCGCACATGTAACGTGCCACGAGAACAGACGTTGTTTTTCCTGCATTTCAATTCTTTTCCTCTTCTTTTTCCTTCTCTTGCATAAAAGATATCACCCGGAATATCAGGTTCTCTTCTGTTTATTCCTTTTGCGCTTGTTGTATTTTCGCTTTATATTTCTACGCTTTTCAGGCTTTCGCCAGTCTGATTCCGCATCGTATTTTTCGTTTGTTTGCTCATTGCCTTCAATTTTACTCCTATGATTTCTGTTATTCTTACTTGTGTGTGTGTGTGTGTGTGTGTGTGTGTGCGTGTGCGTGCGTAACCGCGTGTGCGCGACTGTGTATAAAAGAGCACTGCGAAATTTAGCTGTAGCTGCGCAGTGTGTACAGGAATCCACTGACAAATGCAAACGTGTCTTTCAAGGACGCAAAACTGCAATGTTTACATTTGCCAGGGTTTGTTTTTATACATTATGCAACTTGAATGAAATCTTATAATGTTTCTGATACGATATGTGTTTATCTGTTATCTTATTAATATACGCTCAATCCAGTGTAATCCGGAGGTAAGCGTCTGAGTCAGCGTGGAAATAATAAGCGAAAAGAGTTTAGGGAGTAAAACAACGCAGACAAAAAAGAACACAAAGCGCGGAGTTCAACGTTTCAAACACTCGTTCATCATGAAAAAAAAAATTTTTTTTTTAATAAACGGAAGGAAAATGAGAGTAGAAACGCGTGTTTGTTTGGTAGTGGAGGGAACATGCTTGAGAATTGCCGAACCATTTAATATAAAAACAAAAGTTGAATCAAGTAGTAATTCAGATAAAAAAAAAAAAGGTAACAGCGTAAGAAATTATTTAGGCACTTGATTAGCCTCAACACCGCAAAGTATTTACAAAGAAAATATATTAGAAAGGTGAAATAAACATCATAGTTTATTTGCCTCCCCCAGAAACCGCTTCCTGTTCCTTTTGATGGTGACTGAACCAATCGCATTGTTGGAAACACCTTTGTATCTCCAGCAGGTATCTAATGGCCACGAGCGTTTCGCTCCTTAGTCTATACTCTTCGCCTGAGTTGGGCAGAGAGGCTTTAATTAGCCGTCGCCTGCAGAAGACTTCTCTCTGTGGTCTTTTGTCAACAACTTTTAACTGATCTTACCTACCTTAACTATCTCCATAATCGCTTCCTTCAATTCTTTTTACTAGACTGATACAGGGTCAATACTTGTTGGGTGAAACACCTAATGCATTTCTGTTTTATTAAATTCTACAGCAGTGCCTTTTGGACACATATCAATGAGTTACAAAATCACGTATACTCTCCAGGTTAGTTAACTATGATTTTTTATCGTATATACCAGTGGTTCCCAGCCTGGGGTCCCCAAAGGTAGTACAGGGGGTCCGTGAACTAAATTCAAAATTTCATATGTAACGGTGTTTTAGGTGGAGTCAGTGGTCGACAGTTACCAATTGTAATAGTTGTTGAAGTTGCAAATGTGTAAGATGAAAGAACAGTGATCGAAGTTGTAAATAAATATTTATTTACCGTTACTTTGTATATAACTGAACCACGACGGGCTGGCATGTATAATGAAATTCGTAAAGCATGCAAGGTAAAGAGAGATATCGTAGATTTTCCTTGTACAGGTGGGTTTGTGTTCTTGTCCTTGTGTAATAGTAAACCACAGATAGAGGCAGGGTAATGTTGTAGAGAAAAGAAAGTGAGAGGGGTGGGACGAAGCAACTGCTTCTTGGTGAGGTGCCATAGTTGTCTCTCTGTAACTTTTCTTTCGGAGACGGCGTTTCGTTGAGCTGGTCAGCCATAGTTAGAAAAATAGATATACTACGAAGACAATGAACATACTTTGGGAGAGTCGACTGTTATCTCAATTCTAATTTTTCACGGCCTAGAAGAGGTTAGGAGGGTCATGTGGCAAAGACATAAATCGGCTTGGCAAAGCCATATGGTAAATGTAACTGCTGTCAACAATTATTTCTCTGTGAGAAAAGTGCTGTTGAAATATTATGGGAAATTTGCCGGTTCAGGTTCGAATCCACTCTATGCCTAAATGAAGTCACTGTATATAAAATGAGATACACACGTGCGAAAAAAAATGTGGTTAATTAAACTAGGAAACCCGCTCCTAAATAATACTCCCCTCACTATAATTACCCAACGAAACTAACCAATCTACCATAAGCAAACGTCTACCCAGCGAATTTAACAGCGCAAGAACAAAATTTAATATAAGAATTACTACTTTTATTTACATTACCATCACACATGTATCAATTATTTTCGCATCCGAACCGATGCATCTATGTGTATTCGCATTTTGAAGAGGTTTGCTTAAGCCAGTAAATTGAAACGATCGTAAATGCTACCTTCATCTCTGCTTCTTCCTTCTTTGTTATCTAATTAATTAAAGACATACCAGCGAAAACCACGAGCTTCCCAAAGTTATTATATCCATTTTCTTCTCCTACACACACACACACACACACACACACACACACACAAGGATAAGCATATTAAAAGGTCCGTGAGAAAACTCATTTAAACAAAAGGGTTGGGAACCACTGTTGGGAAGCACTGGTATATACAATAGGTATATTGAAGGCGGCGAGCTGGCAGAAACGTTAGCACGCCGGGCGAAGTGCTTAGCGGTATTTCGTCTGTCTTTACGTTCTGAGTTCAAATTCCGCCGAGGTCAACTTCGCCTTTCATCCTTTCGGGGTCGATAAATTAAGTACCAGTTACCCACTGGGGTCGATGTAATCGACTTAATCCGTTTGTCTGTCCTTGTTTGTCCTCTCTGTGTTTAGCCCCTTGTGGGTAGTAAAGAAATAGGTATATACAATAGGTAGAGAGTAGATAAGAAGTTGTGGCGTTAATGCCATTCCAAAGGACATCATTTCGTAATTAAAGTAAAAAAAAGATTGACTGTTAATCGAAACTAGGTCGGGGTCTCTACTAATTCGGAGCTTGCTTCTGCTCTGCTGTACACACCAAATGCAAGGAGTTTACCTCAACTCCATAGTGCTCCCTACTGACGCTCAGCTTAGTTTTATTCCATGGTTTCAGCATCTATAACGAGTTTACTTCTCTATGGTTCTCTACTGAACTCACCACTGTCAAGGGATTTAAATCTCTCTCTGCTGATATGGCGTTTATCTCGGCTGCACAGGGAGCTTACCACTACCCTGTAGTAATCAGCGCTGTCCTAAAATAACCAGAAATATCTAGCGAATATCGTGGAACAAGATGTTGATTATGGTGAAACAAGTTGGAGATTTTGGTTCGATTCCTATCAGAAATCACTTCATATCTTTCTTTCCCTTCTTTTGCCTCTAAAGATATAGAACCACTTCACTTACATCACTAACATCCGAAAAATTATACACATTTTTTTTATATGTACGTAATTTTTTGTTTAAGTAATTTCAATAATAAATCAACATGAATACCAGTTATATACGAGTACTAAATGGTTCAGTGAAAAGAGAGAGAGAATAGTAGTTATAACAACATAATTTGAATGAGTCCTAAATATCAACCACAGAATTAGTTTTTAAAACTGTAACTCATACATTAGTTGAAAATCTAGTCAGTAAAATTCCTCGAAAATGTCTAAATTTCGAAATTCACAAACAAAGCAAACATATCATTTGCTTGTATTATTATTATTATTATATTATTATTATTATTATTATTATTATTATTATCATCATTATTATTATTATTATTATTCAGTTTCTGTCCGTTAATATAATTCTTGTGCACAGAATTGCATAAATAATTTGTGAAAGAAAATATATTTCCCCCTCAAGACCTGTATGATGTTTTACAGATGTTTGTAGTAAAGAATACATTAGCACAAAAACATCATTTTTTTTCCTTCTTTAGTAGCAGCAGCACCCATCTCTATTACTCAAACTGGCGAATCGTTCTACTCTTTTAGTGAAGAATATCTGCAAGGCCGACTATAGTTGTTTTGACACTTTTGTTGCCATATTTCTGTTGAAATCCACTGCTTTTGGTTTCAATTAATGTTACAAATTGCAAAGAATTTAGCGAAATAGCTTTATCATTATCAAACTAGTGTTTATAACAACAATTAACATGAAAATTTGACGGAAGGTTTTAATTTAAATTTAAAACAGAAAAGTTGGATTATAGGATCAGGAATGAAGATATCAATTGGCTTCAGACCAGGCAGTTTGGTATGAAAAAGGTTAAACTTGTAACTATATTGTTTTAAGGAATTAGGATTGACAGAAAGAAACTAAAATGAAATGTGATATATTTAAAGGAGAGAGAAGGGGGCTGTGATGTTTTATGAAGTGAAATAACTTCGATTAGGAGTGGAAACTGGGCCACGAATTAAGCTCACCATGATGATAACCGTAAAGGGAAACATTTCGTTCTTAAATACATTATGATATATTTATAACAAGCAAACCAGCAAGTCAAGAAAATCTTCATAAGAGACGAAAGCAGTATTCGTAGTGACATGTAGTGTTTATCACCACCTAAGCACGATATCGTCGGTTCCTAGGGAACAGCCGTGTTTAGGTGGCATTAAACACTACTTGACATATTTATAGAAAAGAGAATGAGAATACGTGACTTTCATACCATTCGTACAGATATCAACAGCAGAATAGACAAGGGACAACCTCACGATCAGGTTACGAGTAAAAACTCAGGCCCAGCTTGGGTAGAGAACAACAACAACAATCCGTTCTATTATAGGCACAAGGCCTGAAATTTGGGGGTGGGAAAATAGTCGATTATATCGACCCCAGTACTCAGCTAGTACTTAATTTATCGACCCCGAAAGGATAAAAGATAAAGTCGACCTCGGCGGCATTTGAACTCAGAACACGAAGACAGACGAAATACCAATTTCTTTACTACCCACAAGGGGCTAAACACAGAGAGGACAGACAAACAGATTAAGTCGATTATATCGACCCCAGTGCGTAACTGGTACTTATTTAATCGACCCCGAAAGGATGAAAGGCAAAGTCGACCTCGGCGGAATTTGAACTCAGAACACGAAGACAGACGAAATACTTATTTCTTTACTACCCACAAGGGGCTAAACACAGAGAGGACAAACAGATTAAGTCGATTACATCAACCCCAGTGCGTAACTGGTACTTATTTAATCGACCCCGAAAGGATGAAAGGCAAAGTCGACCTCGGCGGAATTTGAACTCAGAACGTAGCGGCAGACGAAATACTGCGAAGTATTTCGCCCAGCGTGCTAGCGATTCTGCCCCTAACAACAGAAACAATAATGACAACAACCAACAGCAGCAGCAACAACAACGCTACTTTTAATTCAAGGTCCCAAATATATGGGGGGGGGGTGCAAAGATGAAAAGTAAATTTGACTGCGACGGGATTTAAATTTGAAATGAAAAGGGAGTTAACTCAATAATTCTTGTGATGACGGTGCAGGATAGAATCAGTAGAGCGCCAGATGGCAAAACATTGTGCATGCACCATTTTGAACGAAAATCTGGCCGGATTTAATCTCGTAATATCAGTGGGTTAATTGATAAATACCAGTAATATACTGGTATATTACTACACCCCACACCTCCCATCTATTCATCTGTAAATTAGTGTCACTATAAGAAATCGATAAAGTTTTGTTCCATAAAATTGTTTACATCCTGCTCCTCCTCCTCTTCCTCCTCCTCCTCATCATCATCATTGCCATCATCATCATCACCACAGCCACCACCAATACCACCTTCCTCCACATCACCATTGTAGTCATCGTCGTCATCATCATCACCATTCTCATTGCAGCTGTCTCTCCTCCTCCTCCTCCTCCTCATCATCATCATCATCCTCAACATCACCACATCATCAGTAGCAGCACGTGCAGCAGTAACATCTATAGTTTTCTATCTCCACACCAATCTCCATGTTAAAATAAATATTACATTTCATCCTTTTTAAGACATTTAACAAAATCTTAGAGAAAAAGATGAAAAAATAAGAAAAATGTCCTCCGTCCTTTTTTCTTCTTTTTATGTCTCTCAAGTCTCAAACCGATATCTGTTTACTCCAACTTGCTGACTGCTGCAGACATTCGGCACTTCTCTACAGACACACTCAAGAATATTCCAAAAAAAAATTTACTCCAACACCATAGTTATTAGTATCATTATTACTGGGAAAAGGCGACACGTCGTGTGTGTGTGTGTGTGTGTGTGTGTGTGGTAGGGGGTGAACTTTAGGCGTTGACTAACGAGAATCAACTGCTTGGTCTGCCCTACAGGAGGGTTTTCAACCCTGGGACTGTGGATAACTTTCCAGAAATCCCAGGCCTTTGTGCAAGAGAGGGTACCAAGATAAACTCTGCAGGTTTGGAAGGGACCTAAGACGGGTGTAACTGAGATGCAAGCAGAGCGACAAACATCAGATCTGCACATATTCGTTTACAGTGCGAATCTTACTTCATCAACCTCACCACCATCATCATCATCGTCATCACCACCATCATCATACTCATCATTCTCATCATCATCATCATCATGATTGTCGTCGTCGTCGTCGACATGAACATCATCACCACCATCACCATCATCATCATCATGATCATCATCAACCTCACCATCATCATCGTCGTCATCGTCATCAACATCATCATCATCATCATCATTGTCATCGTGTTATCGTTGTCATCGTGTTGTCGTTGTCATCATCATCAGCAGCAGCAGCAACAGCACCACCACCAACACCAGTTTCTGGGAGAGGTATGTCAAGCGAAGGGTGCGAATCAGGCCGTCGTGAACATCGTGCGCCCCCTTCTTTTGGCCAAAGGAGCACTTTTTCAGCGAGAAAAGTCGTATGATGGACACGACTAAAAGAAACGAGGACAGATATTTTCCACTTTGGCGAAAACCTTCCGAACTTTCTCAAGTTCCGCTGTCAAAGAAAGCTGAGAGTGAAGAAAACGGTGCTACCCGATGGTAAATTTCTTGAAAGAAGGTTTTGAGTGATGAGCATAGCATGAGTGAATGAACCTACGATCAGTGTCCATCTGCTGGGTAAGGAATACAGCCGTGCCAGGGTTATCAACATTGATAAATAGAGAAAACCGTAGATTTTATGCCGTTCTTTGACTGAATGGGAATGGAGGACTTCCTTTTGAAGCACATTATTTACATTATTTACATTTGACGGAGATTTGTCAAATGTAAATAATGTACATAATTCCTCATCTTTTAAATATAGAACTGTATTCCTTTTGCAGTTTTAGATCATCATACAGGCATGTATTCTGTCTGTGTTGTCTATACTGCATCAATTCTTTATTCAAGCACTCAGGCTCTTACACAGAGAGGACAGTACAAGGACAAACACAACACCATAGTTGGGATAAAAACATAACACGAATGAAACGGAAAAATGAAAAAATGTATAAATTAATGATAATGAAATGGCTACATGAGCCCCACTCTCGACCTGTATCGATGTTTTTATAAACAGTTTTTAGTCTTTCTCTTTTCTCCTATTTTTTTTCCTTATTAGTATCGTATTTATAAACATCTTTTATAATAAATTCATATATGGTTTTATTTCTTTATATTCCATCACTGGTGGCAGCTCATCAAATCCTACCTCTGCACCCAGTGGGTCAATTCTGTCTCCAAATAAGTCTTTCAATTTGTTATATTTTTCTTTATCTATAAGTATTTTTTTACTATTGAAAGGCATGATGCAATGGTTTCCGTCTGAGAGAAAATCTTTACATAGATTTGTGTTAAAAGCATAATATATATCGAAGTGAGATGACACGTTTCGCCCTAAATGCGACTTGTCAATGCCGTGCAGCCGTTTGTCAGTTGCTAAGACGAGATTCGTGCTTCAATACATAGAAAATTGGAATAATACATTAACTAGTATCGCGGAGAGCTTGCCGGGTTGTAAAAAACTCGATGTACATGCATTCAGAATGATATGCAGATGGCAATTTTAATTCAATGATGTTTCAATTGCATTCACCGCTGTTTCAAGCTATGTTATATTATTATTATTATTATTATTGAGTGAGAGAGCAGTTCATGCCATCAAAGTGACACTGGGGTAAAATATACAAAACCAATATACCCATCATGACTACCCGTCTGATAAAGGTACACCAGGCACATGCATCACAACCATATGTGCGCGACATGGTGATCTCATATCAAGATAAACAGCACATGACCTTGCAGGTGGGGCCCAGTTAGAATTTTCTTCAGGTTGAGTAGCCCATCCCGCTCAAACGGTCCCTGAATAAGGGTTGCTTAAGGATGTTGAAAGAACCACCCATGTTTCCAGAGGTGAACTATTCAAACCCCAAAGAATCCCTCTCAACACATGGCTATGATGCTCCCCCACTACTTCTGCTCGTGATCAGAGATGCACATATCGTCAGCCACTAAGGGACATGCTCAACTGGTTAAGGTCAAACAACTGACAAGCAAATCTGTGGTATTGAGCAGAATATTTGCTGTAGCCCATCTTTTATACCAAGACAAAACAATGTACATGATATTACAAAACAATGTACATGATATTGTTATTATTATTATTATTATTATTATTATTATTATTATTTGGCATAAGTAGATATGTAGCTTATCACCATGTGAAATTTAGTTATTTGCGAAGAATAGCTGCAAACGAAGACATGATTCTAAAACCCTGGAATATCTCTTCCATGCCGATAAGAAACCAGATTTGTCCTGTTTCTACTTTAAAATATAAATTTTATCCGCATTTGATTTCAATCCGAGATAGCTACGACGCACAGACACAACGCCCCACCCTGAACAACTCGTATGAATGCAAAAGCAACAAAAACACAACAAAAATTGCATTTGATTTCACGCAGGAGGTAAAATATATAAAGAGGAAAAAGTTAGAGAAATTTTTAGCAGAAAATGATAATATTAGCACAACATTCACGGCGATAAGTTAAGTAACAAAACGATATACACATACACCTAAATGAACAAAATAGGGGGGAAATAGCAATTGATCTTTCGTCAGTGCTGCTCACATGAATCGACTGGTTGAGAAGAAATGTACTTGGCAGGTTTGTAACCAAGAAGGGCACATATGATTTTTTTTTTAATCAAGGATAAAAGAAGAGGAAAGCTATATATCTATGCATCGCATAAAGAGCAGCCCCAAAGAATAATTAGAGCTGGGCTTGACAGATGTGTCGAGAGAACCGTCTGCTTTGTTTTGAAAGTGAGGACCTGACAATAAGACACGACTGGCTCGTGCGTCGCACACATGCCTATGCAGTGCTGCTGTAACACAGGGATCGACGCAATAAAACGGTAACAGTATATAATATTGGCAATGGCATCGATCGTTGGGTAGAGTTTTAAGACATTCAAATGGTAGGAATGTTACAGAAGATCTTGCAAATAATCGGTCACATACAAAGAAAAATATTTCCAGAAGATGTTTGTTGACTCCTTTTTCATCTTGGATGAGTTTTTTTTTGTTTTATCTTGGGTATTTCTGGTTCTAAATCGCCAAGACAAAGGTGAACAGAATCATAAGATGCTCTCGAATTCATCTTGTTGGTGATTTTTCTGCTTCTTTTTTATGTCTCCTTAAATTATATCGTTTTAAAAATTATGTCTTTATACAACTGCCAACGTACTTTGTATAATGACATTTTTTAACATGCCATGCATTATATAATATTTCTTTCACTCTCCTCGTTTATTTCCACATATTTTATAACACTTTCGTATATTGTGGACACCGCCATCTATGGAGCACCAGGGCACTATAAGACCATAACTACTTTACACTTTGAAAAGTTGCCGTCTTTCTCTTGACTTCAGTTTTAAGGTAGAGTCGAAGAAGAAGCTATTAATTTTACGACAGTTAGTCATCTTTCGTGGAATTTGCTAGAGGGCAGCATCTCCCTTTCCACTCTCTTACTCTGCTTCACGTAGAACTGAAGACTTTGGTCGGAGAGAGAGAGAGAGAGTCTAAACCTTAGTTCTTTTAAATACATCTGCCATACCATTTCTTTACGATAGCAACCAGACACGAGAAAACTGTGTGATCTACAGGAATGATAACTAAATGGTGATTTGACAAACTGGGACGTGGAAACCTTGAGAAATAAATAAATAAATAAATATTTCCTTCTTCCTTTTTCTTGAAGTTAATGGGTTCATTTACAGGATGTCATTTTGTTTTTACTTTATTTCGTTCAAATCAGCTCCTTCTCCTCCTCCTCCCCTTCTTCCTCGCCAACACTATTATTATTACAATTGTCAGGATCATGATTATCATCACGCATTACCACCTCCACCACTATCGTCATCATCCTCAAACACCACCACCACCACCACCATCACCACCGGACACCGACACCGCAACCATTCCTATCAACACCACCAGTGTCACTGCTACCACCATCACTGTCACCACGCCGCGCCGCCTCCACCACCAACACCAGTACTAACACCACTGAGATCACCACCACCACTACCATTGTCATTATCACAATAACTTAAGAACTTTATTACAAGGACATCTTCATAGCATTATTTCCGCAGCATAAGGCGGCGAGCTGGCAGAATCGTTAGCACGCTGGGCGAAATGCGTAACCGTATTTCGTCTGCCGTTACGTTCTGAGTTCAAATTCCGCCGAGGTCGACTTTGCCTTTCATCCTTTCGGGGTCGATTAAATAAGTACCAGTCGCGCACTGGGGTCGATATAATCGACTTAATCCGTTTGTCTGTCCTTGTTTGTCCTCTCTGTGTTTAGCCCCTTGTGAGTAGTAAAGAAATAGGTATTTCGTCTGTCTTTACTTTCTGAGTTCAAATTCCGCCGAGGTCGACTTTGCCTTTCGGGGGTGAATTCCAGACCTATAGCAGAAAGGATTAGGATCTTTGTGCTTTTCATCCTCTGTTCACAATTTTCTTCCAACTGTCTTCAAGTTTGGTATATGGATTAACTTTTGTCTACTAATTATGAAAATGAGATTCATTTTCCCTATAAATCCATAATTAAAAAATTATTAGCCATTAAAATTTGCAAAATTTGGGTATTTTAGCCAATCAGAAGTGAGTATTTTACATATCACCATGGCAAAAATATCTGTTTCCATAGAATCAAAGTAAAGAAGATTCGCATGTTGCATAGCTAATTGCGAAGAACTTTTTCCACAGTAACCAAGGATGCTGCGCATGTGCACTAGGAGAAGGAGATACGAGAAAGATATTTTATAAAATCCAAGTTTAATGTTTTGACATGCCACAGCCCCCTCCCCCTGATGATGGCAGAGAACACGAAGGTGCTGTTTTCTGATTGGCTGAAAATTCTGAAAATTATCAAACTTTCAACACCTGTAACATTTATTCAAAATTTTTTCTGGAATAAATGAATAACAAATTCGGATTCAGCGTCAAAGATTACATCTATATGATGATACATTAAAAAAAAACTTTTTGAAGATAATTGTAAACAGTGACGAAAACCACAAAGATCCAAGGAATATTTCCACAGCATGTTTCATGCAAACCATTTTCTGTTTTCTGTTATTATTAAAAATACTATTTATTAAAAATCTTCTCTGTCTGTCTCTGTGTCTCTGTCTCTGTCTCTCTGTGTCTCTCTGTCTCTCTGTCTGTCTGTCTGTCTGTCTGTCTGTCTGTCTCTCTCTCTCTCTCTCTCTCTCTCTCTCTCTCTCTCTCTGTATTAATTGCTGTTGCAATCAAACTTGCACTGCATGAACTAATCCGAAAAAATACAAAAGTAGACTTATATCTTCATCTTTTGAAGTTATTGTGCTAGCATTGTAAAAAAAAATTATATATATATATATATATATATGGTGTGGGGAGAGTATATAGTGAGAGGAAATAAGGATTAAAGAAATCCAGACGAGTACCTGACAGTACTCCATGCGAATGACCTGGCTGTCAAAAGAGGGAAATTAGAATCTTCAAACTCAAGGAGTTTCCAATTTATTTTCAAAGATATTTTTTATAAGAAATGATTTTTGTTGTTCGCTGTTTCAAAAAATTAGGTTTTGTTCAACAATTAAAATCAGAAATCTGAAATAATCCTTTCTAAAACAGGCACAAGGCCTGAAATTTGGAGGAGGGGACGGTGGATTACATCGACCCCATTACTTGACTGGTACTTAATTTATCAACCCTGAAAGGAGGAAAGGCAAAGTCGACCTCGGCAGAATTAGAACTCAGAACGTAAAGACGGACCGCTAAGAATTTCATCCAGCGTGCTAACGATTTTGCCAGCTCACCACCTTTGAAATCAGAAATAATGCTTCAAATTTTTCCACATGGGTGTCTTGGGAGAGGCAGAGATGAGTCGATGCTCATGTGAGTACCAGTGCTCACCTGGTACTTATTTTATCGACCCCGAACGGATGAAAGGCAAAGTCGACCTCGGCGGAATTTGAACTTAGAACTGAGCGACGGGCGAAATGCCACAAAGCATTTCGTCCAGCGTGCTAACGATTCCGCCAGCTCGCCGCCTTTGAAATCCGAAATAATGACATTTAATGACTAATTTCTAAAGCATTTTCTTGTTCGTTTCGCTAAGTAAGGATATCCGAGTTTATTTTTGTATATTCCCCGCATTGTTTTTGTTTCGCTATCAACTAATCATGTTAGTGATACGAGGTCAGTTGAGAAAAAAAAGTGCTATGACCCAGTTTCGTGGTTTGATGCCGGACAGACTGGGGAAACAAGTTATTTGGCTTTTGTCCTGTCATTTGTAGGGAAAATTAATGAGTTAGAAAGTGACATTTTGGCCCCTACGGTCAGGGAAAGTTTAAGGAAAAAAATAAAAATGCTACCCTTTATAAATGCGGCGAGCTGGGGTTTGTTGGTCAGTTTTGCCTGAGACAGTCAGTTGGCAACAGGTCAGTTTGGCGTGAGGGTTGGCCAGAGACAGTTCAGTCAGACCGTGAGCGGAGGGGCTAGGAGAGTGAGATGGAGATGACGGCGAGAAGGCATGGCTATTTGTAGTGGGAGTTTTTGTGATGATTCAGGGAGTGTTGCAGACGAGAAAACGTACGGTAATGTTTTGTTTATGTTTTCGTTGTTGAATTTTGGGTGGTGATGTGCGTTAAAAGAAAAGAGAAAAGAACTTGTGAACTGTGTTAAAAAAAGGGGGGGGGACATTGTGTCAAAAGAACTGTAAAAACGAGAAGAAAAAGAAGGGAAAAGAACATTGTGACGTAAACTGTAATCTGTTGAAAAAAAAGAATTGTTGAAGAGAAAAAAGAAAGACTTTAAATGTGGACTGTTTTCGAACATTGTGGACTGTTTTCGAACATTGTGTTGAACATTAATGTGGATTGTTTTCGGACGTTCTGTATTGTGCATGCATTGATTATTGTTTTTCTTTTTAACTCTGTATTTTCTTCAATGTAACGGCAATGTATTACGTTTTGATTGATGTTGTAACAATTGTATAAACTGTTGCTAAATGTAAGCAACTGCCTTCCGCCGTGTCTCTCTCTTCCTGTTGTTGTTGTTGCTATCTCCGGTCACCGGTCTGTGTTCGCTGCCATCCTACCATCGTTTTCTGTGGCGGATTTCCGTTTGACTGAGTGTGGTCGTCGTCGTCGCTCGACTTAGGGTCCCGAGTTCGAGTTGAGCGACGGCAGGTTCGTAACACATGTTATATGTACCCAAACAAAAATCGAAATTACCTCAGGAATTATTAACAAGTGAACGAAGTGATTCCAGTCAAGAGCTGAAACTGTATTTTAGCCATGATGAATTCTTTAATATTATTTCCAAACCATTGTAACTTTTTTATTATTAATTTCTAGAAGAACGAATGTGATTTTCGCCATTAACATGCAAAATTCATTATGATAGACAATTTAGAAAAAAAAAACTGGTGAAAAACTGAAATATTTCAAGAGTTTGGAGGAATTTTAAAAAGCTCCATTATAATATTAAGTAAATAAATAAATTGAGGAAACTTACATGTTTTGACTATTGCCGTAGGGATCACCACTACCTCCTCCGTCTCCGATGAAAATGTATAGGTAGTTGTCATCGCCAAACAGAAGCTACAGTTGAGAATAAAGCAAAGATAGAGTTAATTAAAGTTATATAATTAAACAATACAGTTGACGTAATTAACCAATATAGCTATAGATAATTTAATAGTTTACAGAACCCATACCGTTATGCAATTAACTAATACAATTAATATAACTAACATATTCGTTTACATAATGAACAACTGTGTGATAATAAGGCATAACGATACAATTAACAAATACAGTTTGTAGTATTAATTAATACAATCATCTAATTAATATCCTAACATTCTTTTATTCTTTTACTTGTTTCAGTTTTTGGATCGCAGTCTTACTGGGGTGCCGTCTTGGTGAGTTTAGCCCCACCAAAATCACCCCCAACACTTATTCTCCTTGAGCCAGTTACTTATTCCATCGGTCTCTATGGTCGAATTGCTAAGTTACAGCAATGTAAGCAAACAACATCAATTGTCAAGTGGTGTGGGATCAACACACACACACACACACACACACACACACCACACACACACACACACATACGCACACACACACACACACACACACACACACACATACTGGGTGGTTGGGCTAAATTTAACAGTTTGCATAAAAGTAAAAAAAGGCAATCCCATCCCAAAATAAAAGTATTTTAAAAACTCAAAAAATATTAAGTAGATTATGGCTGTGAGATAGCGGTTTATTCCAAGTAGCCAGCCTCAGCTTCCATCATTGACCTCAAGACGGCTCTGGAACCTGGCACGTGCGCTCTTCACTGTGTCCCTGGGAAGATCTTGGAACACCTCTTTGATCTTGGCCACCAGCTCGGCCTTGGTGTTTCAGGCCAAGCGATTGATGGCTTTCTCAACCGCGCCCTGCACGCAATAATCCACGGGTTTACAATAGGGAGAATTAGGGAGCCAGAAATAGAGGGTGGCAAAGTCGGAGAATCTCTCTGACAAACACTTCTGATTCTTTCTGGGAGTATGGTAAAGTGCCACACATATGATCTTCCAGCAGCAATCCACTTCGGCCAGGATTTGGAAACAGTCTCCAGCAGCTTCATAGAGCCGTCTGAATAGAGGCTAAGTCCCTGTTCAGAGACGCGGAGATCAATTCCAGTGTGCGGATGCAGTCAGAAAGCCTGTCGGGTCCTTTCCTGCTGGCTACAGTTTTGTAGTCGCTGTTGCAGCTGTCCATGTCACCTTTGTCAACCTTTACAGTGTCCACATAGCATCAAACAGCAGCCGGCATTTTGATACCCGGTGCAAATCATTACAGAAGAGTTAACTCTTTTCCAATATTTAGATAGTTCTCAGTCCTCCATGTCAGCTAAGTTTTTCTCAATAACAACTTTAATCTTTATGCTCTCCAACACCGATGTCTGCGCATAAACACATTAAGCTCTTACAGTAAAAAGGAGATATAAAACGATGGTCAAATTTATCCCGAACACTCTGTATGTATACATTATTTACATTGGATGGATATTTGTCATCTTGTTTGCTGTTAACACAACATCTCGGCTGATATACCCTCCAGCCTTCATCAGGTGTCTTGGGGACATTTCGAACCTGGGTATATGGCGTAGTGGTTAAGAGTGCGGGCTATTAACCTCAAGATTACGAGTTCGATTCCCGGCAGTGACTTGAATACTACTACTACTACTACTAGTAGTAGTAGTAGTAGTAGTAGTAGTAGTAACAATAACATCGAAAAATACCCTAGGAATGGTATAAGATTACAAAAGAATAGATTAAACTTTACAAGACTTTAAAAAACTTTATAAGTGGTGTTGAAAGTGTCGTCCTTCATTTTCAATACATAAGTTGACTCTTATGATAATCAAGTTGCGCATGCGCAGAATGAAAATAATTCACTGCGGAGAGACTTTTTGAACACCCTGTATATGTATATAGTTTACATAAATAGCATGTTTGTGTAATTAACAAATATACTTTAATAATGAACATACTTTATAAAGTAAACTAATAAATTATGTAATTAACAATTACAGTCTACATAAATAACATGTTATTATCCAATGAACGCTTATATATATACGTATATAGTTTACATAAATAACACGTATTTATGTAATTAGCAAAAATAGCGTACATATTCATGTACATAAACGCGCATTTAACAAATAGATTTCAAATTGTTATACAGTAATCCCTCGAATATCGCGGGTGTTACGTTCCAAAATCCCCGCGATAAGTGAAAATCCGTGAAGTAGAAACAGTATTATACTGTATATTTTTTTTAAATTACGTTTATGATTTGTATATATTTATTTGATTATAAATGCAAAACAACACCACGAAAGAATCGACGTAAGCTTAAATAATAAACCGCAATAGGTGAACCGCGAGATGGCAAGGGATTACTGCACACCCAATTATGCAACTAACACAACCAGCATCTATATAACTAATGCAGCCAACTGCATAATGAACACGCCCCATAATGTAGGTTACAGATGTAGTTTCTACGATAGCCTCGTAAGCAGTTAAACATCACTGTAAACTAATATCTGATCTAAATGCGGATTTCTTTTGTAACGCTTTACATTTGGAGAAAGAGAAGAAAGAGCAAAAGAGGGATGAAGTTAGCATCGGAGATGCAGGGTGTGAGCCGTAGCTTTCTGAAAAATACACATTTTTTTTTCAAGAAATTTTGCAGTGATTGGTTCGCCATGGAACAACTTGCCGTTATATATTTTTTTACCTTCGCCAAGGAAGGAGGTTATGTTTTCATCGGCGTTGGTTTGTCCGTCTGTCCGTCTGTGTGCAAAATAACTCAAAAAGTTGTGAACAGTATTTCATAAAACTTGCAGGAAAAGTTGGTAATGACACAAGGAACAGATTATGAAATTTTGGTAGTGATCCGGGAATTTGTATGGATTCTTGAATGATTTTTCATTTGTTAAATTTACTTTACATAAAGTATTATCATGTTACGCTCTTTGATTATCTCCCTTGAAAACACGTTCATCGTTTCCACATAACCTAAAGTTTATTTTGGTTTCTCTATTAGTAATTTTACTCGTGTATCTGTCTTAAAACAAGCTGCTTGGTGGAGGTCTGCGGAGGATGACATGACAAGCCTTGAATATTAGGATGATTTCTGTTTTTAAAGGTTTTTTAAAAAAAAATCATATGGCTGTATTATTTCTTTTTTAACCCCGCCAAGGAGGTTATGTTTTTGCCAGCGTTGGTTTGGCAATTTGGGCGATTTTCAGCATGCATGTATATGGGTGGAAATGAGCTGCTTGGCAGAGGTCTGCGCTCTCCGAGGGCTTTTCTAGTTTATTCTTTTACTTGTTTCAGTTATTTGACTGCGGCCATGCTGGAGCACCGCCTTTAGTCGAACAATCGACCCCAAAACTTATTCTTAGTTTGTCTTTTTTACCGAACTGCTACGTTACGGGGACGTAAACACACCAACATCGGTTGTCACGTGATGGTGGGGTGACAAACACACATACACACATATATGTATAAATTGTTATACTAGATAATAATCTTCGCAAATTATTTTCCCGTGAATTATTTGCTTCATATTGAATATACATATGTAAAAATGTATGTGTATGTATATATATGTATCAGTATATATGTATATATATATATTTGGATGTGTATACGTATGCATATATATTTTAGGTAGGACTATATATTTATGTATTAAAAATCTGGGTACTTTACCAACAGTATATAGGATAAATACTATCCCTTAGTAGATTACACCCATAACCCCTAACTTACTTTGTGGCATATATATATATATATATATATAATATATATATATATATATATATATATATATATATATATAGATATATATATATATACGATGGGCTTCTTTCGGTTTCCGTCTACCAAATCTACTCACAAGGCTTTGGTCGGCCCGAGGTTATAGTAGAAGACATGTGTCCAAGGCGCCAACCTGGAACCATGTGGTTGATAAGCAAACTACTTACCACACAGTCACGCTTGCGCCTATCAATACTTGATTAGGTTGATCAAATTTAGAAAAATCATTCTAATTTTGGCGCAAGGCCAACCATTTTTATGGGAGGAGTGAAGCTGATTATATCGACCTCAGTACATGACAGGTATTTTATCTTATCGATCTCGAAAAATGAAAGGTGAAGTTAACCACGGCAAAGAGTCTATTGTCCGATGTTTTTACCATTCCAATTACAAGCATACAAATCAGAAATTTGTTTTATTTAAATTCTAAAGTACTAAATATTTTTTTTAAAAATTAATATTCAGTTCTAAAAGCCCTAAAATTCACTCCGTAATTACTAACCCCCAAGATTCCCAGTTCGACTCCAGGCAATTACCTGAATAATAATAATCACAACGAAAAATACCTTAGGAATGAGAACCCAGGTTTGAAATTTCCCCAAGACACCTGATGAAGGCTGGAGGGTATCTCAGGCGAAACGTTAACAATAAACAAAATGAGGACAAATATCCGTTAATTGTAAATAATGTAAATAAATTAATATTCATTTCGTTATTTTGTATCGACATCAAGCGATAGAAGTTAAATGCCGTACTTCCTGATACTAACCAGAATGGTAAAAGTTTCCTTCTAAGTGTCCTTCCCTCCTTTGATGGGAAACACTCTAGTTCATTAATAAATGCGTAAATAATAACACACACATTTGTATGGTTAATACATTTACCGAATTAATTAATACAAATACATATTGAACAAGTACAATCACAGGCGCAGGCGTGGATGTGTGGTAAGACGCTTGCTTCCCAGCCACATGGTTTGCGGTTCAGTCCCACTGCGTGGCACCTTAGGCAAGTGTTTCTACTATAGCTTCAAGCTCACCAAAGCCTTGAGTGGATGTTGTAGGTGGACACTGTAAGAAGCCTGTTGTATATATATATATATATGTGTGTGTGTGTGTGTGTGTGTGTATGCATATGTGTGCATGTGCCTTTGTGTCTGTGTTTGTGTTTGTCCCCTACCCCCACCATTGACAACCAATGTTGGTGTGTTTACGTCCCTCTTACTCAGCGGTTAGCAAGAGAGAGTGATAGAATAAGTGCAATGGCTGAAACAATTAAGTAGTTACATAACGAATTTTTTTAGAAGCATCCAACCGTTTCTGTCCTGGGACTGTCTTCTCTCTCTACTGTGGCTCTGGTGGTCGTCATTTCGCCTCAGTTTTTGCTCTCGTCGCGGTTCATATTGAACCAGATTCTGATTTGCACAGTAATATATAGAGTCCAACATTAAACATCTCTTCTCATAGAAATTCTGCCCAAGTTGCCCGTCTGTCGCTTTCTTAAGTCTATCGCACTGGTTTAATCGTCTGCATATTGGATCAATTTGGCTCGCATCATCTCGATTTCCGAGAGATGCCACATCAAGAAATCCTCTTATATCTGAATAAAGAAAAGCGTTTCTCAATTCGAAAATTCACAAGAGGCCCAAGAGCCAAAACGAGAGAGAGAGAGAGAACGGCGATGATATTAGACATATTTCAAGAACTGAGTCCGGGGTATTGAGGGACTAACAAATTGCAGTGTATCCTGATCTGGCAAACAAGCTATTTCCATGTACTCCCCACCCCCTCTCTCTCTCTCTCTCTCTCTCTCCCACGCGCACACGCATTTTTACGATCCACTTTCCGAAGCGCGGTGTTTGTGCGTGCATACATACATACATACATACATACATACATACATACATACATACATACATACATACATACATACATACATACATACATACAATATAAGCGATCAATGCTTATTATGATGATAGAAACCAACTTCCATTTCACATGAAAGGACAGGGTATTTCAGCCAACAAGAAATTCCATAGACTGTATAAAGAGGCACAACGGAAAAAAAATTGCCAAAGCCAATTTGGATTTAGGATTTAATGAAGCTGATTTAGGAAAAGGAGCTGATCGTAAAAGAAAACAGATGTAGACAACATGGAACGAAACCCCTTCACATTCAGAAGTAAAATTTGAGGAAAACGTACAAGTGTGAGAGATATATGTGAGGGATGTATGCGTATTGGGTCACATTAACTGTATCCATACTTCCTCGTAAGGACTTAATTAAAGAAATCGTAGGGAACCGGAGGAGGAAACAAAATTTATATGGAAACTTGCTATGATAAAATTCTGAACGGATATTTCTGTCATTCTCTGTAAGCAATCTCATTTCAAAGAAAAAAAATGAGTTACCAACTGTCAAATGCTAAATGAAATATCGAAAATGACAACTAACTGAGAAAATGTGAAGAATGTGAATTAGAGTTTATCACAAAAGAAGAAAACAGATCCAAGCTCTTGTAGCAACGAAAACAAATGTTTCTTGACGAATATGCTGCGAATTACAGTTAGGAGTTTTCACTGTTAGGATATATCAGGAAACTCCCTAATAGAATTATGAAGCACCAGAACCTACACAGAATCACATCTAAGAATAAATATTCTTTCGATAAAACTGTGGACCAAAATATTAGATTAAGAAGAGCAAGAAATAGAACAGTTTCAAGACGAAGATTGCCAGCATGGAATGAGGTAAAAAGTTACTCTAGATCCGAAAATATACGTAGATTGTTTTCTAAGAGAGTTAAACGTAGCACTTCATGGACATACAATATACTCAATGCCTGGAACAGGACAGAAACAGCAGCAAAACATGGTCAAACACAAAATTTACGGTTTCAGAAGCAAAAATCAACAATAAAAATACTAAAGAAAAAATTTCAATATTTAGTGTCGGAAAACAAACACCGGGAAAAGGACGAAAAACAAAAAGCAAGACAGAAAAAAAAAAAAACATTTCCGGAACTTTTGACTGTACAAACCCTAAAAGTATTAATTTGTGAAAAAAGAATTTGAGGAAACATTAACTTCGACTTCTGGCAGAAAGGGAATAAAATTCACGCCTTTACCAACAAGCAATCATAAAGAACTAAAAGCTATCCAAAAATTCGTTGTTGATTAGTTTTGATATATAAAAAAGTCTGTTGATAGATATTCTACATGATTTAAGAATAACAGCAATCAGTATCAAATGCCGGTATTGGAAAGACATATTAGCCATACTGGAACTTCATTATCCGAACACACGCGAATACACCGGCAGCAATTTAGGTGCCCTAATGTCAGACAGATATCATTAAGTAATCAATTGAACAAAAAGTTAACATTTCCATTTTATAAACTTTATAAGCCAAAAGGCAAAGAAAATGTTTGTGCGTGTGTGTACATTATATATATATATATATATATCTATACACACACACATATGTTAATGTATATATGTATGTACGTATGTATACCTACACGCATTCATATTTATTTACATCTATTGGAATTTGATTAACTACTATACCCTTATTGCTACACTTGTTTATTTCCCCAACTCTCGTTGACCGACAACGGTATTTAAGGTACATATATTTAAATACACATTCACATATATGTATATGCACACACATACATACACGTACATGCATGCATGCATGCATACATGCATACATGCATACATACATATGTAACGGGAACGAGTAGCTTCATGCACTTTTAGAGTGCATGTGGTGCATACAAATTACCGTTGCTTTAATATCCAGATTCTACCAGTCAAAGAAACACAAAACGCAGACGTAAAAAATATATATACTTTATTGTCTTATAACGGTAAGAAATAAGTGGTGTATCTGGTATCCCTTTGGTATGGATGTGTCAGAGCTGAACTTTATCGCTTGTAAGATTTTACAATGTTCAAATGCAACAACACTGGTCAAAATGGCGTCAGGAGAGAGAAGATGATGTGGTCTGCAACAAATCCTGGTTAAAAGTCTTCTGCCGACTGCTGCTATATCAAGTCCGGACAGAGAGAGAATTACACGTCCGGTGCCTTCAGTCGCCGTGTCTCAAGTCACTGCCTACTGTTGCTATATCTCTCCGGACCCTTTTAAGGTTCACGCTCCCCTGCCTCTCGGCTAAACTGCCACGTCAGCAAATTCCTTCTTCCGGTGGTGAAAGCACCAACCCCGCACGCGCGAAACAGAAAAGGGCGGTGCGCGCGCGCACCGTTGTACAGGATCACTACACATACATACATACATACACATACATACATACATACATACATACATACATACACACGCACACAAGTATACACATAAATAACACTGGTCAACAGACTTTTTGCTGACCGCGGTTTGCTTAATTTTGTGATGCTGATTTCAAATATGGCATCCATTTTCTTCGAACACGTCAAGTTTTCATTCTGTATCAGATGATATACTGATAACTCTTTTGAGTCTCTAACTAAATCATCAAGTTCTGCCTGGTTAAAGTTTTCACGTTCTTTGGTTGATGTTTCTGCAAAGTCTGTATCATTATCATGTCCATGATTTACATCTACTTCACATATACCCGCACTTTCATCTTGCAGTGAAGGTAGATCCTTGAAAACGGGTTCTAATATGCAATCTGAGTGAAGCAATGGATGAATTGCTGAATCCAGGTTTGGGTAACTTATTTTCTGTCACGTTATCTTGCTATAACCAGCAGTCATTGTGAGACAAAAGTAGCAATTGTTTACATGGTTCTTTGGCTCACACCATGTCATACGAATGTCAAATGTTAGTTATTCCTTTGTGCCCTTTGTCCATTGGCGTAGATTTAGGGTTCACAGACATTGTGCGGGCCCACGATTTATCCTGATCACCAACGTTAATCTTTAAGTAAGCCAAGTAGGACCTTTTCACAATATCACTAACATTCGTTCTTTGACTTGGGTACTGTAAAGTATCCACATATATCAAAAAAGAGTCAGAGGAATTCAAACATTTCAAATATAGAGCTATGGGTGGGACCAATTTGGGCCAGCCCATAGATAGAAAAAAAAATCAGATGTGAGAAAAAAAACTATTGCCATTTTAAAACTCAGTGATCGAAAATTACTCCAAAACAGGTCTCAAACTTAGGCCAGCAGAAAAAAGTTAGAATTTGTTTGCCAGTGTAATCCGTTCTACAAAAAGCACAAGGCCTGAAATTTTGGTGCAGGGGCAATTCAATTATATTGACTCCAATACGTAACTGGTACTTATTTCACTGAGCCTGAAAGGATGAAAAGCAAAGTCCACCTCGGCGGCGACTAAAGGTTAAATAATCGCCAGTTTGTATAATATTTTTTCTACACTAGGCACAAGGCCCGAAATTTTTTTTTGGGGGGGGGGCAGTCGATTACATCGACCCCAGGTCGCAACTGATACTTAATTTAATCGAAACAGAAAGGATAAAAGGCAAAGTCGACATCGGCGGAATTTGAACTCAGAACGTAAAGACAGACGAAATACTTATTTCTTTACTACCCACAAGGGGCTCAACACAGAGAGGACAAACAAGGACAGACAAACGGATTAAGTCGATTACATCGACTCCAGTCCGTAACTGGTACTTAATATATCGACCCCGAAAGGATGAAAGGCAAAGTCGACCTCGGCGGAATTTGAACTCAGAACGCAACGGCAGACGAAATACCGCTAAGCATTTCGCCCGGCGTGCTGACGTTTCTTATTTCTTTATTGCCCACAAGGGACTAAACATAGAGGGGACAAAGAAGGACAGACAAAGGGATTACGTCGATTACATCGACCCCAGTGCGTAATTGGTACTTAATTTATTGGCCCCGAAAGGATGAAAGGCGGAATTTGAACTCAGAACGTAGCGGCAGACAAAATACCTATTTCTTTACTACCCACAAGGGTAGTAAGCATTTCTCCCGGTGCGCTGACGTTTCTGCCAGCTGCCGCCTTCCAGTTTCTATAATATTATTAGCACAAAATTTTATTCGGCTTCAAAACACGGATGTCAATGAAACTCAGTCCACTTAATTTCGAGCATTTACATATAGAGAAGCACAGCTGATTACTAATTGGAAACATATACAATATAGACGTACATGTTGGGGCTAATTGTTAACGGATACTGTATAGAGTTGCCGTTGGTTAGAAGTACAGTTAATTACAGTAAACAGGTTCAGCATAGATGAACTTGGCGTTAACAGACACAATATAAAGATAGAGTTGGTAGTTGACTGTGAACGGATACAATATAGAGATATCGTTCATATCGAGCTGTAAACAGACACAATATAAATGAACATATGATTACTAGTTGTAAACAGATACAATAGAGAGGTGCAGTTTATTACTAACAGTAAATATATGTAATATAGAAATACACCTGTTTACTAACTGTGAACATTTGGTAATTAACTATAAAGAGGTAGAGTATAGAATTACGAGCGGTTACTCAAAATAGGGTTTATGCGAAAAGGTTGATGAGTAATTTAATAGCTTTCATTTATGAATTTCCATCCTCCCATGGGTTGAAGCTTGGTGAGTAGACGGATTAATTTTCCAAACATGAGCCCGGAAATTTCATTGATACACCCCAATACTCTACTGAAACCTCTCGCTTCAATTTTATGTCCGGCGATTCATTTGACATTAGCACTTGATACACACACACACACACACACACACACACACACACACACATACACACACACATATATATATATATCAGCATTGAAACACAATAGATAACGTTAGAAATTGTTGTTCGCTGTATAAACCTCGGCTGGATTTAAGTTAATAAAAAGAACTTCCAAAGACGTTCGTCAGTTAAGTGGAATGTAATATCTTCAGATGATTGTTTCGTTTTACTCAGAAAAAAAACATGACTTGGGTTTGTTTCCAGAGGGCGGTGACATCTTCCCAATTGTGCCAATGTTGCAGATTTAAGAAAAGGAAAACATCACGTCAGCAAAAGGTTATGACATCGGTGAGGGTGATAAAAGTGCGAAACGACGATAAAGCCGAGTTAAAATCATTGATAACAGCCAGTGTATTGCTAGCAGTGTAAAGTGATCCGAAGCATTCACTTTTTAACTAACGTTTTACAGGCTTAGGTCATCATGAATATATATAAGGTTAAATATGAATATTTAAAGAGATAAGTAAATATAAACATATAAAATGCCGACAAAACATTTCTGTTAATCTTTCTCTAACCTGTGTTATTTCTTTCTCCTTCCAGTAAAGTCATTTCATTTTTTCCCTTATCAATCATACCACTAACATCATTGCCCTCCCATCTTTTATGATTTCATACGTTCCTTCGCTTCATTTATCTTGTTTTGTTTTCCTTTTTGTCAACCAAGCAGTTGCCATTCTTCGCTCACACAGCCTCGTTTCCCCGCCTCTTTCTTTTTCTCTCTATCACATCATATATATATACAGTACTTTCCTCCAACTTCCCCTCATATCTCCCACTCTCTCATCAATCATCAAATACTATCAGTACTTCCTTGTAACTTTGATATGATCGCCCTGCGTTGCGCAATTCTCTAGATAGGCTCTCCAGTTACTTGTTAAACCCCGAGGAGAGAAAACTAAATACCCAGTCAACTTAGATGTCTTGACTACACCCTAGAAGACGACTTTCCATCAAAAGCACCAATACTATAAACAACAGCCTCTGCAAATAGAAGCTGCCTTCTATAGGGTTGCCCACTAAAATACTAAATGAAATTATACATTCGTCGTCATCGTCACCACCACTACCACCACCACCGCAAACAACAACAACCACAGCGACAATTACATTAACTATTGGTGTTACTTTTTGATGCCCCTGTGGCAAATAAAAAAATCATTATTCGCTTTCTCTGGAATGGATACGTTCCACTAACCAAGCGTTCCATTTGCAGTTGGCACTCGCTGAGAGGAGGACTGAGCCTGTCGTGGCTAATGATGCGCAGTCATGTGCTCAGGCTGCCGCATCTCCAGCATTTCCTTGACGGGGTGGGCAGGTTGTCGCTTGTCAAAGCATTTTTTCCAACTCGTCTCGACCCCTTCCCTAAAACTTCAGGTTTTGTGCCTAGAGCAGAAAGGATTATCATGGCTATAATTACTGTAATTATTTCGTGGTTTGAAAAACGCAAGAACTTTTCTCTCTACAAAAAAATTAAACATCTTGGCGAATACGTATTCGCGTTTTGAAAGGTGGTGGTGGTGGTGGTGGATTGGTTCGCATCTTTAGAGGGTCTGACAATATACCTTGTGATATTGGTTTCGACTTTTTTACGTTCGGTGTTCAAACATCGCCGAGATCAAGTTTGCTTTCATTATACCAGAGTCGGCTTAAATATGGTACTAGTTATGTTATGGCGCTGATTTTATCGATTAAACCCGTCACACCCAGATTCTTATACAAAATTATTGTTATAATAATTTTGTTCTGAAAAACAATGCCATCGCACATGAAATCCTCGATAGACTTTGGCTGGTGAGGTTTCCGTTGTTTTTATTCACAAATGTAATATGGCGGTACATTTGATGACAAGTCTGTAACCAGATACAATGTAGGGACACAGCTTACCTAACAATCAACAGGTACAATAGAGAAGTACAACTGATTACTGACGACTGTAAATAGATATTCGTTGGCATTTGCCATCTTCGGTCGCACAAATTGCTATTAATATTCTCCGCCAAGGAACTCTGCCAAGATTTCATCCTCTTTTTAAACCGCGAAACGGGTTTTATGACCATTCCCCAAATCCCCTGTTTTTGATACCCACCTGAAACTGTCTCGGTCCTATGAAATAAAATTCCTGTTTTAAAGTGAACTAAATTTAAACCTTCTATCATAATTTCATGTTAATTTATATTCCAAATCCCATCTTAATAACTACAATGTTATTTTACTAACCTGTTCTTTATTTTGAAAATTGATTGAAGCAAAAGCAGTGTATTTCATTACAAATATAGCAACGAAACGGTTAAAATAACTAGTGCACATTTGAAGAGGAGAGGCGCAGGTATAGGATATAATCTATCTGTCGCCTCTCCTACCAATGTTTTAGCTGACAGAGGTGGCCACAAACCGTCGCCAGCTTTACTCTTTCGAATGAGGAAGTTAAAAATATCGTCGCCATATCACTGACATACAACTCAATTTCCGCCGCCCCTAGCAAGCAAAGTGAAGCTAGAGTTTCATCAATCAATCCCTCGGAGACACTCCAATATAACCAAGATGGCAACTACACGAAGAACAACAACAATAGCAACACCCCTAACAACGATAATAATGGTTTCGAATTTCGGCACAATACCGGCAATTTCGGGGGAGGGGTTAAGTCGATTACATCGACCCCCAAATACCAGACTGGTACTTATTTTATCGACCCTAAAAGGATGAAAAACTAACTCGATCTTGGCGGAATTTGAACTCAGAACGTGAAGCCGGACGAAATGCCACTAAGCGTAATGCCCGACGTGCTAACGATTCTGCCAGCCCCCTGCCTAACGACAATAACAATAACAACAGCATCACCACCACCACCACCACCACCACCACCGTCACCACCACAGCCAACATTAACTATAACGACAACACCAAAAGTAAAGCAAACACCACCAATAAAAAGTATTTTCTCAATCCTTTTCGTGATTGTAATATATTGTTTCCTGATATAGAGAAATGATTATTATTGTTTGCTTCCTGTTACAATTATTTGTTTAAAACTATTTTTCTAGTCCTACTTTTGTTATTTTGTTGTAGTTTTCTATTTGTAACAGTCTTTGTTCCCCTTTGAATGCGGAGAGGTTCAGAAATTCACTTAACTTCCTGTTTTTTAAGTCGAAGCTGTGGTTTATAATTGAGATAGACATTGTATTAATACTATCATATTTCTTGTATCGAGTCTGTTATGCGAATTAATACTATGCAAATTCTGCTATGATTTGAGTGACTTCTCTTCATATAAAGGGCATGCGTATTTGATGATCACAGAGAGAGAGAGAGAGAGAGAGAGAGAGAGAGAGAGAGAGAGAGGCGATTTTGAATAACATACGTTGAATCGAGAATATCGTGTCTTACTCGTAGTGTAAAGTGATCCGAAACATTCACACTATATTCAAGTCATTCATATAGAAGAGATGGTTCGTATTTGTGCAGAGCATTAATAACAATCGGTGTTATTTTTCAACAGATTTGTTAATGAAGTCAGAGCTAAAGGGGAGAGGATGCTCCTTGACTGTTTCATCATATTTTGGGCATAAGATTAAGGGAGAGCATGTTTAACATGTTTGGAGAGTAAGTTGATGACGACGACGACGATGATTATGGTATTAGCGGTGGTGACGGTGGAGATGTTGCTGCTGCTGATGATGATGATGCTGACGACGATGGCGACGATCTGGGTGGTAATATTGACGATGATTCAGATAATGACAACAACTAACCTGTCTGTAATAAAATAGTGATGACATTAGTTGGTGACACAATCTCAGACAATCCACCGATGTGGTAGTTTATTACTGCATTCACGTGATTTAAGATTGATGGTATTTATCAATCAATTCTTTTATTCTTTTACTTGTTTCGGTCACTGGACCACAGCCATATTGGTGGCGAGATTGGGGGTGCACAGCCTCGAAGAGCTTGCTCCATTAAATTGACCTCAGGACCTGTTTGGGGTTTAAGACTAATACTTGTATCAGTCTCTTCTGCCGAACCGCTATGCGACGGAGACGTAAACAAACACATATTGTTGTCAAGCGGTGGGAGGAAGAACCAACATAAACAAACACACATATGTGTGTATGTATCTATATATCTATTTCTTTCTCCCCTCTTTCTCCCTCCTCTCTCTCTCGTACAGCTTCCGTCTACCAAATTCACCCACAAAGCATTGGCCAGCCCGGTCAGAGGCTATACATGAAGACCTCTACAACGTGTCGTGCAGAGGAACTGAATCCAGAACTACGTGACTGGAAAGTGCTCTTTTTAATAACGCAGCCATACCTGTTACTATTAATTAATATTAATTAATAATGTACAGAGGTAATAAAAAAAAATTACATCTGGTTGAAATATTCAACAGTGACATATAAAGTTTAATGACGTATTTGACTGACTCCCTGAAAGGAAAAACTCATCTTAGATCCCAGATTTACAGAAATCACAAATCCTCAAAAATACAGACCCATAACATGTTTTCTTACAACACACAAAGCTTTAACTGAAATAATATTGCAGAAATTAGACAAAAATCTGAGGGAAGACAATCTGTTTCCAGAAGAGCAGAAGAAATATTGCAAAGGCTTATATGGCTTAAAGATCAATAACTGATCAATGAAACTGTAATTAAAGACTGCCGAGGAGAAATCAAATGTGGGATGTGTGCTGAACATGGCATGAATTGACTACCGGAAGGCTTTTGATAATATACCCCATACATAGATAGTGAAAATACAAGTCGTGAACAAGGCAGCACCAATAATAAGAAAATACATGAAACATGTCAAGGGTGAATGGTAAATAGTTTAGCAGTTACAGAGAAAAGAGGAATTGTAAAAAATAAACCCATCCCATTTAGAAGAGGGATATTCCAGAGGGACGTTCTCACGCCATCCTTTTCTGACTGGCAGCTGCTTTGTTTACTTATCAGAACATGGCTAAATTTTTATTTTTACAAAAATAAAGGAAGAATAATGAATCGATCTCATTTACATAGGTATAAACAGATTCAACTGACTTAACACCAAAATCTATTTAAAACATTGATAAAGGGCAAATACCCTGAGACTAGTCTGTAGATGCCAGACCAGCGAGGGGAAGCGGCTGAACTCCCCCGTTCGAAGGTTATAATGGACACAGGTCCGTGTGTCACGTAGCTAGCTAGAGGCGATGGTCTCTTGGAGCTAATCAACGGCAGCATTCGTCCTATTTTTCTGGACTGCCATGTTAGCTTGGCGATAACTATTAATATCCAGTACCGCTACCGTAGTCACCTTTAGAGAGACTCAGAAATATTAAGATTTCTATCAATTTAAAACAATAGGACAATATAATCTATTTTTCACTTACTCTCGCCAAGAAAAGAAATGTTATTAATAAGATTGAAAACGTGTGGGAAAGAGAAATCGTCATATTTAATACAATTAGATATGACAATATTATAGCGAAGAAAGAAAGAATTACAATATGGATGTAAACTTTATTTTCTCATTAAATAATGAGAAGAGGAGTAAAAATATTTCACTAATATTTTTTTGTTAAAGAGGAGTGGCGCTGGTATTTGCTAGTTTAGAGATCGCTGAATTAAATGGATTCTAAAACTTGAGAAGTTGTGCTGTTATTGCTGTTGTGTTTGCTGTTACTCACGGCTCTCTCTCTCTCTCTCTCTCTCTCTCTCTCTCTCTCTCTCTCTCTCTCTCTCTCTTTCTTTCTTTTCCTATGTTGTTCCATCGCCTTATGGCAGAAATTATTCAAGTGACTTTCACTGCCATATGTGCAAAAGCTGGTCTTTCTGCCCCGCACCACCTGCCGTATCGCCTTTCTTTAATAAAGAAATAGGAAAATATTCCTTGCATTTCTTTACTGCGTTTGAAGAAAAAAAAATTCATTCACGAAACGAATTATTTTTTCAACACGTAAATTAGTAACCTGACTAGTCAATGCAAAAGAATCCTCACCAAAACACGAACGCAACCAAACATGACCTTTAATGACAGCAAATATAAAAAAGACAAAAAAATCAAATTCTCTGCAGAATAAGCACATTTAACAATTTAACAAAATTATTTTTCTGTCAGAAAATAACATTATTTTGAACAATTTAAACGCTGTAATTAACGATGACAACAGCAAAGGAAAGAATAAGTAAGGGAAATTGAATTGGAGATTAAAGAATACAATTTCAACCCTTCGTTCGCTAACGCAACCTCTATTAAACAGGTTGTGGACGTAAATAACCTGGTATACAAAATGTGAAGCTGACAGAGATATACAACAAAGGGTGGTGCGCCTCTGCATCAGTCTTTTGTCGAACATCGAGGGAGAAAAAGCTCGAAGGTGAGAGACACGTTTCTCATATACCGAGAAGAGCAATTTCAAGAAACTTTAACTGGTGTGTCGAACAATATTTCCTCTGTCAGCTGTGGAAAAACGGACGGAACTACTCAAATATTATTGAAAACTGAAAACGAATATTTAAATTTCTTGTATGGAGTCCAGTCATTAATATTAGTCTGTCTCTTTTGTAGTGCATCGGCAAAACTTCCCCCTTCAGGTCTGTATGTTGACCTGTATTAGTCTCGTTTACTCTTTGTAGGCCGTGATTTCTACAGAGCTCCCAATGGATCATTCTTGCCACATTGTCATGGTGTCTTTGGTATTCGCGTTGTACCAATTTCGGGCATTCGCTGTCGATGTGCCATACCGTTTCACCCCCTCTCATCACACATTCTGCATTTGTCGCTATCGGTAGTGTTGTCTATTCTGCATTTGTCGCTATCGGTAGTGTTGTCTATTCTGTATTTGTCGCTATCGGTATTGTTGTCTATTCTGTATTTGTCGCTATCGGTAGTGTTGTCTATTCTGTATTTGTCGCTATCGGTAGTGTTGTCTATTCTGCATTTGTCGCTATCGGTAGTGTTGTCTATTCTGCATTTGTCGCTATCGGTAGTGTTGTCTATTCTGTATTTGTCGCTATCGGTAGTGTTGTCTATTCTGTATTTGTCGCTATCGGTAGTGTTGTCTATTCTGTATTTGTCGCTATCGGTAGTGTTGTCTATTCTGTATTTGTCGCTATCGGTAGTGTTGTCTATTCTGTATTTGTCGCTATCGGTAGTGTTGTCTATTCTGTATTTGTCGCTATCGGTAGTGTTGTCTATTCTATATGAATATAGTTGGTCCTTAACGCTTGTTCCTGAGCTGCGCATATGAATGCTTCTGTCTCTATCTTCAGGTCACTCCTCATCCATAGCCACCGGTCCATTGTATCTGTCTTGGTGTTCACATCTCTTGCAAACTGACCGTACATTTTTTATCTTTCATGCATCCCCACCCCCCTTTGTTTGTTAATTTCTTGCTTAAATTTTTCTTTAGTTACACAATTTTCAGGGATGACATCGGCCTTCTTTGTGTGTTTCCACGACATTTTTTATAAACCACACTAAGCTGTTTTCCTCTGCAACTGATCAAATCTCTCCCACCTTTTCTTCCAGAAAAGTACAGCCTATCGGTGTCACTCTTAGTGTAGAAGACTCCATTTATTGTCAACATTTTTCTGGTCTTGGTATTCACTTTCTTCATTTCTCTCTTTTGCCATTTTATAATTCCTGCTCCATACCAAAGGGATGCTATCGCCCAGGTATTAACTGCTTGGATTTCATTCCATCTAGTCAATTTTGAGCGCAACACCAGCCTCAGTCTTCGGAAATACTCCATCCTCAGTTGCTCTTTCTTTTCCATTTCCATTATCTCGTTGAACTCTAGTACACCAAGGTATTTGTATCCTTCCGTTTCAATTTGTTGAATCAAGTCTCTATTTGGTAGTTCTATCCCTGCTGGGGACTGTACCTTGCCTCTATTTAGGTAGATTATTCTGCACTTCTTGATTCCAAATTCCACTCTAATATCAGTATTAAAACAGTGGACCGCGTTCACCTAGGAACTCACTCGTGTCTCATCTTTGTCATACAAATCATTGTTTCAAATCATTCATGAAGAGGAGGTAGTTGATTGTTTGGGATTTTCCTTTCGTTGGTACCTCAGGTTCATTTTCCTATTATTATTATTATTATTATTATTATTATTATTTGGTTTGACTCAGGTTCGGTCTTATTCCTGGTAGGATTTATGCGGGTAGCGGGTTACTACCTGCCAAAATTTTGTTTCCAAAAGTTTTTTATTGCTTATTTTGTTACTAAACATTTTTTAAAAGCATCACCTTTGTATAGGTGGGGCGCTTTGTGTTGTTAGTGCCCCCCCCCCCATCGACCCATGCCCTGATTTCACAGACTCAGATACATTGGCAACACAGTGAAGATGAGGGGAACTACAAAAACCAAAAATAAAAGAAGAAAAAACGAAAAAGAATCACCAAAGTGCATCAAGTCCCACATCAGCACACAAAAAAAACATAGAAAATACACCAACAACTGCCACAGACACACCTACAATATCACCAACCTCTCCAGCACCACAATCACAAACTTCGCCACCAACACAGTCCCAACTGCAACAACCGACCAAAAGAAAACACTCCCAGCAGCATCAAGTTACCACACAAACACTAAACTTCGTGCTAGTGAGGAGGTCAAATAAACAATTGATGGACCTCCTATCACGAAGCAAGGATGTCGTGGAAAAAGGGTGTGATCTTTGGCACCAGCATATTTTAAGTGCCAGAAGCATTGGTGTTGGTGCGGATGCAAGACGTGAGAACCCCTAATGTGAAGGCCACGAAAGGTAAGTAGACGTCGCTTTGTGTCTTCTTTAAATTCTGTCCGGTCATCATGGAGTGTTTAAGAGTAGGTAGTATAAATGTTCGTGGCTTGGGGTCGCCCTTGAAGCAGGGTCGCCCTTGAAGCAGGGTCGCCCTTGAAGCAGGGTCGCCCTTGAAGCAGGGTCGCCCTTGAAGCAGGGTCGCCCTTGAAGCAGGGTCGCCTACTCAACGACCTCAGGTCACTATCTATGGATGTGACAGCCGTCAGCGAAACCAGAATTTCCGACTCACACGATTTAACCCCCATTTTTTACTATTTCGAGATCTATGCATCTCTTAGTCTGCCTTGAATAGGAGACGGGGTAACAGTGCCGTTTAGGAAAAACCTGGATCTCGAGATACGGACGATCTTCCTGGACCTTCCTAGACCCGGAATGTAAGTTAGTAGTCCTAGATGTGAATAGCAGTGAAGGTGGTGCTTTCAGACTAGTCACTATATACGCCCGAACTAGGGCGGAGCAGCCATATTTCTTCAGACGTTTGGAGGTTTTCCTTGGGACATCTCACTCTTTAGTTCTAGTGGGCGATTGGAACACCATTTTGGATGCACGCCTGGATAGGGTGGGACTAGCCGATAGGAGAGGGGGTGGTGCAAAAGCTTCATAAACCTGCTCAGTCGTTTCCAGTTGGCTGACAAGTACCGACTGGACTTCCCTAATGCGCCAATGTGGACATTGGCAAACAACACAAGGTCTTCCAGATCGTATTTCGGTAGGATATTCTGTAGGCCAGTAGGTAGAAATAGCATAGGTTGTCCACAGTTCAAAGTAGTCGGCTACACAGATCACAAATTTGTGCTCTGCACAGTCGACCTAGACAGGATCCATAGGCAAGGTCTCGGGTACTGGAAGCTGAACGCATCTTTCTCAACGCGTCAGGCATTCAGAAACTAGGTTAGCATTTTCTAAACAGTGAACAAGTGTGATCGCTGTTTGTCAAGCAGGATTTTCTGCAGCTCGTCTCATTGACAAAGCTACAGTCCTGGATTAAGCGTAGATCAAGAAAGAGCGCTTGGAACCTGGAGTGTCGGCAAGCGTTCACTACTCTCTGCTAGTCGGGAAACACAGTCAGTGGAAGTTCCACAACGGAGTTCTATATGGGACTAGTGATGGGAAGAGCGACGACGTCCTCGGGGAAACTCTGGGCATCGGGAGGGATCAAGTAACTGGTCTTTTTCCGGAGGACTTTCGGGCCGGGGCCTATGGATAACTTCCGGAAATCTCTGGCGTGGCAATGCTACGGGAGAGTTCTGCCGGTTCGAGACAAGCTCTACAGACACGGAAGTGCTGTCAGACGGACATGTCTGAGGTGTGCGCAGGACGACGAAACCGTCATGCACGCACTCGTCCAGTGTCCGTGCATTACTGATTTGTGTAGTTTTGTCGAACAGCTGTTATCACGTGTAGGACGGATCCAGTTATCAGCCGAGTCCATCGTGAAGATCGCCCTACCGCCTTCCTTTGACTGGGAAAGAAAAGCAGTTTTCTTCTGTCTGGTGGCTATGGCGAAGGAGGTAGTGTAGTGAACGAGATTGAAAGGACTGAAGACTGATACTTTCTTCTTCGGTCGAGCCCTCATCGACTTTTTCCATTTGAAAAGGAAAGTGAGAGTAGAGAGGTAAAACCTGCTCCTCAGTAAATTTGTTGAAAGGTGAGTGCATGTGGCGAGGATGGCCCGTGTGCTTGGGCCTACTCTGAACTTCCTTTGTAAACCGGAGGAATTGAGAAGGAGAGAGAGAGAGAGAGAGAGAGCTGCCTACTGAGATGCATCTGGCGGTCAGGATAACTAGAATGTATGGGGTTCCTCGGTTGTTCGTGTGAGGAACTCCCTCCTCACTTTTGGGGAATCTTATTGTTTAACTGTATTGTTAATTGTTATTTTATTCGATTTTGTGTTAGATCCCACGTGTCCCCAGTTTCGTATTGTCCCTATTTGTTTTGTGTTCGGCCCTTGTGGCCAATGAATAAACTATTATTATTATTATTATTATCATTGTTAATTTTTTTACCTTATCTCCTCCTCTCCTTTACTTCTCATATTTTTATGTAAGCCCCCAAGCCAGTTGTAAACTGTTCTTGTAATATCACCCTCATCTGAAGCCCCTGTGGCAAATAAAAGAAATCAACAGCATCATCACCAGACATATCGTTATTATTATTATTATTATTATTATTATTATTATTATTATTATTATTATTTTATTATTATTATTATTTTATTATTTGATGTGTTGTTGTTGTTCTCCTTCTTCTCAGCTATTTCTCATTTCCTTACGAACAGATTGTTGTTTACTTAAATGTGGATCGTTATGATAAACACGGTTTCCTCCTAAACCCCAGATAAACAGGCAGCCACCCCTAATACTGTTCCCTAAAGTATACAGTGTCACCCATCTTTCAGTCAGTTTCGTATTTAGTGTTTGTTATCCCAGCCGTTTCCTCTACCCCGAGGACGATAAGGTTGTTTAGAAAACCTACAGAAGCTGATTTGATGAAAGCTTTGGTTGTTGCTTTTAATCTTTTCCATTTCATTGATAGAATGGGACCAAGAGACAAAGAATGGCGGCCGAGCAATTTTTTGACTTTGTAGGCTGACGACTCAACGCAAAACAACCCCCACCAAAACACGAACGAAACCAAACAAGATTTTACTGACAAGTAAATACACGAAAGAGAAGAAAAATGAAATACGTGTTGAAGAAATAATTCATTTCGTAAATGAAACTTTTTTTCCTCCAAACTGAGAAAAGAAATGCAAGAAATAATTTGCCAATATTTATGAAGATGTCGTGCAATTTCTTGAAAAGTGTCCATCATGCTTGTAGATTTCAGGCGGGGCAGCATTCGTGCCTGGTGCTTTACCAGAAGACACTTATTTAACGGAGTTCACCACATCCAGGAAGGTTGGCTTCAGAGACAGTTCCGGTATTTTACACACACACATTCTTTTATTCGTTTTCTTTTATTGGTTCAGCCAGAAGCTGGGGCACCGCTTTTCGGTGTTTTTGGATTTCCTTTCGATCTGCTTTTGGTGAAGAAGCGAGATGGACGAAGCTACTCTTCTTCGTGTCTCCTGCCATGATGTGGGTTCATCCAGGATTTGTCCAAGTGCTTTTTGAACGATTCCTCATCCACACCTTGCAGATCTCTTGGGTTCTTTGGTTAGATGTTAAACAGTTGTGATTCTTTGATTTATTGGCGATATATTGCTGAAACCTCCTTCGGTCATGACTGACCATGGGATTGCACCTACAAAGTTACCCTCTCAGGCACAAGTCCGGGCAAGGGTGTTTATGGAAGACCAGCAGTCGCCCATGCATACCAGTCACCCCTCTCCACGCCACCAGTGTTATCCAAGGGAAAAGCAAAGGCCGATACAGCTTAGCATCAGTGACGTCGCAACTCATTTCTACAGCTGAGTGAACTGGAGCCACGTGAAATAAAATGTATTGCTCAAGAACACAACACGCAGCCAGGTCCGGGATTCGAACTCACAACCTCACGATCGTAAGACGCTCTAACCACTGAGCCATGCGCCTTCACACACACACACACACACACACACACACACACACACACACACACACATACTAGCAGAGTTACCCGGCGTTGCTCGGGATTAAAATGGTATAGTTTGTTTATATATATTACAGTTATGTTGAAACAGGTGATGTGGGAAAGTGCAGCATTGACGACAAAACATTTGTAGAGTAAATGATGGTTTAATTCGACTCATATAATACATCCATTTGGAGGATTCCATGCCCTAACCTAGCGTGGAAAATTGTGGTGGATATACTCGCCTTCGAGGCGTTCAGCGCTGCGTCTAACAAGACCCATCGTATGGTTAACAGTCAAATGAATGGAGGTGTAATGGAGATATTGTTCGTAAATGGGTACATTCTGGAAATGGGCTGCAATGGGAGATGGTGACGGGGAAGTGAACTGTCGGAAGAGGTTGAGGAGGAGCTGGTAGTGCTGACAATCTTACCTTACCGTCTGAGCAGCACATGCCATTAGTTTCGTTTGGAAATTTGAAAGCTTTGCAGAAATGACAATTTGAGTGTAGCACACCAATTTGTACAGAATTATCGTCTTTATAAGGCTGGGATGGATCATATCTGAAAGCAGCTCCTGGTGTTGTGAAGAACGAATTTGCCTGTGGTCTATTTCTGAGAGCTATTATATTGGACATCTATTTAATCTGGCGTGCTAAACGTTGTTCTAATGACTCGGCATTAAGTATTGCAGCATGCTTTAGCTGATCTTGGGAAAGTCTCATCTCCTTTCTCTCTTGAGACTCCATTTGACGTGCTGCATCATGCCTCTGATGATCCTGAGAAAGTCTCATCTCTGTTCCTTGTTGAGACACTCGCTTTCGGTTTTCTCCAATCGTCCTCGCTTTATAGGGTTTCTAAGAGATTACGTCTTTTTTTTGGTGGCATATTTTTCAATATTGTAAGCAAAAAATAATGAACATAGAAAAAATATACATTAATCTCTATTTTTGTAAGCAGTCGTATGTATATAGTATGTCCGTGTTTTTGTATGCAGTGTAAATTAACGAAATATAAGCAAATGAACGAAATAGCACATGTATGGAACTGCTAATTTAACGGTAAATACCACAATAATTATTACAGAGAGACATAGAATTTTATATTTTACCTTGCAGCTTCACAACTGCTGCGATAATTATTTACTCGTAATGGAATGGTAAACGTGTATTGTTTTAAATGGAAATCAAAATAAAATTTCGTATTGACACTTCACGAATGTCAGTCGCCAGGTATGTATGTACAGATGTGTGTGTGTGTGTGTGTGTGTGTGTGTGTGTGTGTGCTTCATAACGTACCGTATATAGTATGTTTGTATTTTTGTATGCAATGTAAATAGACCCCCAGAAATTACATGTCGACACTCCTGGGGTGTCTCATAGTATTACCATGTAAAATGGGATTTGATTTGATTGAGCCGTTTGAGAATGCATTGGGAACAGACATACAAAGGTTTATGTTATATATATATATATATAGATAGATAGATAGATAGATTAGATAGATAGATAGATAGTAGATAGATAGATAGTAGATAGATAGGTAGGTAGGTAGGTAGGTAGGTAGGTAGGTAGGTAGGTAGGTAGTTAGATAGATAGATAGATAGATAGATAGATAGATAGATAGATAGATAGATAGATAGATAGATAGATAGATGGATAGATAGACAGACAGATAGATAGATAGATAGATAGATAGATAGATAGATAGATAGACAGATAGACAGATAGATAGATAGATAGATAGATAGATAGATAGATAGATAGATAGATAGATCGTTAGTAAATCGTTAGTAAATAGATAATCGTTAGTAAATCATAAATCTAAAAGAGAAGAACACTCTAAGTTTTAGAGTAGTAGAGAGTAGTAGAGTATTTAGATAAAGAGAGTTATGGCCGGTCTGTGGGATTATCTCGGGTTTCGCGTTCATAAAGCGTTTGGTTTAACATCGTCTCGTCAGACTCCATCGAGAACATTTGCACACATCTTCGTTAAAATACATTTGTCTTTCGCTAGGTTAGAATTGTTTTGTTAACGTATTTCAAGTACTTCTCGATCTCTGTATATAAGTGTTTCCACCCACTCTCTCACCACCTCCGTCTTCCTTAATCCCATGGACTCCCACCCCTACCTCAACTTTTCCTCCCTCCATCCATTCCTACTTCCAGTTCCTGTGAATCCGACGCCTGTGCAGCCGGGACCAGGATTTCGAGACCTAGTTCCAATACCTGGCCCTCTGATTCATGCGTCGCGGATAACCTACCACTCTTGTCCAAACTGCCTTTACTCGCGTTTGTCTAATCGATCGCACTACCGCCCTCTCCTTTCCCACGCCGTTCTCCCAACTGCATCTCCTTCCCCTCCTTTTCCACCCCTCCACCCTACCTCTTCGTCGGGAGATCCTGCGTGTCTTCCGTCGCATCCAGCTAGATCCCACCACCCTCCCCAAACACCCCCATCGCCCGTCATTTTCGCTAGGCCGGCCACTCCACCTCACACCTCACCATCTTCGGCCTTGCCCTACACCATGGATCCCCCAACTCTAGACTCCGCCTGGAACAGCGATACATTTTCACTCTACGGACTCAAACACCTTTCAGACTCAACACAACACCCTTCTTTCAGTGACTTTCTCCACACACCTTTTTAAAAAAGAATATTTTATTCTATTTTATTTGTTTATTTTATTTATTTCTGTTACTGATCTATTTATATACTTTTTTATTTCTAATTTTTAATTTTTATTATTCATTTTGTATTATTTTTTTATTTTTTATATTCCTTTGTTTTCTCATGTTTAAATTTTCAACTTGTGTTTTTAATTAATTTCATTTACATGCACACACATTCACACATACACACACCTTCATAAGGACCCACACACACTCATACGTACACACCCACACACAACTCCATACACACTCATACACACACACCCACAATACCTCCATACATACTCAAACACTTACCCATGCACAGCCACACCCACCCCACACAGAGGCACATATACACACACACCCACATAGAGGCCTCCCACCCCTTACACCCTACCCCCGCGCGCACACGCACACGAACACATGTACACACACCACATACTCGCGTGCAAACACACACACACGCACTCCCACATACACATACACACGCATGCCTGCACACACCCTTAGCTACACCAACGCACCCACACACACTCCACCTCATCCCACTCTCCCTATCACGCACGCATATACACGCGCACAGATGCACATGAACGCACATACACCTCAACACACACATATACGTGCACGTAATACACTCCCACACACATTCACATGCACATAGACAAACACACGTACACACATATATGTATATGTATAGAGAGAAACAGAATGACACCCACACGCATTCATAGACAAGTGCACACACACACACACATATTCCCACTCCGTCTACGCACACACACACGCACACACAAACAACCACATCTACTCATTTACACACCTTTCACTATAGCTGGTGACTTATGATTGACCTCTCAAATGTACATATACACACACAGAGGTCCTACCACACACACACACATACAGACGACGCACACAAACACAAACACACACAGTTACTACCACACACACACGCTACTACACACAGTTTACTACCACACGCACATACGCTACCACACACACACGCATAAACACACGTAGTAACTGTCGCACAGACATGTTCTACCATACATACGCACACTACAACACTCGCGCGTGCATACCCACCATCTTCACAGTCTCCTGTCCCAGAAACCATTTTCTCTTTCTCCTTCCACTTCAGGTCACTTCAGAAATGTAACCCCATGTGGACTGTTGGCGATTTTTTCTTATTTTTCCTGCTTTCTCTTTTGACTAGTCTGTTTCCGATGAAGAGCTATGCTCGAAACGTTAGCAACTCTCTCCCTTCACCGAGCGTCAAATTAATATATTTCTTGTGCCCGTACTCACGTTTGTTTATTCTTTTAATTGCTTGTTTATTTGAACTGACTATATATATATATATTACGGAGATGTACTTGCATAGCGAGTGACTTGATCTGAGATCGTGTGCTGGAACGAAAACAATTGCAGCGTGAAAGGTGTTTATAAGCCATTTAAGAAACACACAAAAACCGTTAGATTCACTTCAACATTTAAATTTAATTTGTCAAAATAGTTTCGTCGCTTTGAGACCGCGACGCTGACAAAACTTCAGATGCAGCACCAAGTTTTGTCAAAGCGACGAAAATATTTTGACAAATTAGATTTAAATGTTGAAGTGAATCTAACGGGTTTTGTGTGTTTCTTAAATGGCTTATAAACACCTGCCACGCTGCAATTGTATATATATATTATATATATATATATATATATATACACACACATATACATACATACTTGTATATATATATATATAGATAGATAGATATAGACAGATATATATACCTATATATACGTATAATATGCATACATACACACACACATATACATGTACACACCTATATATATATGTATCTCTCTTTACGTACATACATGCATATATACACACATATACATACACACATGCATACACATACATACACATACATACACACATACGTACGTACACACATATATACACACAAACACATACATACGTACATACATACATACATACATACATACATACATAAATACATAAATACATACATACATACATACATACATACATACATGTACACATGCATACATAGCTTGCATGTATCACTTGATAGCCAAAGGCATATAAATGTCGACTTTCAATATCAAATTTACTGTCGTCGCAGCGTTTATCAAGTCTATTTTTCGGTTGGTTGTTTATCACCGACACAACTCTCTCCTTGTAATCAGATCTACAGTATTGTTAGCCAGCTGCTGCACTCATGTGTATGAATGGCCTCTTGTGATATTGTCTTTATTAAGCTTTACGTTGTTTTCCTTCCCGTTCTTATCTTACTAACATCATATCCACCCTCATTTCCCCAACTCTGACGATATTTTTTCTGACTCTAAAGGGAAATTCTAGAATGTGTGATTTAGTTTTTGGCTATGTTTGTGTGTACCACTATATGAGATTATCAGAGACTGAGAGGTCAAGCATTTACACCAAGAGATAATGACACACAAGACTGTTTCCTACATCTATCCATCCATAAATACGTATATATATATATATATATATATATATATATATATATATATATATATATATATATATAGTTAATCCAAACAAGAAAACACAGAAAAAAACACAGCAATGCGAGGACGTGGAACAATTAAAGTATTATTTGACGCTCAGGAAAGAAGGGAAGGAGGGTTTAACGTTTCGAGCGGAGCTCTTCATCGGAAACAAAGGAGAAGGAAAGATCCCGAGAAGGGAAGACAGAGGAAAAAAATATATTTGCTGGTGGTGCTCAAGAGATCACTATATATATATATATATATATATATATATATATATATATACAAACTTATATATTTATATACATAAAACACGCATACACAAACATTCAGCATGCCCCCACAATGCATGTACACTTTAATAATTCGCTTAATTTTCATTTCTTTTTAGATTTAACTTCACATAAATGATGACGGAAACCAGACTAACTTTGAACAAAGGAAATTTTTCCTAAAATGCTGCAGGGAGTTTGAAAGCACGGTCGAAATGCAAAAAACGATTTGGTAAGGCGTTTCAAACAGATTCATCAATGCTACGAATTTGAGACAAGTTTAAACCAAATGAAAATGCTCAGAATGTCTACAAGAAACGTTCTGGAACATCGGAGACATCAAGGAGCCCTACAAACAAGAAAAGGTACTAAAAATGTATTGCCAGAATTCAAGAAAATCTGTGTAACAAGCGATCAAAATCAAAAATTCTTTATGTTTTGAAGAACTGTTATTGGAAAAGTTGCATTTCAAGAAAAGTTTCATGTTCCCAATAAACAATAGGTTGGCGTCTCGTCAGGTGATTTTACAAGGAGTATCTCGTTAAACAAATCCTCTTTCTCTCGGTTTTAATACAACACGTTGTTAGTGACCGTAGCTTGAAGCCGTTGGGCAGGAATGACGACGACAGACAGATTCCTTTGTAATATTATACACGGTTGTTTACATGACTTTAGGAGTAAAGAAAGACACGCAACGGAACATGTCCCTCGTTAAACTGTCTCTATCGTTTGTTATGTATTCAATGAACACTGAGGATTTCCTGAAGCAGAACCAGCAACAATTGTCTAAATACAGTGGATGACGTGAACGTTTCACAAATTTGCATGTCATCCTTACACAGGGACCATTGATAATCTTCTCAGCATCGTTCCAATTTTAGTATATGTATTGCCGAAGCAATACATGCATGCATACATATATATATATATATATATATATATATATATATATATATATATATATGGGCCTATATATATATATTACGTTCTGAGTTCAAATTCCGCCGAGGTCGACTTTGCCTTTCATCCTTTCGGGGTCGATAAATTAAGTACCAGTTACGTAAGGGTCGCTCTAATCGAGTGGCCCCCTCCCCAAAAATTTCGGGCCTTGTGCCTAGAGTAGAAAAGAATATATATATATATCTTCAAGTCACATCTGCAGTGAGTTAACTTGGGAAAACCAAACGACAATGTAACCTTCATGTGATTTTCTCGGCCTGATAAATAGCTTCGCTGGGCACCCCTCGTTGCATCACAGGATCAGCTAGCTAAGAAACATATGTAACCTGGATTTTAGCCGTTCCACTCACTCAATTTAAATTTTTGTTTATACTCACACACACACATAACTCCTAACCAGTATATAACTCCTAACCTAATACCCTAGCCCTTGTTTGTTTCACAATCTTTTTCGCAGTAGCCGTAAACCGGATGTGTTAATTCACCTCCGACAATAGAGAGCGGTCGCCATATTCCCCTCCATATATGATAACTCTGATGAGCATATGGTTATATAATTGAATTGTTACCTAACACTCCATTGTATTCCTTGCGTGAAACCGATTGGTAAGATCAGCCATGATGGATATATTATACTGTACATTTCTCCCCAAAATTTCGGACCTTGTGCCTAGAGTAGAAAAGAATACTGTACATTTCGGATTATATATATATATATTATATATATATATATATATATATATATATATATCAAATATGAATTAGAGATAAAACCACTATTATGCAACTCAAGTGTGATAGACATAAACTGTTGCATAATAGGGTTTTATCTCTAATTCATATTTTTTATTTATATATTTATACTGTGAAATTTGATTTAATACTAAATTGAATTTTTCCCTTTAAGTTTGGAGTTATACTCCCTAATATTTTATATATATATATATATATATATGTATGTATGTATGTATGTATGTATGTATGTATGTATGTATGTATGTATGAATGAATGTATGTATGTATGTATGTATGTATGTATGTATGTATGTATGTATGTATGTATGTATGTATGTATGTATGTAGATGTATGTATATTCTCACAGTTTTCTGATCTTTAGGCTGCCTTCTAAGCGCGTAATCCACCATTCTTGTCTTTTGGTCCCTGAGGCTATAATTTGTTCGTTTCTTAATTATTTCGTCTTTGTCCATCATCTTAAACCACATTCACTTTCGTAATGTCCACTCTGTATTGTTTACTCTTGGTCCTATATTCTCCGCAACTTTCATAGGCACTGCCAACATGGAAGCCTCTCAGATTTATTATTAATGGTGCAATACTGAGTAATACCATTTGGTCGATAACTGATGAAGAATTAGGGACCTTCTGTGTCCGTCTCCCATCCAGTTGTACACTCAATATACGCTATACGTTTTTTACCTGTCGTTTGTTTATTTACAATACATCTTCTCATTTACACACACACACACACACACACACATATGTGCATACATACATATTTACCTGTCAGCATCCTCTTAAATTATATTAAATATGGTAAATATGGTCAGCTTTTAGTGTGAACGTGTACATTTACAAGTCGATAATGAGACTTATCGGTTTACTTAAGATACAGAAAAGGATATTTTTAAGTAAATACTTTCAAAAAATCTTAGCAAACAAGGGTTTTGTGTTTTGTATGTTGATACATTAAAAGCAGCATGTGGTGGTGATGGAGGAGGTGGTGGCGGTGGTGGCGTAACATTCGAGTAAGTAGTGGTTGTGGTGGTGGGGTATGAGAGAGGTGGGGTGATGGAGGAGGGGGGATGAGAGATTTAGTAGTGGTGATGGTTGTGGGGTATTCGAACAGTGGTGGTGGAAGGAGTGACGATGGTAATGAAGCATGAGGTGGTGGCAATGAGAGGGGTAGAAATAGTGGTAGTTATAGTAGTAGTGAGGGTAGGGTGGCTGCTGAAAGCGGTGGTGACGGTAGAGAGAAAGAGAGAGAGAGAAAGAGAGAGAGAGAGAGAGAGAGAGAGGATCCATGCAAGAAAAACAACAAATGAAGAAGAAAAGGAGAAGCAGAAAATAATATACTACAGAAATGGCGGGAAAAAACCTTTCAGTAAACTTGAAGAATTTCATCATTGAGAGAGACGGGGATTAGTAAACTGAATTTCTTTTACAAGGAATGAATTATAACATGTGCCTAATGACATTGCCATCACATGTGGTAAACGGATCTTTTCACTTCGACCGGCAGATTTTTTAAATGATTTCTTTGTAACTAAACACTTTTTAAATTTCGTATACTGGTAGTGTGTTACATAAAACATCTTTCTCTCTTGGCTTTCTTGAAAAAATTCTGCAGTTTGTAAGCTATTTCTTGTAAAATTTCTTGCATTTCGGCAATTTCAACCAATCAATGACGTCTATTGAGGTGAATACAATTTCTGCGGTTGTTTGTCAATGCGGTGTCATATCAGTTTGTCACTGTTATTTATGACATATTTCATATCAGTTACGTTCGTATGAATAAAAGATTATCGTTATTAAACTTTTATTAATAAACACATATTCTAAGTTCACAACATATGCAGTTTTAATTTCCCTCTCTGTCGCACAGATACACACATTATATATTATATATTCGTTTAGGAAACAGATTGGGTTTATTTACATTTCTGAAGAAAAAGGATACCCTTCGCTCCATCCCTACCCCTAACCCTAATCCTAAAACATTGAAATGCAATAGATCGATACTAGGGTCATAATTATGGGTGGACACTAAAGAGGGAACGGTTTTGTTATCCAGCTCTGTTTACGAGTGACCCCTCAGTTTATGGCCACACACGTGTATTTGTTTACATTTGAAGAAGATCGTCACTTTCTGTATTTTTTTATATATGTGGAGTTAGGGTTAGGGTTAGGTGTTAGGGTTAGGGTTAGGAGTTGGGGGAAGGGTTTCTTTTTTCTCATAAATAACAGTGACAAACTGATATGACACCTCATTGACAAACAACCGCAGAAATTGTATTCACCTCAATAGACGTCATTGATTGATTGAAATTGTCGAAATGCAAGAAATTTAACAAGAAATAGCTTACAAACTACAGAATTTTCTCAAAAAAGCCAAGAGAGAAAGATGTTTTATGTAACACATTCTATCAGTATACGAAGTTTAAAAGTGTTTAGTTACAAAGAAATTATTTTAAAATCTTCCGGTCAAAGTGAAAAGATTCGTGGTAAACTATATGACCACCACATGTATTAAACTACATTGTTATCTCATGTAGTAAACTATATCACCTGAAATAAAAAAAAAAAAAGAGAAACGAAATAAAAAGCCAAACAAAAGACAAAACAAATGTATTTTCCTTCAGCTTTATAATCATCCTGTGTCGGCAATAATGGAATGCATGCAAATAACTTGTCAGAACGACTTCATAATTAGGGATTTACCTGTCATATGGCAGGTAACTTCGGAAGTGTACTTTTGCCACCATAGGTATCCTAACCACACGGTTCCGGGTTCAGTCCCACTGTGTGACACCTTGAGCAAGTGTCTTTTACTAAAGTCTCGGGTCGACCAATGATCTGTGAGTGGATTTCTAGCACAGGCATGGCTGTGTGGTAAGAAGATTGCTTATCAACCATATGATTTGGGGTTCAGTCTCAGTGTATGGCACCTTGAGCAAATGACTTTTACTATCGCTCCGGGCCGACAGAAGCTTTATGAGGGGATTTGGTAGGCGGAAACTGAAAGAAGCCCTTCGTATAAATGTGTGTGTGCGTGTGTGTGTATCTATGTGTATGTCTTAGGTTCTGTGTTTGTCCCCGCCACCGCTTGACAACCGGTGTTTGTTAGTTTACTAGTTCGACAAAAGAGACGGATAGAATAAGTAATAGGCTTTTAAAATAATCCTGGGATTGATTTGTTTGCCTAAAAACTCTTCAAAACAGTGCTCCAGCATGGCCGCAGTTAACTGAAACAAGTAAAAGATAAAAAATAAAATGTGAGTGTGTGTGTGTGGTGTGTGTGTGTGTGTGTGTGTGTGTGTGTGTATCTTTTACATTTTTTCTTGTTTCAGTCATTTGACCATGTGGCCATGCTGGGGCACCGCCTTGAAGAATTTTTAGTCGAATGAATCAAGCCGAGGACTTAGTTTTATTAAAAAACCTGGTACTTATTCTATCGATGTATTTTGCCAAATAAACCCCAACACCGTAAATAAACGTAAACAAACCAACACCAGTTGTCAAGTAGTGGTGGGGAAGAAACACAGACATGGAGACAAACACACACACACATACATACATGTTATTCGTGTATATATGTGTATATATATATACATATATATATATATACACACACATATATATATACACACACACATATATATATATATATATATATATATACACGACAGGCTTCTTTCGGTTTTCGTCTACCAAATCCACTCACAAGGCATTGGCCAGTTCGAGGTTATAGCAGAAGACACTTGCCCAAGGCACCACATAGTGGGACTGAACCCGGAACCACGTGGATGAGAAGCAAGCTTCATACTATACAGTAATGCCTGCACTTGTATGTACACACACACACACACACACACACACACACATACACGCAATAATAATAATTTACTTTTATCGAAATTCTTGGTGTCTATACAAAATGAAGAAGTGAATGTTAATTTTTAAACGAAAAATATCCATTTCGTTAAAATAAAATAAAATGAAATAAAATTTTCATTTGTATGCGTCTTCCTATAACTACTGTGTCAGTTATTCCTTTTTCCGCCACCTCCACCTCCGCCAACTCCTCTACTTTCCCATCTTCCTATTCTTTCTCTCTCACTGTATGTTGTTAGTGTTCCTTTACCCATTGCCTGCCATCAAGCCTAGTACGTGCACCCATTCTACACCCTTTCTGCACCTCTTTCATTTTTTTCTCTTTATTCTATGCAATGTAAAGCGTGACTGGAGACATCAACCAACCGAACAACCAATACTTTCATCGGGTATTAATATACAGAGATGTAACGAATAAAAACAATGACTTTTTAATTCAGAATGCCATAAAAAAATTTCATGTGATAGAACTGGACCTAACTCGAGTCTTTGGATGTTTGGAAAACACCAGTTCTTTACGTAAAACTAACGCGGAAGTTCCACTTGACACATTTCCTGACCGGCAGAGACCTGTGAGCTCTTAACAATATTTCAGATGCTAGGCATTTGGTCTTGATCTTTGCTTGACCCAAGACAGCAACCACATCAAAGAGGTAAGCTGTGGGAAAGGAGTTACTGCCACTAGTTTGTATTCTTTTAGGACGGTGCCAGCCACTTCGACTTTCTTTGTATCCGACACCGCTTCGGTGAGGCCTCTCACATTTGCCTAGACGCTTACATATGTCTTCTTACGTCGTTTGAGCCAGATGCCTCAAAACATCTCCATTTTCTGAGCTGTGACGTAAGAGTCTGTATGGGCGAAATGCGTAGCCGTATTTCGTCTGCCGTTACGTTCTGAGTTCAAATTCCGCCGAGGTTGACTTTGCCTTTCATCCTTTCGGGGTCGATAAATTAAGTACTAGTTACGCATTGGGATCGATATAATCCGTTTGCCTTAATCCGTTTGTCTGTCCTTGTTTGTCCCCTCTGTGCTTAGCCCCTTGTGTGTAGTAAAGAAATATATACATAGAAGAGATGAGCGAAGACAACCGTCCCAATCACCCTGGATGGGCCGTTTTCTATGAGCTGCTTCACTTTGTATGGATAACGGTACGGATGATATTATAGAGACATACTACCAAATGGTGGCCATCGATTATCCACCAAAGGAAAAATTATAAATAAAATAAATTGAAACAAGGTGATGTGGCACATATATATTTGTATGAGGGCGGTGAGCTGGCAGAATCGTTAGCACGCCGGGCGAAATGCTTAGTGGTATTTCGTCTGCCGGTATATCGTTCTGAGTTCAAATTCCACCGAAGTCGACTTTGCTTTTCATCCTTTCGGGGTCGATTAAATAAATGCCAGTTACGGACTGGGGTCGATGTAAGGAAGGATAAAATAATTATCTTTCTACTAAAAGCACAAGGCCTGGAATCTTATGGGGAAGGAGGTTAGTATAATCATAACATTCTCTCGTGTTCAACTGGTACATATGTTATCGACTCCGAAAGAATGAAAGGAAAATCGACCTCAGCTGGATTTGAACTCGGAACGTGAATATGGAATAATTTGTCGCTAAACATTTTGTCCGTCACGCTAACGCATCTGCCAGCAATAAGAATGAGACGGGTTTTAGCCAATATAAGTATTAGTATGATTTTATAACCTTCCAATGTCAAAAAAAAAAAAAAAAAAAAAAAAAAACAACAGAAAGTCACAAGAATCGGTCGAGTGAGTCATTAAAGCTTTGACTCTTTATGGTCTGAGTTCTCGTCATGACCGAGTGTGACGGGGCAACTGAGCCTTTCATTTTTTCCAGGCAGAATAAAACAAGTACCGTTTAAGAACTGGGGTGAATCTATTCAGCAAGGCCCTTCCCACAAAATGTGTAGCTTTGTACCTATTTTGAAAACAATGATTTTTGTAGCTCTCAGACACAAAATGATACGATCTAAAGTACAATAGCATGAACAACATGAAATAAATTTTAAAAAATTAAGATTAAAAAAAAAATGAAGAGGAAGAGTGATGCAAACCTCACCGCCGTTGTGGTTTGAGAATGGTTGTTCCACTTGTAATAAAATCCTTTCAGTTTTGCGACTGGCCCTATTTCGGTTTTTTCGGGATGCTTTAAATTCACTAATCCTGATGCACTCTTTGCGTCTGCCGAGTTTAGCTGAATAATACGTATAAAATTTTCGATTTACGGCAAAGTTAGGATGGAAAGCAAGCCCTAGAAATCCTCTTTCGTCGCTCCTGTAACTGCTATAAAGTACCCGGTCCTTGATATCAAGAAAAGCTTTTTGCTCTCTTGTTTTGTTTCTGTAATAAATGTAAATAACTCCGCGTTGTTCGGCCACAAACAAGCGACCACTGCCGTCGCCGGCATGTCTTGCCACAACAGGACTCCTCAAATCCCATGCAAACTGTTCGACACACATACATCCTTCTTTCGTAATTTGTTGAATAGATATGTTGAAGTTGAGGTGTTCATTTTTTAAAAGATCAGGGTAGCAGTAGTCTGTATCCATCAGTTGAACAACCAAACAAAAACTTTCTTTGGAATTCAAAGTACCAAGAATTTCTTGATCGCTCGTTATATATTTAACCAAATCTTTGCATTTGGCGTAAAATTGTGAACAATAATTGGAACATAATCCGGGGAAAGAACTGGCATGCATTGTCTGCTCAGCGCTATAAATATGAGCAGCATAAGGGGAGCAAGGTTGGCACAACAGTTCTCGTAGATAGGGCTCACATGTTTGAAGAAGAGTATCTGAAAGTTGAGTCTTGACGTATTCATACCTTTGAAATATAGCATTTTCTTGTTGTTTGGTACAGCAACCGAAATCCCTATATTGAGAGCAAAATTCCAAGCTATTTGATTGAAACGGTGGTTTAAAGTCTAAGCACTGAGGATGGCACTTCACAATGTCACGAGTGGAAAATATTGCTGTAATTATTAAAACCCACAATTTGCTGAACTCCATCGTTGATGCTATTTTTTTTTCTTTCTATTTTTCTTTCTTTGAATTCATAGAATAAAACAAAACTTTCAAGAAACAATTGAAATGTTTTGCCAGGATCACTGCGTTGTTCATTGATTCATCGAGCCGAATGTTTTCTTGACATTCATAATAGTGTTAGTACTTTCCGTTTTAGGTTATGTAAGAATTATATATCGTTAAATGTTTGTCATAAACTCTCTCTCTCTCTCTTTCCCTCTGATTACATTACTAGAAGGCAAAAAACAGTGATTTTGGAACACAAAGCGTAGAAATAGAACAGAACATAAAAGAAAAAAAAAAAACTATGTTATCAAAGTCCAATTTAAATACGACTAAAGCTATCAGGGTGGATTTCCAGCACTAGTAAAAATGCTGTCAAAGAATATCAAAAGCTGAATAGCGAAAAATTCGTGAAATATGATCCGTATTTGAAAAACTGGAGTCGTATTGCCGTAGTTTAGAAATAGTTTGGTGCATGAATGACTAAAGATTAGATTTGAATGGTTTAAATTTAAAATTTAGCAACACAAAATGCAAAGTTAGCACGATCATATGTGGGAGGGACTTGGTTTTGTTCCGGAGAGGGCGACACAAGTTTCAATAGGCAACTTAATAGCTCAGACAAACTGATTGGTTGTAAAGGCGTGTTTACCTCAGCACCGGAAAAAAAATATTTCATACATTCTCTGAAAATTTCCATTAAAACAAACTGGCAAATTTAATATATTCGTAAATAATTTGATTTTATGGTACATGACGTAGTTAAGTCAGTCTTGTTCTTTAATACTGTTATGAAAGAAATTATTATTATTATTATATTATTATTATTATTATTATTATTGATGATGATGATGATGATGATGATAATGATGATGATGTTTTTTGTTTTTGTAAGTAGTAGCAGTAGTAGTAGTAGTAGTAGTAGTAGTAGTAGTAGTAGTAGTAGTAGTAGTAGTAGTAGATTTGTACTAAAAATTGATGGGCTGGGCTTAGAGAGAAGTAATTCCATGCCACGACCTGTAACTAATGAGCTGAGGGGCAAGAAAGAAAGAAAGGCAGAGAAAGGCTGAGAAACAGTTTCAAGCTGTGAGGGTTTGATGTAAAACAGGACAAGGAGAGGTTGATCAGAGAGTATGTTATACAGTTGATGTGTGTGTGTGTGTGGAGGAGGAGGCGTAGAGATATATGCAACATAACGCATACTATAGAAGACGAAAAAAGCGTTTGTTAATTGTAATACATTTGTAAAATAGCAAGCAAAAGTTGTGAACACGAAAGTAATAGGGCTATTTTTTGTTTGCTTGTTTGTTTGGTTACTGTTTTTTTTTTCTGTTTTCATAAAGATGATCAAATCTTCCTCCTATATTATGAAATATGCGTATAAGTATATATGAGTATGTGTGAATGGGTCTGTGAATGTATGTATAAATATATATACATGCATGCATACACGCATATATATCATATATGTGTGTGTGTGTATCTATCTATCTATCTATCTATCTATCTATCTATCTATCTATCTATCTATCTATCTATCCATCTATCAATCACTCAATCAGTCTATCTATCTATCTAACTATCAATCTATCTATCTATCTAACTAATTATCAATCAATCTATCTAACTAATTATCAATCAATCTATCTATCTATCTATCAACCAATCAATCAATCTATCTATCTATCAATCAATCAGTCAATCTATCAATCAATCAATCAATCAGTCAATCAATCAATCTATCTATCTATCTATCTATCTCTTTATCTATCTATCTATCCATCCATCCATCCATATATATATATATATATATATATATAACTTATAATATAATGGGCAATAGAAAAATTATTTCAATGCCAATATGCTGAGAACAGACTTTAAATCGTCAATTTCCGCATTATAATAGACATATAGATGCACGTCGTGCTGAAATCGAGGAAAGCGAGCCATCAGAATTTTTTTAAAGTTTGTTATTTCTATATTGAATCAATTTCGGGATTAATCCTATGGATTTTCCCTCTTCAGTAGAAAATACGATAAGAAGCTGGCTAAAGGATTTTACATTTATATATAACTGGGGTACTAATGTGTACGCATGACTCTTGCTTTTGCTTTTTTCCATGGGTGCGTATAAGTATTTCATTTATTTCTTATCGTATTTTCTACTGAGGAGGGAAAAATCCATAGGATTAACCCCGAAATCGATTCAATACAGAAATAACGAACTTTAAAAAAAAATTCTTTAGGCTCGCTTTCCTCGATTTCAGCACGACGTGTATCTATACTGAATGTCTATTATAATGTGAAAATTGACGATTTAAAGTCCGTTCTCAGCATATTGGCATTTAAATAATTTTTCTATTGCCCTTATTTATAAGTTGTTTATAATTTTAACCTTTATAGGTACTTTAATATGCTGCCACTTTTGAAGAAATTTTTTCTGAAAAAATTTTATCCTATATTAGTAGTATATATATATATCCTTACCTTCGAAATGCGGAGTAGATAAAACAGGGGACAACTGATGAAGGGATTGTTCTTTATGTTGCTTGTCTCGTTTCTCTATTTGTTTCTTTCGTTGTTCAGAAAAGTCAGTTTTCTATGTTTTGTTTTTTATGTTCTGGTTTCTCATTTTGTTCACGATGTTTTGATGTGCTGTACCCATATATGCATGAATATACATACATACATAATATATATATATATATATATATATATATATATATATATATATATATATATAAATATATATATATATATATATATATGTATATATATATGTAGGTGTGTACGTACATGTGTAGTGACGTCATATTCCAGTGTGCGCACACGCAACGTCATTCTTCAGTGTGCGTGTGCGGAACGTATTCTTCAGTGTGCGTGTACGGGGTTGGAACCTTCTGGAAAGGCATAAGGAAGTTCCCTCATGCACATGCGCTAGAGACTGGGGAAGAAATTCTATCGCGTTCCTTAATAGCGTCGTTGACTTGAGACACGGCGATTGAAGAGAAAGGACGTATTTTTAGACGTGTGATTAGCCTATTCTCCTGTCCCAGACGCTTAGGATTTGACCTGTTCTGTTGCTGCTGAATTGTTGTAAGAAACTTACAAACGTTAGAATTCAGCCTTGCTGTGTTGAACTAGGTGGATACCAGTATACCATCGTGCTTCATTGTTGAATAAGAGAATAAAGAATCGTATTTATTTTTAAAGTTGCGTTTCTAGAAACAAAAGAAAGGAAATTGTGTTGCACCCAAGTTGCACCCCAAAAGTGTAAAGAAGCAACCAGTTCCCTTTACACATGTATGTATATATATTAGGGAATAAATTATTATTCCAACCTTACAGGTTAAATTCAGTATAATAATATTAGACCCAATTTCGTAATATATAATACATGATATATGTATATAACTAATTTAGAGACGAACCACCATTCTACAACTCAGTCAATGAAGAACCCGCCTAAAACCGTACTGTGAGACATATACCATACACAATACTAATCAAAAATTTTAATAATATATAATATTGAACAATAAAATTATTACAATCATATAATATATAAGAGCAAATACTTTAAAATCACATCAAAATATCATATAAAGAAACATTCATCATAAAAATATTAATCTAAAATCAAATAAAGTATAAATTGAACAATAAAAATTAATACAATAAAATAATGTATAAAAGTAAGTTCTTGTACATCGACTACGCGCGTTTCATGACTGCATTAGGACTATATAAAATCATATAAGCAAACCATATCCAAGTTCATTAGAACGGGGAAATGATTTTACTCCCCAAACAGTCACTCCTCAGGTCAAATTCCTAAAAAAAAACTAAAAACTAAAAGTTTATCTTACCTCATATGATAAAGAATGAAAAAAATGAGCAATATAAAATATATACATAAAGAAATAAAACCTGTAATGTAATCCCTAAGTTAATGACATTAATATTATTAAAGGTTACGAACTAAAATATTCGAATAGAGTTTATTGTGAACATGATTAATTCATGAATCATGGCGTGCTGAAATCTACAAGTTTTTTTCATTCTCTCTCTGTTTATTTTCTATTCCTTTCTGCTGAAGAGCGTATGCTCGAAACGTAAAAGACTTTTTCACTTTCCCGAGCGTAAAAATAATACACTTGCTTGTTGTTCATACACCTGTCTTCGTCTTTTGTTTTTCTATAAATTTCAAGTATATATATATATATTATATCATTTTTCATCTTCCCGTTTACAACCAATGCTGAATGAGAAATAAGATGGTCTTCAGTGCCATTTGGCTTCTATCTCTAGCGTGTTGGAATGGTTAATCCGATCCCTTCAATATAATTATGTATATAATTATAAATTTAGCATATAAAATTACCTACGAGGTTTATAAAGTGATTTTATTATATATATATATAATTAAGAATAAAATCACTATATATATATATATATATATATACATATACATACATATTGAGGGGAAAACAAGAAGAAGAAAATGGAGAATAAATGGATGTAAATACTGGTGTATTTGCATGATGTTGTAGAACGATGATTTTTTGGGGAAAAAAACATTAGAAATAATTAAATAAATTGATTGGAAGTTGAAACCGCAAAAAAAGTTAAGAAAATCTAAGAAGAACCTACATACATGTTTCTATCGAACCGTTTAGTTGATGGGAATCTCCAAGCATGTTGTTTAATGTCAAGGAAGTTGCCACATTCATACTATATTATGATAGGACTTCTTCAGGTTTGAAAAAGAGCTAACGCAACTTAGGTGATCATTATTTTTAAAAAAAAACAGTCATCAGTCGACAACATGCAAATAAATCGATATTTACATGTAAATCAGTAATTATATACTAGCAATGCATCCCGGCGTTGTCCGGTTGTTATGACCTACAAGCACATTGTATTATTTGCTCCTTCCTTATGAGCAGAATCGGCACAGCTGATATATAGCTAATGGCATAATGGAAGTTATTGTTTGTTTAATAGTGAAGGGGAGGAGGGTACAATTTGCATGGGTTTGCATGAAAGTGCTTTCTGTTCTTAAGAAGGATCAGAAACCATGCATTGATTCGTCGTATAAAAGGGCGTTAATGCGATTTTGTCCAGAAATCATGTTTTTAAAATTTTAATTTTACCCTATCTCCTCCGCAATTTCTTAATTTGTAACGTTTTTCGATTTTTTTTATCTATGTAGAAAAATACAGAGATTAGGAACCTGGGAAATATATATATATATATATATATATATATATATTATATTGATGAAATACTCAATGCACCTTTCCCCTCCTCACCCATCCATGACCTACCAGCTTTCAAAAAGCTAAAATCTCCCAATGTTTCACTTTCGTCTGATGTTTCACGCATGTGTAGAATTCTACTGAAATAGCAAACGTAAAAAATACCAGACCACCACCAGAAAACCCGACATGCTAGAAACAACATGTAAATGACATTATTTCTGAAGAAACTTTCCCGCTTTCCAAAAAGCTTAAAATGAAACATTGGGAGTGTGTAGCTTTTTGAAAGTGGTGAGGTGTTAGGTAAAATTCTAAAAGATTCGTACGCTCTGTTCTTCTCCATGGATTACCAAGAATAAAAATTTGAAAAAAGTAAAACTTGAATTTAGTGTGGAGAGGGAGAAAATTAAAATATTGAGAACGTGTTTTATGGGTGAAATCCTAATCTCCTGTGTTGCAATTATAGGAATCTTGGGAAAAAGTAGGAAAAAAATAAGGGTGTGATGCAGAAATGTCACCTCGGACAAGCTAGAAAGTAGAGGTAAAGAACAGGATTTGGGGGAAAACTTCCTTTTAAGTTTATATTGAAGATCAGGTTTTTAAATACGCTCATCACAAACACAAATTACACAATAGAAAAATATCATTTCAATTGGATTTGAGTAGTAAATTTGTGCGTGCACACTGCAAGAAATAACATAATTCGCACAGAACTTTTACCGTGTGTGTGTGTGTGTGTCAAAGGAAGTTATTTTATGGCATTCTTTCGTTTAAAGAATCAAAGTTGTCAACTCGACATACATGGGATCATATGTTTGTTCGTTAATTTCCGTAAAATTGCTTTAATTTTTGTATGCTTCGAAGACAGCAGAAATTGAAAGAGAGGATAAAGTGAAAAGGCAACATTTGCTTTGAAGTGAGAGGAGAAAGTGTAAGATGTACGTTATATGAAATGGACGTGTGAGAGAGAGAGAGAGAGAGAGAGAAAGAGAAAGAGAGAGTGAGTGAATGAAGTTGTGTGTTGTGATGTATGAATTTTTTGCATGCATGTGTAAGTAGTTCTCTCTCTCTCTCTCTCTCTCTCTCTCTCTCTTTCTCACACACACACATATCTTTCATATAAATTACATATATAGGCGGAGGTAAGGAATACGCACACCACCCTGACCGGCGTAACCCTAACCCTAAACACCAGGAGCTGTGAAACAAGTTTAAGGTTGTTATCTCGAACACGAATGATTTTAATAGGGATCACCAACCATAAGGATGGCTACTTCATTAAATGTGGGCTCATTAAAACAGCGTAAAATGTTCTTTACTATAGTTTACTATAGACGTAATGTATTGATAAAATTGAAAACAGCCAAACGTACTCACACGGAGTTCAAGCGAAACGAAATGTAGTCAATATAGGTGCAAAACACTTCTAAGAAAAAAACAAACAAAAAAGAACGAAAACCGAACTATAAGAGTGGAATGTCACCAATTTAGCAAAAGTTAGTATGCGCCACCAATGTAAGGAAGTAGAGGAAGCCAACATTTATGTGGAACTTGTACTAAATGTTATAAAATTCACGATTGAATGAATGTCGCGGTGAAGAAAAGGAAAGTCTAAGAACATTCAGAAGGCATAATTCAATTTTTCATACAAAAATAATTTATTTTAAAATTTTGAAACGAACGCCCAACCAAGTGTATAGAAAGGAAGATACTGTTGTTGTGAACGTTAATTTAAAATATTTGCTGAAGAACGTATATAGCAAGATATAAATTAATTTGACATTACTATATATTTTTTAACTGTGTAACATTAGAATAAATACTAGAATAAATACTAACGCAGTAAAAAGGTTGTGCAACGTTGATACTTACAGTGATGAACAAGCATAGGAGGAAAACAAGGACTGTTAAAAAAAACATTTTCTTGAAACTGGTTAGGAGTGGAATAACATTTGTGTAATTATAGTGAAAGAACCGCTGAGGCTGTCTACTTCACCAAGTTTCCGAATTTGCAATAATAACCAGAATAGCGGGGTTTTTTCCAGGTATATTTGCGAGTATTGTGAGTGGTGTTAAATCAGCCAAATGTTCATGTTGGTAGTACTTGAAAGTGAATGTTATTGTTAGTTTAAAGCCCAGACCGCAAGTAAACTTTCGATATCGGTGCGTTTCACTGTTTGAGTGGGGAGTTACATACATAAACTAAACACACACATACTCACATACATTAACGCTCACCTGAAGCCTATCTCTGTCCCTGTGTGTGCCTGTCTCTGTCTTTAGATGTGTGGTTATGTGATAGTCGTCACAAAAATGTATACATACTGACAGACACATACACCGTCACACACATGTAGATAACGAACGTATGAACACACTCACATAGAAAATGTGACGTCATCGTCGTTGTAGAGGTG
>NC_043005.1:30475078-30557578 GCF_006345805.1 Octopus sinensis
CTTGATTTTTTTTCTTTTTCTTCTTATCCGTTATCGGTCGACACGCATGAATATGAGAGCAACCGTTTTCTTCAATTTTATCTGCGTCATGTCTTAGATTTATAATCCTCTGGTATTCTTCAGCTACTGCCTGTAGAGTTATTTTTTGGTCTTCTTCTAATTTTGTTAATATCCGGAAACGTTTATCTGCATCTTTGCTTGAACAAAAATTAGGCATTTGAACATGTCCGGGATTAATTAATTCAATTTGAAGTTTTCACACTTTCTGTTAACAACTCCAGCATAGGTGACGAAATCTTTTTGACCAAGTTTAAACACTGCCAGAGAATATTGAACAGGGAACTTCTTTCACTGAAAATTTTCGATAGAAAATTGTTTCATAGATATAAACCTCACTTGGTTTCATCGGCAGAATATAGTTACTATATTTTTCGTGTTCGTAATTGTTTCTCATCGGACCCATTTTTACATTCTTCTTTGAAGATTTCTTAGTATCTTCGAAAATATGCAGAAAAGATAATCCCTTCTGCTGGTGTATAGCTGAATTCTCCAACTGAATTTGTTACGCTGTCTGGCGAGTAAGAACCTGCAATATTTTCCGACTTCTTGAACATTAATTCCAACAACTGTTGGTTTTGTTGTTGCTGTTGTAGTTGTTGTTTCAGCAGCTGTTGTGGGTGTTATTGTAGTTGCTGTTGTTGTTACTGCTGTTGCAACTGCACCACGGAGGCCAATAAGTCCTCCCTGTTAAAACAGCCTTTTCTTTGGTTTCGTATAAAAAAAATTCTAAACGTCCAACGCAAGCTTCGAACAACTCGTCGCCACTTTTATATCCTGGTGTTGGATAAATAATTTATCGAACCAGGGGGAAAGAAATATTTACACGATGCACTACGATTACTGTTACACGAGGTTAAAACGCTCTCTGCCAACGGCTCACAGTGAAGTGCTTACCCTGAACCGTTCTTTATTTTATAGCAATGTGTCAGTCCACTTTTAGTCACATGGGGCTGGTCGGAATCTTTCCACAACAAATCCAGACGACATACTTTGTTCGTCTGGGGGTCTCTGTCACACAATACTTGTAATAATATGGGACAATTACCGTATTTGCTAGTGTATAAGACGCGTCTATTGTTATAATTTTAAATGTATCGAAAAATTGCTCAACGTCAAATGCGGCCATACTATTATGGCTGAGGGACCGAATGTTATAAGCTGAATGAACATAAATCAGCTAGATAATATAATTGTTAGCAATAAAAGATATTGAAAATTAGCCAAAATATCGGTTTGTTAGCACAGACTTACGAAAAATCGCTTTTGGTAGTTGGCAGTTTTTTGGGGAGGTCACACTATCTCATTATACTTCCTTCTTCAGCATACATATCCCACACCTAATATATGCCTCACATTATCTAATGGCTCTGTTACCTTTAAGAAACATTTTTTTAATTATCTACATTTTTTAATTATCTAGATGAAAAATTCTCCTTGAAAGATTACAGGAATATGAAACCGTCACCCGCTTGTCAGCTATTTACAGTGATTTAATGGCAGCAAAACCATTGCGGTAGTTCCCACCCGGGTGGTCGGTCGCAGTAACACAAAACAACACAACCGATAAATGCGAGTTTTACATCCGGAATGGCAATTATTTTGACAAAAATATAAACAACTCTACAATTGATCTGGTTGAAATGCAATACCCTCATAACAAAGTTTATTCATGATAAATTTATGGTTTCATACTTCATTGCAGTATACTGTTGCAATATTGTACTTACTTGCACGCAATCATACATTTTCACTTTACAAAACAACTTTAATATCTTTCAATAGGTGCAGCATCAGACATACTAAGTTCATTTTTTCCCACAAAATATGCTGGTAAAGTAGGGTGCATCTTATGCAAAGGTGCGTCTTATACGTCAGCAAATGTGGTATTTCAATAATTTTGATCATCCCTGGAGTGTATTATGATTTATAATCGACTGTGAGGCTCAGTCAACATGTTTACAGAAAAATACGCCCACAAGATCTGTTGTTACGACTAAAATCCATAATACAGTGCCCCGGCAAAAATACTGCTCTACTATTTCAATGACGATTTACAAATTTTAATGGGTCTTACTATAATTCTTTTAAATGTCTTTATGTTTTCTCAGACGAAAATGTTTGCTGGTGCATGTTTGTGTGTGTGTGTGTGTGTGTGTGTGTGTGTGTGTGTGTGTGTGTGTGTGTGTGTGTGTGTGTGTGTGCGCGCGCGCGTGTGTGTACTTTACAGGGATGTAATTGTAAAGCAAGTATTTTGATTAGAGGTCTTGTGCTGAAACTGAAGCCATTGCAGCATGGAAGACATAGGTCAGCCATCCAGAAGCACATGAAGGCCATTATCTTCACTCAGACATTTATTTGTAAAAATGATGCAAAAATTTTCGTCGCTCAAAATTTCCATCTATTCACTGACGAAAAATTTATGACAACATTCCAAATAAATAGTGCGTGTTTACTGGCAGAAAAAAGCCAATCCCCAAATATAACAACATCTGTTTCAATACACGATTTAACATCAAGAATTTGGCAAAGCAAACACATAAGCGTATATTATATATGTGTGTGTGTGTGTGTGTGTGGTGTGTGTGTGTGTGTGTGTGTGTGTATGTGTGTGTGTGTGTGTGTGTGTATGTATTGGGCTATCCCATAAATAATGCGGCTTTTTTATACTTCTTTTATTTTTCAAAATTAAGATAAACTTCTTTGTTAATCTAAAATATACTCTCCTTACTTTCCTACACTGTACTTCATTCTATCTGGTAGACCTGCAAGGCCCCTCTTCCAAAATTCACTTGTCTGTGACGAAAAATACTCCTCCAGTACTCTTCTGACCTCGTCTACAGAATCTATGCTTGGCTGAGAGGGCAAAAATCCTGAAAAACCTCGCTCGAACTGAGGACCTTCTTAAACTCTTGGAAAAAAGTATTCAGTCAATGTCCTCATCTAAAATGTTTCCTACTTCAGACTTGGAATTCTCCATTCATTGAAAAGTCCCGCCACAGCTCTTTCGAATATCGCCATTGCCGGAGCAGATGTAAGGGGGATAGCCCCGTCCCGCCGCAGCACGGGCAGTCATCTTTTGTTTACAAAACCAAGTGATCGTTAAGTATTTCTCCCTCCGGTTGCAGTGAGGTTATGCGCCTTCAGCCATTTAATTCCGACGAGTGGCCTATACTGATAAGCGTTTTATTAGTGCGAAACTAATGGTCACTCTATGATCACCCATAACTTTTAACTTCCTAAAATACGAGGTGATGCTGCAAAGTTCCTGGCTTTGGGTAAAAGAAAATACAGAAGGATCAGTTAATTATGATTTAATTCGACATATTCCACTCTTAGATTCACACACTTATTGCAACGGTCTTTCTGCTTTTCTAGGCCCTGTAAAATAACTCAGAATGTTGGGCTTTCAACCAAGAGATTCATAATATCCTTAAAGCCAGGAACATTTCAGACCCTCCTCGTGTGTGCCTCTGTGTGTGTGTATGTGTGTGTGTGATCGACTTGAAAAATTGTCAAGATATTAAAGCTATTTTTCTTAACATAAAACCAATGGTAGCCTTAATACAAAAATAAAAAATTTGACCTACCAATGCGGTGTTGAATACTCATTCTCGTCCGTCGACATTTACTTATATACATGTGTGTGTGTATGTGTGTGTGTGTGTGTGTGTGTGTGTGTGTGTGTGTGTGTGTATGTGTATATATATATATATATATATATATATATATATATATATATATATATATATAAGACTTTGTGGAGATTATTTTATATAGTTTTACTAAGTATAAAAAGGTTTTTATTAATAATTTTTTTTAAAAAGGTATAAATTCTTTATCAAAACGTCACTCACCTTTGTGGAAGAAGTTTCTTTCTAGTGTTCTAGTGTGTGTAAGCGCTTTCGATTATCTTTTCAAACACACGTGTTCTTGGATAATGTATGGAAGAGGAAGTTGTTATTTTTGTAGTAGTGTTACTATTAACTATTTCTAGTTTATTTTCGGACTTAGGGCTTTCATGAAGTTATCTTCCGTTGTCTTTCATTGTTCTTCCTTTGTCTTTGATAGTAAATATTCTTTTACCGTTGTTTATAATATAAAGTGCTGACTATTAGTTTCGGATTTTAGATTCTTACAAAGTATTCTTCTTTTGACTTCCGTAGTTGATCATTTTCATCGTTTAGTTTGAAAATAGGAATATTTTCAATTTTCCATTTGCACAAATATCTAGAAGTTCACTGCATGAAACATTCGTAGGAGATGAATCCCGAATTTGTTGTTAATCCACATTTACACGGCTGGTCAGTTTCCTTCCTGTCTCCCCAATGTAGTTTTCATTACATTGTGGGCATGTGAGGCAGTAGATAAGTTTTTTTTTGTTGTTGTTTTGCAATTCATGTTTGTATTCACTTTTAATTCCTTCCAATTCTTGAATCTTTTGGTTGCCTCTTGTTCAATTAATTCGCATATCCCACAACGGAGGTCTCTACAGTTGGCTACTTGCATCGTTTCTTTTTCAAATGTGAATCTCGCCTTTGTTAGGAGTCTCTTGAGGTTTGGTGGTTGTCTTCAACTGTTGATAATTTATGATTTTTTAAAATTATTCGTTGGAGATTTTGTGTTTTATGTAGAATTGGGAGTTATCATTTGGCTGAGTGCAAGATGTTGTGGTTCCTAGGATTGTGGGTGACTACAAATGGAATATTTGTATTTGTATTTTTAATTTCACATCTAGGCTGAGTTTTTCTCCGTAAGATAGAGATCGGGATTTCCTTTGCTTTTGTTATGGCATGTTCAATTAACTTGTTGGGGTATTTTTGTTTCTAAAGGAATATATTGCGTTCAGCCGGTCGTCTCTCTCGTCTAACGGTATCGGTGACTATTGAGCATATGCGCCTTGCCATATTAAATAGTATATTCTTTTTTGTTTGGAAAGGGTGGCAAGATCTAAAGTCTAAATATTGGTGTGTGTCAGTGTTCTTGTAGTAGAGGTCAGTTGTAACTGTTTCATTTTCTTTAATTATCAGAATATCCAGAAAGGATATATAATGAATTGAATTGAGACATGAATGCTATTTATTAATTTAAGAAATTTTGTAAGGTCATCCTTACTTTGGTTCCAAAATATGAAGCAGTGATCAAAGAATCTTTTCCAGTTTCCTATAAGATAGGTTTGGAAATGGTGGTCAAAAGTACTTCTGGACAGGGCGTAGATTTTTTCCTTCTAGGTATCCCCCCACGTATACACACATATTCACACACACACACACATACATATATACATATATGTGCATGCGTGCGTGTGTATGAATTAAGGCTATTGGTTTCATGTTAAGAAAAGTAGGAATATATCCTGGTGTCGTAACAATTTTTCAAGCCGATAACATGGAGAAAAGTGTTCGCCTCTATGCGATCGGCTTAAAAATTGTTAAGGCACTAGGATATTTCCCTACTTTTTGTAAATATGAAATCAATAGTAGTCTTAATTCACAAATAAAGAAATTAAATCGATCAATGCGGCATTGAGCACTCATCTTCATTATACACACACACACACACACACACACACATATATATATATATATATATATATATACAGTAATCCCTCACTATATCGCGGTTCACATATCGCGGTTTATTATTTAAGCTTACGTCGATTCCTCCGTCTTGTTGTTTTGCATTTATTATAAAATAAATATATACAAATTATAAAAATAATAAAAAAAGATATACTTCGCGGATTTTCACCTATTATGGGGCCTTTTGAAACGTAACACCTGTGATAGACGAGGGATTACTGGATATATATATATCTTAAGGTAGCAAAAAAATTTAGAAAAATTCTTTGCTACCAGTGGTCTAGCGAGAAGAAACAATTAGTCAATAGACTATATATTTTTCATATAAAAATACAGTGTACATTTAAACACATAAGACATGGCCATAACAGGATATATATATATATATATATACGTACACATTTCTGATGAAACTACAGGAGTAGTTGAAAGCGCTAATATGAAGAAATAATATGTGATATGTAAATAAATATATATTTTTACAACCATCCAGCATTCTGAACACCTTTTTTCTTTCATATATATATATATATATATATATATAGTACACCCGGATATATATAACCGCCTACACCCGGATATATCTCTGCAAAATCTTTCCTTAGTTGGGCTCTGCTGCCCAGCCCAAATCTTGAGTGCATCATGAAACGTTTTCTCCAAGTGGTGCTATTAATTAGTCATGGTTTGAACCATTAATGCCCAAAGCTTATATAAGTACCTCTGTGTCCGTGTGTTTGTGTGTGTGTGTGTGCGCGCGCGCACGCGTGTGTGTGAGAGAGAGAGAGAGAGTGTGTGTGTATTGTTTTCATTTTATCATGGAAAGAGAACAACAGGCTTGCCATAAAGTTCAAAATAAGAGAAAAAGAAATAAGGAGAGAACGAAATGTAAAAAAAAAAAAAACAATGTGGCAAAACAATTCCGTCGGATATCTGCTCCACATTTTATTAATCTTATAATATCTTTGATATTAATCTAGGAAGAATTATTTTCTTGAATATTAATGAAGTATTAACGTTTTTCGAAGCAAAAGATTAAAATTAATTTATGGTTGGAATTTAAGTGGCAACATATAGGAAATATGAAATAGGATATACACGCGTTTCTATTAGGTTACACTTATATTGAATAGACGATCGGATATGTACACGGATGTTTATTTAATTAAACACTCATTAACAGTTACTTCGACACAGAGAATATGTAAAAAAAAATATGTAACTGACAATGTATGATTTTCTTAAAGCAAACAAGGAACTTTAAAATGTTTATTTTCATATATAACAAATAAACTTGTACAACTTTTAAAACATTGTCATTTTATAAGCTTTTGCTGGAAAAATTTTAAATTAACATAAATATTTATTTACACGAATGAAAATTACCGGAGAACTTCCATCTAATTCTTCCAAATCTTTCTGTTAAAACTGTATTGAAACCATTTGAGAGAAATTTATTTTTATAAGGAACTAATTTGGAAAAATCGAAAGATATATTTTAGTGACGTTTTAAAAAATGATAATGGTACTGATGTCTTACCGTATGAGAACACCGAAATATAGTTGATGATGAAACCAAACCGGACAATATTAAACATTTGGTTCGTCTAAATATGCCGACTCTACCAATTTAGTTATTGCTCTTCTATCTAGAAAGAATCATAGGTGAAGGCGCGTGGTTTAGTGCTAAGTGGTTTGTGGGGTATTTGCAACTCCGTCGTGTGACTTTTAGAGGCCCCTTGCAGCTTTTTGTTTCGAGGCCCTTTACTTCAATCAAAATTCATAATCTATGCACCTTTTATTCATAACTATATTTTACTTTATTCTGTCTGAAGTTCAATATTTCACGTTATCCTAAAGAACATCTTTAAAAGTACAACGAGTTAAATTTACTCAAGTCTATTACAAATTTCAATAAGTAAAACTTCCAGATATGAATAAAAGAGCGTTTTTATAATCCAGGCAACTTTCAAAGACAAACACGGCACACTTTTCACTTCACGAAATCATTGATCGGTTCAGAATAATCAAGCTGAGAGTTAAGTTCGTGTTCAATTGATATCAGAGACAATCCACAAAGTCTGCTACACGTTCGTGGTATAATGTAATATTTTTACGAGAACTTTTGCAGGTACAATGTATTATCACCATTTTATTTCTTGAAATTTTCAGTTAAAATAGTTTAATTCTTGTTCAACATCTTAACCAAAGTAAATAGATGATTTATTCACGTACTTTGATATTAACATGGGGCCCCCTTAACTGCGGAGACCCCCTGCGATCGCAGGGGTTTCAGGGGCTTAGCAACGGCCCTGAGTATTCGGCTCCCGATCGTAAGGCGACTCGCTGTGTCCTTGAGCAAGACACTTTATTTCACGTTGCTCCTCTCTACTCAGCTGGCAAAATTGTTCTGTACCTGTAATTCAAGGGCTCAGCCTTGCCACATTCTGTGTCACGCTGGATTTCCCTGAGAACTAAGGGCACGTGCATCTGTGGAATACTCGGCCCAATTGTAATTTAATGGTTGAAAGAAAAATATGAATTGGGAGTGAGTTCCAGAAGTATATCGTACTAAAGAAGAAGGACTGGGTATTTGGTGGTTAGCGCAAAATCTAAGAATGGACACACTGGTGGCTTCCTGCCGGATCCCACTATCGCAGTGTAAGTTCATGGTACTTCTCTCGAAAACCACCACCACCACCACCACCATTACCACCATAACCACCATCACCACCATCCAAACACACTTTATTCTACCAACTCTTTTCTCGACAAGTTTCTTTTTATACACGAATGACCTACATACGTCACGGATGAGACGTGAAACTGGTAGGACAAAAACTGTGCGGAATCCTGTCGGATACATGGTACCAGTGATTCAAAAGATATAACCTTGTCGCACTGTGCCTCATAGATTTTGTTTGGGAATTACGTTAAAGATACACACGTACGTGGAATACTCGGCCACTTCCATGCTAATTCAGGAGCAGGTAAATCAATTAATTGAACAATTGAACCCTCATCGACAAACGACGGAGATCCACCACCACCACTACCATCACCACCACTACCGCCACCAAATAGTAACAGTAATAGGAATTAAGAAAGCAGGGCAATAATTTATAGATGTAATTAATTTTCACTGACGTATATTTTATTTTTAGAATTACCAACTTACCCTGACGTATAATTGTAACTAATCCGTAAAGACTTTAATTTTCTTCAAGAATAACTTCAACTACATTTAAATGCTGGAAGAATATTAAGAGGGTCTCTGATGAAAATTATCGCAGGAGAACAATCTGGAATAGCTGTATCCATGACAAAATATATATTTTTAAAATGATGCTTTTATCTCTTATGATAAAAGGCAGATTTTCTCTGCCTGTGACTATGTTTCTTTTTAATACAATTGTACAATATAGAATTTCTTCAATTGGAATTTACCTATGATTTTTCGAAGTAGATTCGATTGGGTCATCTCTTATGATAAAAGGCAGATTTTCTCTGCCTGTGACTATGTTTCTTTTTAATACAATTGTACAATATAGAATTTCTTCAACTGGAATTTACCTATGATTTTTCGAAGTAGATTCGATTGGGTCATGGCATATAAATTTTTTTCAATTTGACCCCCAATTAAGCAAAAATTCGAGAAAAATAAATATTTTACGATTTGCCTCTCTCATTTCAAGTGCTTCACTCCTTCTATTACCACACTTTCTCCTACTTTCTCTTTGCAAGTGTACCTTAAACCACTACTCAAAAAAAAAAAAAATACAGAGGAAACAGAAACAAATAAATACATAACGATTTACTCCTCACACAATTTCTTCAATTGGAAATTACCTATGATTTTTCGAAGTACATTCCATTGGGTCATGGCATATAAATTTCTTTCAATTTGACCCCCAATTAAGCAAAAATTCGAGAAAACTCAATATTTTACGATTTCCCTCTCTCACTTCAAATGCTTTACTCCTTCTATTACCACACTTTCTCCTACTTTCTCTTTACACACATAGACACGCAAACATATATGACAGTGACAAACACAAACGTTTCAACGTTTCAAACAACTACATACAAACACTCAAACACACGTGTGTGTTTGTTATTAGTAAAAAAAGGCGCCAAACACAATTCACTTTCTCATTCGAACACATTTGCAAACACACACCAACAATTCACTGACATATGGTGAGTAGATGCTAGCCACTCACATTATGAGTTACACTATTACACCAATTGTACTGGGACTGTTGTCTACTTCCCGTTAGTTCTTAGTGTCGAGGAAACAAAACTTTCTCGAGAAATGACAAAAAAAACACTCCTAGATTTCACAAAAGACTTTAAGAAACGATAGGAACTAAGTTCAGTTGAAGAAAAGAGACGGATTTAAGGAAATCAGACGGTCGAATTGCCATGATAACTCAACAGAAAAGGTAAATTGGTTTTTAATTTACTTTCTGTCGCTAAGTTTTCGTAGTATTGATTTGCGAGCGTACTTCAGTTGTCAATTGTTGAAAGAAAGAAATTGTAAGCTAAGAAGGTGTGTGTGAGTGTGTGTCTGTGTGTGTGTGTGTGTGTGTGTGTAGGAAGTGAAGGATAAAAATATGGCAAGAAGTGGACAGATGTACATATATACATACATACATCCATACATGCATGTGTGTGTGTATGTATGTGTATTAATGTGTGTGTGTGTTATCTCTCTCTATATAAAGCTGAAGTTGTCTGTGTGCGCCAGGTTTGGTAGCCTTCAACTAACACTATCTCCTTCGAGACCCTGCGGCGCAAGTTGACCAAAATTGAGAGTATGATAGAAGGGTTGCTCTTCCTTCCGTAGAAGATAAAATTCAAATCGGACCATGTTAACACCAAAAATTATTTACACCAAAAAAGTGCTTTTTTCTATGAAAATCCCTATTTTTTACGATTTTTTCACTGCTGTGTCGCCACTTTTCGGTGTATTTCAACCAGAAAAATGTTCACTTGAAGAGAATAACTAGCTACATAATGCAAAATTTTTACTTTTCAAAAATTCCAATTCCAGCGGGTCGAAACAAACCCGAGCAACGCCGGGCGATACTGCTAGTATAATCTATATTTCTTAGTAAAAACATCTCAGAAGATCACGCAAACCCGTCTCAGTATTCACGAAACCATTGAGATTCTGTATTTGCTATCGATAATATTTAGTAGACAATGTGCATATAGATATACAAGAATCTAGAATACGTTGAGGCTATAGACTTAAACCAGAACTCTGACATAGTACATTGTTTATATATATATATATAAACATGATTGACCTCTAGCTCCAAAAGATTTTTTATTCTCTCAATGTTAATTTCCTCGTGTTCCTCTCTGTTGAAGAGCGTAGGCTCGAAGTGTAAAAGATTTTCTCACTTTCCTGAGCGTTATGCTAATACACGTGTTTGTTGTTTATACACCTGTCTTAGTGTTTTGTTTTTCTATAAATTCCAACTATATATGTATGTGTGTATATATATATATATATATATATATATATATAGATTGTCAAATTCGAAGACAAACAATACAAACAATTGAAGAAAAACAGAGAGAAAAAAGATGACCGCGAGGACGTGTACAAGAACTTTATTAATTTGACCTCGGTGAAAGAAGAGAGTTGCTAACGTTTTGTGCATAGCTCTTCGTCGGAAACAGGAAAGTCCAAATAGAAAGAAGGAAAAATAAGGAAAAATCGCCAACAGTCCACGTGAGGTTACATTTCTGAAGTGACCGGAAGTGGAAGGAGAAAGAGAAAGTGAATTTTGGGACAGGAGAGTGTGAAGATGGTCAGATCATCACAGATCCTCTTCCATGTTTATCAGTTGAAAGAAGGTAGTCTGGGTCAAATGCTTCTTTTGGCTATCTCCACACGAATACTCGGACAGTGGTCGGAAATAAGGTAAAGGATAATTCGTCCGAGAAAATAACATCCTTCCACTTCTCTAGAGACCAATTCTGTATGTTTTTACTCCACTCTAAACGCTTTGCAACGTTTGTTTTTGAGTGGTTTCCTGATTGCAGCCCTCGCGTGAAATCCGGTTTTGTGCAGCTCCTGGTGAACAGTTTTTTGTGGAAACTGAGTTCTCGAAGTGGTCATTAAGCTCTGCAGTAATTTTGGGAGCTGTACTTTTGTGATCCTTTCTAACAGTTCGCGTAAGAATCCGATGGTCCCTATCTTAAAGTTTCGGTTTTCTTCCAGAGTTTTGTTTCGACGAGGAGGTTTTTCCCTCTTTCTCAAAGGCTTTCGAGACAGTACTTCTTGATACACAAAACATTTCGGCTGTTTTCGCTACGCTAGCGTCTGCCATACGAGCACCAACAATTTAACCTCTTTGAAAGTCTGATAGATTTGTCATTTTAATGAATTTTAATTACCTTTTTCTGATGATATCAGAAAAGAAACGGCAATTTTAGCAAAACATATTAAGCGACACTAATGATAAATCAAAACACATAAAAATAAACAAGCTTCGTTTCTGTAGTGCACTTGGTACTACTTCTTTCTGTGCGTACATTAAGACATCGTCGCATAGTAAGAAATTATTTGAATTTGTATTTTTATTATGCTTAGTTTTCAATGTTTCTTTCACTGTTCTCTACGGATTTCATTTTTATGTCATGCACTGTCACCGGCAGTTCCTGGATTATATTACTCACAATACTTCTTACTTCATTTTCTGACTGCAGTGACGTTATCACGATCTCTTCTAGTGTTCCACGCTCTTGGGAGTTAGACTTTATAAGCATCTGAAAATTGTAGTTCAGCAATATTGTACGCCAGCGTTGTAGTTACCGCAAAAAATAATCAATAGAACCTCCTCCTCTAGCTGACTATACTTTCTTTCTTCTGCTATCAGTGAACGTGAAGCATGAACTACTGGCGTCATATTTCCATCTTTATACTTGTATAGCAAAATTGCTCCTATTCCATACTCTGAAGCATCAGACGCTACAACAATTTTAGGATCGAAATGCTCGAGTGACAAGTCAGAAATTAATATTTTCTTTATGTCTTTAAATGCGTTTTGGCACTTTACTGACCAATTCCATTTTACTTCTTTTTTTTAGTAAATCGTTTAATTGTGCTCTCAATTTATGTATATTTGGAATGTACTGTTGATAGTAATATACTAGGCCAGAGAAAGCTAGTAGTGTCGGTATATTCATTGGCGGAGGCATATTCTTTATTGGGTCTGACTTCGACAGGTCAGGACGTCTATTCTTATCTATGATTTGACGAAGCAAAAAAATTCACACTTCTTTTCACTGCGTGTCAAACCATAATCCTTAATTCTTTTAAAGACACACTTCACGTGTTCGATATGCTCATCCCGCGATTCACTTTGGATTAAAACGTCATCAAAGTAAGGAATAGTAAATCGACAGCCTACCAATATCAGGTCCATTACCTGTTGAAATATTGCAGGTGCTACCTTCAGTCCAAAAGGTAGCCTACTGTATTGACTGTTAACAGCTTTGAGCATTTTTTATCTACTTTGGTTTGTAGATGTGCGTCAAACAGATCGAGTTTTGAAAAAAATTTTCCTCCACTTAGTTTTGTAAAAATATCTTGTGGGGTCGCTAGTGAATAATGGTTCGTTTTTAAACAGTCATTTAAACCGGTCAAAAATCGGCACACATTATATTTCAATACTCCATTTGAGTGTTGAATAGAAAAGTTTTATCACTGAATATGTTAGACAGTAATTCTATTGTTTTTTAAAGCAAATATTATTGGGTGTTTTAGGAAATATGAAATTACAGTAACGTTCATATTCTAACGGAGCTAATTTTCTCAAGAACAATTTCACTTTTTGTTCGTACGATCATGATTTGCAATCTTGCTTAAAAAATCTCCTTGTACCTTCTGTAGTACGACGCTAAAGTTATACCCTCCTCTGAGTTATAACTGAATTTATTTATCGAATTTGAGACATCGTCTGGCAAAAACGAAATTATCTCATTTTTGGACTTCTTTGAATATAGTTCCAGTAATTGTTGTTGTTTTAGTTGTTGCTGTAATAGTTACTTCTGCAACTCCTGTTGCTGCTCTTGTCGTTGCTTTTGCAACTGTACTATGGAAGCTAATGGTCTTCCATTATCTAACAAATTGTATCCCAAACAAGTTGTTAAATAACCCACGCAAGCTTCGAAACCCTCGTCACCAGATGTTGTAACGTAGTTTGTTACATACAATAAAGAAGATAACCAGATAACAGTAAAAACAATGTAATGCACTAACAAATCTCTTTACGAACCAACAATGAATATTCCTTATGAACTAACCAACCGACACCTTTTGACTTCAGTGCGAACTAAAACGAACTTCACTCGACTCTGAACTCACTCAGATTGTTACTATTTATACTTTACTTGGACCAGTCTATCTCTCACAAGGGGGCGTTGTGACTCTCATCACAGCAGAAACCAAGTTAGCAGTGGTGGAAGGAGTTCTGAAAGTGTGGTTGCTAGAATAAGAACTGGCAGGGCAAATCTCAGAGTGCTTCTGCCTTTTGTAAGTCCTCTCCCTCAATGTGAAAGGCAGATTGTATGATGTCGTATATGTACAGCTATGCTACATGGCAATGAAACATGGGCTATGACTACATTACCCACTGGGTGAGTAATGACAGTATACATGCATGACAGAGTGTAAATGATTTAAGACAAAAACTGGGTGTAAGAGGCATCAGATGTTGTGTGCAAGAGAGAAGACTGCGCTGGTTTGATCATGTGATGCATATGAGCTGCATAAAGAAGTGCTGAGCTCTAATTGTGGAGGGAGCCTGTGGAAGGGGTAGACCCAAAAAGACATGGGATGAAGTGGTGAAAAAGAATCTTCAGATGCTGGGCCTCACTGAGGAAATGACAAGGAACCAGGAGTTGTGGCAGTTTGCTGAATTTGATAAGATACATCAAGTTAAGTGAAATCACTGTCTTCCACATATACAGGTTTGTCATTTTGGGTGCTGTGCCACATAAAAAGCACCTATTGCCAGTGCTGCATAAACGCACCTGTGCCAGTGGTACATGAAAAGCACCCAGCACACTGTTATGTGGTTAGTGTTAGGAAGGGCATCCAGCTGCAGAAACCATGCCACAACAGATAATTAGAGTCCGAGCAGCTCCCAGCTGGCCAGCTCTAAGTCAAACCATCCAACCTATGCCAACAGGGAAAGTGGCTGTTAAATGATGATGACAATGACGATGATGATGATGATGATATTGACGATGATGATGATGACACTAGTGCAGACATGAAAAGAGACCAATAGAGTAAGTAACACACTTAGAAATACAGTAAGCCCTGGGGTTGATTTGTTTTACTAAAGCCCTTCAAGGTAGTGCTCCAGCATGTCCATGTACAGTGAGGGAAATGAGTAAAAGATAAAATAAAATATCAGCAATTTAATTCCCATGCATAATTAACCAAATGAGTAATGAGGTTTATCAGTTAGATGTGATAGTCTTTTAATTTGGTTTTAATAAAATGTTTTGGGCATTTATTGGACTGTTCTGAGAAAACATATAAAAAATAAACAGCAGTTGAAATGAAATGGAAAAATATCTACAAAATCTGTCTGTCTTTCTTCACAATGTTACATAATCTCTCTGGCTTTCCATAGTTTATAAAACTTGGAATTTGATTTTTTCAGTAACTCATTAGGGATTCCTTCTTCAACAACCTGTAGGGGATAGAGGAAAATAAGGTTTTTGTAAAAGATATACGCATGCGTATGTGAGTGTGTGTTAGTGAATATACAGATATTCATAAATATATATGTATTTATACATACATGCACACACACATACATGCACACGCACATACATACATACATACATACTTATACATAGTTCATACAACAACATTGTTGTCTGCCTAGTATAAATACTAAGGATTACTAATGAGAGTTACACAATCTCTGAAGATTTCACAATGCAATCTGATACTGTATCATCAGTCAACATAGATTTACATGTCACGGATTTTTTCATAATGTGATGCAAGTCTTTGGTATAGCAATTGCATGCAGCTGAAGAGAGCTTTAAACCATCTGTTATGTCGATTATACATTGATGTAAGAATAGGTTGTTTTATAAAGCTTGAAATACGTGTACCGCGACATCCTTTATGTTCTGTTTTTTATTTCATTTGATGCATATATATATATATATATAGCTAATCCAAACAAGAACAAGCAAGAACAACAACGCAAGGATGTGGAACAAGTACTGTATTATTGGACGCTCAGGAAAGGAAAGAAAAGAAAGAGGACTTCACATTTCAAGCGGAGCTCTTCATCAGAAATATAGAAAAAGTCCAAAGTTGGGAAGACGGAAAAAGAAAATTGCCAATGATACACACACAGTCACATATTGAAATATATATAGCCCATCTCATTAGAGAGAGTGTCTGATTAGATGAGATACAATTCGGTTTTGTGATGGGTAGAAGCACCATTGATGCCATATTCCTGGTTTGACAACTGCAGGAGAAATACCTAGCTAAAGATAAACCCCTATACATAGCTTTTGTGGACTTGGAGAAAGCCTTTGACAGGGTCCCCCGATCCCTTATCTGGTGAGCAATGCGGAAACTGGGGATTGACAAATGGTTGATAAGGGCTGTACAGGCCCTATACACAGAGGCTGTCAGTAAGGTTAGGATTGACAATGAGTATAGTGAAGAATTCTGGGTTGAAATAGGGGTCCACCAAGGATCAGCCCTCAGCGCCCCTTTATTCATCATAGTCTTCTAGTCAATAACAGAGAAATTCAAGACAGGTTGCCATGGGAGCTCCTCTATGCTGATAACTGGACCCCTCCCCCAAAATTTCAGGCCTTGTGCCTAGAGCAGAATAGAATAGTAATAGGTGCAAGAACAAATACTACAAGGTATTTTCCAGTAATGCCTGTGTGTATGCATATGAGTGTATGTGTGTGTGCATATGTATGAGTGAGTGTATGTGTGTATGCATATGTATGAGTGAGTGTCTGAGTGTGTGTGTGTGTGTGTGTGTGTGTATGTGTGTGTAGTTGTATGTATAAAATTTAGTGTTTCCATCACAGAGGCTGTACTCTGAGTGTGTAACCATCAACATTGGCTTTCCTCTACCTCGTTCGGTAGATGAAAGGTGGTGGGCGACAAAGAATTGCTTTACCTTTCCGTTGTCCATGATGATGACTTTGTCACATTCCACGATTGTATTCAGACGATGAGCAATAATCATGATGGTGCAGTTGGTGAAACATTGATTAATAGTGTTTTGGATGAGGGAATCAGTTTCCGCATCAACAGAAGACGTCGCTTCATCAAGGACCAATATCTAGAAATAGTAGAGCACAGACACTGAAACATTAGGATAAACAATTCATGCAGTGATGAAATGTGAACTAAAGAAAGCTGATGCTGTGTTCACCACCACCGCCACTACCACCACCACCACCACCACCACCATACATAGGTCTACATTTGACAAGGGCAAATCTATCTACAGAAATGGTAACAATATCGGAAATGTTGAAAACTGAACATTTGAATTTGTGAAAAATCTTGATGTGATACAGGAAAATAGATTTCATTTTTGAAATTAGCACCCCGAAATTAATTTGGAAACATGTCTCCAACACCAAACAACAGAAAACATGTTTCCCAATTTTAAAGGTGAAGAAGAATTGGTAGTTGTTGGAGTGTTGGATCGAATGCTTTGTAGTGTTTGTTGTGACTCACTGCACCCTGAGTTCAAATTCTGCCACAGTCATCTTTACCTTTTATCGTGTCAGGGTCAGTAAAAACATACATATCCCAGGCTGTGGATTAGTAGAACTGAAACCATGTCAAACCAACTACTTTGTACTGTTTGATCCAGTTCTTTGAATTTTGAGCTCAAATCCTGCCATGGCTTACTTGGGAAGTAGGCTTAACCCATTGCCTGGTTTATCATCACCATCCGATGCCTAAAATGCCTTTCAGAGTCCACTCAGCTGCAAGCATTTAGGTTAGGTTTCTGGTCTGAAGATAACTTCCCTCTCCACCTACCACCCAACCAGTCTCAGAGGCCCTCTAACACATGGCCACTGCCTTCCCTCCTGAGTAAAAGATAAAACATTATTTACATTTGACGAATATTTGTCCTCATCTTATTTGTTGTTAACACAACGTTTCAGCTGATATACCCTCCAGTCTTCATCAGGTGTCTTGGGGAAATTTCGAACCTAGGTTCTCATTCCTAAGGTATATTTCGATATTATTATTATTATTATTATTATTCAGTGCCTGGAATTGAACTCAGAATCTTGGGGTTAGTAGCCTGCACTCTTAACCACTACGCCATATGCCTGATGAGGACAAATATACACCAAATGTAAATAATGTATATAATTCATCTCTTAAATATAGAACTGTAAAAAATAAAAGTTTCTCAGCTTCAAACTCACCTTGTTTGCACGAAGTAGGACTCTTGCTAGACACAGTAACTGGCGCTGACCAACTGAGAAATTCTTTCCATCTTCTTCTACATCAGAATCTAAACCATTTTTCAATGCAGTAATCTGGAATTTAAGGTAAAATATTTTTACAAGACAGTTGTCACTCACAAACAAGAGTGGTTTGGTAACATGTAACATGCTTTCAGTAATTGTTTTAGGTGCCTGTGTTATCATGAGCTGACATTGGCACCCTCTCAACTCTCATACCTTTTGGCCCAATGCCTCATCCAGGGTGTGACTACTGTGGAAGACAGACATGAATATTGTACTGAAGTTCAAATCCTGCCAAGATCACCTTTACTTTTCATCCTTTTGGGATCAATAAAATAAGCAACTGTCATACACGGGGGTTGATGAAATTGACTACCCCCACCTTCTACTTATAATAGAAAGAAGGGTGATGAGCAGGCAAAACTGCGAACATAAGTGCAGGCATGGCTGTATAGCTTGCTCTATAACCACATGGTTCAAGGTTCAATCCCACTGCATGGCATCTTGAGCAAGTAACTTCTACTATAGCCTTGGGCTGACCAAAGCCTTGTGAGTGGATTTGGTAGATGGAAACTGGAAGAAGCCCATCGTATATATATATGTGTGTGTGTGTGTATGTATGTGTGTATATATGTGTGTGTGTGTGTGTGCGTGTATGCATATGTTTGTGTGTCTGTGTTAGTCCCCTCATCATCGCTTGTCAACCAATGTTGGTGTGTTTATGTCCCCATAACTTAGCAGTTTGGCAAAAGAGACCAACAGAATAAGTACTAGGCTTACAAAGAATAAGATCTGGGGTTGATTTGTTCGACTAAAGGTGGTGCTCCAGCGTGGCTGCAGTCAAATGACTGACACAACAAAAGAATATATATATTGCATGTCTTTCTGTTTGTGTGCCCCCCACCCCACCCCATCATCACTTGACAACCAGTGTTAGTGTGTTTACGTCTTGATAACTTAGCAGTTCGGCAAAAGAGATCAATAGAATAAGTACCAAGCTTAACAAAAAAATAAGTCCTGGGATTGATTTGTTCAACTAAAAAGATGATGCTCCAGCATGGCCACAGTCACATGACTGAAACAAGTAAAATAATAAAAGAATGAAAGAATGCTAAATGAAATGCTTCACAAAATCTGGTCCATTTTTACATTCTGAATTCAAATACCACCAAGGTAGACTTTGCTGTTTGTTCTTTCAGGACCAGAGGAGCACAGGGGTTGATATAATTGACTTACCCCTCCTCTCAAAATTACTGGCCTTGTCCCAATATTACAAAGATTATCATAATTACTTAGCCCAGATCATTCTCGAATGATAAACATTTTTCTATGTAAAATATTCTTTAAATTTACAAAATAATCTACTCACAGCATTCTTCATGTAACAGTTTTCCAGTGCTGACCAGATTTGTTCATCTGTGTAATTATTGAAAGGATCCAGATTGTATCTAAAAAAATATAAGTTATCAACTGAGCACAGTTACCAAATAAATTAATGAAATTCATTTTTATTTACTAATATATAATATATCTGTCATACAGACAGCTACAGGAATTATGGTATGGATCTTGCTTTAGGCTAGATGTATTGTAACATTGTATATCATGAAGGACTCACACATCACTTTGAAGAAAAAGGATCCAGCAAGACACAGCTATGCGGTGTAGGAATGCAGAAAATAACCATCACTCTATGGCAGCTTGAGTGCAGGGTCAAACCTGAAGATTTCCAGTTGCATCATTTACCAATCCCTCTTGACTCTTTCCCTGTCTTTGTTTGTCTTCTGAAGAAAGTGTGAAGGTATTGGTGCTGGTGCTTTGGTTTGCGTAAGGAATTTTTTGGTAGCAGTTTGCATGGTTTGGTCAGAGGCATTCCCACTCTCTCGTCCTTCAAACTTGTCTGATGCAACAAGCAGCACAATCTGAGAAATTACCAGGATTCAAGACTTGTAAAGATTACTTTGTCTTACAAGGGCAGCAAAAGAGCTGAAGAGCTTCATCTTCTCTGGATGTCACCTGGGTTGACTGTAAGTAAGCTTCTAGATGCAATTCCATGACACACTAATTAGCCCAGAACTGGGACCCTGAGAGGCCCTACCACTCTGGGTCAGAATAGACCTGGAAACAATAATGGCTAAGAAGTGATCCCACACTCCACAAAACCCTACAACTTCTGTAATGCCAACTACTTTACAGAATGTACAGAGTGCATTTTACATGGCGTCAGCACCAGTAAGTTCATCACACACACAAACACACATACATGCACATACTTATGCATGCACGCACAATACATACCTACATGCATACATACAAAAATACCCTGTTGTTGATGTTGAAGTTGCAATGAAGGAGCCTTGAATCTAGGTTAGAAACCAGCTCTTTCTCTATTGGCAAGAAATCTTGAAATAAAACTAAATAATGACATATATATACACATGCATACATACAAGCATGCATGCTTACATGCATACATACATGCATACAAGCATGCATGCATACATATATATATGCACACATGCATGCATGCATACATAATGCACACATGCATATATGTCTGCATACATATGTACATATATACAAGCATGAATGCATACATACACAATGCATGCATAATACATGCACACATGTATGTATGTATGCATGCATACATGCATACATGTAGACATGGTATCTAGTAAATTTCCCTGACAAAATTTTAGATGACCTGGAGCTATTGTAGAAGATATGAATGTGCTGTGCAGAGGGTTCAAACCCAAAGTAAATGTTGGAAACAAAGTTTTTAACCACAAAGCCATACTTGCGGCCATTAATACCAATGAAGAATAAATGTTTATGAAAAGAGAACATGAGAGGATGTTAAGAAGGAGATAAACTGATGTAGGAGATGAAGAGGGATTAGTTAAGTTAGCTCTGAGAGATTTGGCTTCATTGGAACAAAACAATTAGAAACAGGTTTTATTGCAGATCAATTCAACTTGCACAAGTGTGTATTGACTAGATTATCAGATGTCCCCATTCACCAAGCCCTTTCTTCTATACAGAAGAGAAGGTTTCTGTACCAATCTCTTCAATTAATGATGTAATCAAAAAAAATCCATGACACAGAAGGCAAAGGAAAGATCCATGCCTTAGAATATCATTAAGAGAACATATCCAAAATGAGGTGATTTAAGAACACAGTGGATGTGATCACAGAATACCAACAATAAAAACAGTACAATAAACATGATGACATGGAGAGAAGAAGGAGAGGATGTGTGTGTCTAGGTGGTGGTGGCGGTGGCGGCAGTGGTGGTGGTGGTGGCGGCGGCGGCGGCGGCGGTGGTGGTGGTGGTGGTGGTGGTGCAGGTTAAGTAATGGAGAGGTTAATAAGACATTACCATAAGATTCGTAAGTGTGGAAATGAAATATGTTTAGTGGGTGCAAACACAGGATCAGCCTAGGATGTTGAAAGCATTTTCACTGTCCCCTTCAAATTTAAGGGAGTACAAGCAGCCCACCTGCACCCTCAGTTCTCAAGCCTATGATAAGACTGTATCAAGGTAGGAATGGTGAAGAAGAGACAGGCAGAGTATTTTCTGTGAAAAATGGGTTTTGAATAGAAGAACAGTGTTTATTAAAAAGGCAAAATATTTGTGAGTAATAAACTATAAATATGTGATCAATACCTAATAGTTCCAATAAACAGAACTGGATCCTGGGGTATAATCGATATTCTGGACCTCAGCTCTTTGAGACTAATTTCAGTAATGTCTTGTCCTCCAATTGAGATTGTTCCAGAAGAGGGTTCAACCATTCGGAAAAGTGCAAGTCCAAGAGATGATTTCCCTAGAAACATGATTTAAGGAAACTGTGTCATTCAAAAAACAGGAGATTAAACATTTTAATACAGTCTTGCTTCAATAACTTGTTTGTGTTGGGCAGGTTGTGTGTGTGTGGGGGTCTGTGTGTGTGTGTGAGTGTGTGAGAGAGAGTGTGTGTGTGTGTGCGTGTGTGAGTGGATTTGGTAAGTTGTATCTACATATGCCCAGTCATAGAGTGACCAATGATTTCACATCCATAAAATGCTTAGCTTTATGGACGCCATGTTAGACTCTAATGGCAGAGGGCATGTAATTTCTCTTCAAACTAGAGGCGGAAAATCATTTCAGTCAGTTAATTTGTAAGCAAAGAATATTGTTTCAATGTGGGTAAAACAATCTGACCCCAAGGGTTCCTTCGACCTGGCGATGGGAGCCTACAACAGTGCCAACATTTGTGACCTCATTCGGCTATACATCCTGGACACCTTAGGGAAGAAGTTCCCTTCAGTCCTCTTCCGTCTATACAGAGATGATGCCCTAACCATCTCTACAAGAACCAATGGACACTCCCTTGATAGACTTTGAAGGAACCTGATTAGTGCCCTAGGTTCCATGGGACTCAAAATATCTATTGAGACCAACCACAACATCGTAGACTTCCTAGATGTCATGCTAGACTTGGGCTGTGGTTCAGACAGGACCTACTACAAGCTAAATGAGAGGCTGTCTTACATCAATACAGCCTCCTTCCACCCGCCTATTGTGTTCAAGAACTTAGTGAAGGGTATCAGCAAGAGGAACTCAAATCTATATTCAAATCAATAAATTTTCGACACACTGACATCCTGTGGGTTTAAGGACTGCATCTCCTATATGCCAGAACCTAGCACCCACCAAAGGAAGCACAACATTTGGTTTACCCCACCCTTCTCACTCAATGTTAAGACTTGTGTGAGAAGAATATTCCTTAGGTTAGTAGACACACAGGTACAGATATTTGTTCAATAGGCACAACCTAAGTGTCTCCTTTAGTTGTGCACCCAACATGTAAAGTATATTGGCAAACACCCATAAAACATGAACAGAGGCTGGTTGCTCATGTAAGGTAGGGGGTAATGTGAGGCTGAGGGAGTCGTATATGAGACTATGATGTTATCCAGCCCTAGCAATCAGAGTAATAGCAGCAGCAGCTCAACCAACAACACCATCAATGACAACACTGACAATGGTAGTGCAGTGGTGGAAACAATGCATTAAGCAGTAGAAACATCAGCACTGACAACAATGACTGCAACACCAACACCAGTGCTACAGCTGGAGATGACGACTACACCAGCACCAGCAGCACCAGTGAAGATACCAATCCCATGACCAGTATTAACAGTGATAGCAGCCACAAAAGAAAGTGCTTTGGTCAGTAACCCTTTTGATGTAGACGGGTAAAAATCAACTACATGGAATTGGGTGAACCTTTCCCTACCTCTTCCTTGCTGACATTAAACCATGAGGTCACTTCATTGGTGCTACACCATAACGAAAGGTTAGTGGCCCTTCTTATGTTGCTATTGATATTTCTCAATATTTATTTGGTCACCAGAGCAGTCTTGGATTTGGCCGGATCGATTAGGCAGCACTTAGGGTGCAAGAAAGGAGGTATGTAACATTGCTGGCTAGCCATGTCTGGCAACTAAAGGATGATGGAATTCCACATACGATTTCATGGAAAATACTCAAACAACCAAGCCCCTACATAAAATTCACAAGAATTGGAAAAGATTTGCTCATACCAGGGGCCACACTTACTCCAGAACAGAGATTTTTGGGCCATGTTTGCACTTTAGGAAATTTCTGCTGGCTTTTTGGGAACCAGAAGTTGATACCTTATAGGAGACAGAGATAATTGCTTATTGTTTACCCTCATAGGCAGGTGATGGTGGCATGGCTGGAAGTTGATAGCCATTAGCAAAGGGAGATAATCCCCTTGTTTACTCTTGCTTTTTGTAATAAAATTCTTTCTCCTCCATATTTTAAAGAGGTCTTAGGTCAACAGGTATTTGGGGTCTGACGACATGCCATAAAGTTTAACACTTTATGGATGGGAAATCCAAGGTAACCCCGTAAACTAGCCTTCACCAGATAAAAATATACACTGCTCTATTTCTTAGAGTGTGCTTCTCTGGATTTATGTTTTTCTAATAACAATATATATATATATATATATATATATATATATACATATATATATATATATATACATATATATATATATATATATATATATATATATATATATATATATATAAATATATGAAAGAATGGAGTTGAACGACGAATTAACAAAATTCCTTTATTTTCGACATGTTTCGAAGGCTGCATATTCCTAATTGCGAAGGAATAAGGAATATATTATGCCGCTTTCTCATCAGGAAAAGCAAGGAACTTATGTCAACATCAAGATGCACAAAAAACTTTTAGATGACTGCTCACACGGAGCCCATAGTGATAATGAGTGTCTCTTTAAAAAATTCCTTTATAAGGAGTGACGTCAAAATGGTTGGATGTAGAAGATTCTAGAAGGTTCTAAAGGTTCAAGGGTTCAAACGAAGTAGGAGAAGAGAGGCATAAGAATAGGAAGGTGAAAGGGTGCAGTTCAAATGAATGGTGAATTTTCTTTTGTGAATGAGTGTCTGTATATAACGGCATTAATGTGTGTGTGTGAGTATGTGTGTGCGTGATTGTGTTTGTGGATGGGTGGGTGTCAGAAAACAGACAGTGGTGAGGTGAACGGTTTGTGTCTGTGTGTTTGATTGTGCTTACTATAGATAGAGGGAAAGAGAGAGAGAAAGAGAGAGAAAGAGGAGGGCGAGGTATAGGGACAAAGGTAACACATACCTCACTGGATTGGGTAGTAATTCTTTGAAAGTATAAAAAGAATTTTTTGACTATGGGGGTGAAATATATAAAAAAAGAGTTATATTAATTAAAATTCAAGGGGCTATCTATATTAATCATTATTCATATGATTGAAAGGTGTGTTTTTGCCAGTGTATGCATCTGTAGGACCTCTCGACGATTGTATTTATTAAAGGGACTTTGGCGAACAAAATATGAAAAAGCTCGGAATTACAGATGCCACAATGTTTTCTGCCCTTGTCAAATGGGAAGGACACTGACAATATGGACCATTCCAGTTTGAAAGTTGTATTGCTGTCCTTCAGACGCCAAACTAATTTACTTAGTCCCATGCTGTGTTGTTTTCTCTTATCTCTGAAAGTTGAATAATGGTTGGATATCCTTTGGGCTAATTTAGAAGAAGTTGCTCCAATGTAGAAGACATCGGTTCCCGAAGAAATTTTGCACTGGTAAATGGTGTTTCTAATTTTGGAATGATGAAATAGGAATATGCAGCCTTCGAAACATATGTCGAAAATAAAGGAATTTTGTTAATTCGTCATTCAACTCCATTCTTTCATATATTTATATTTTTAAAAAAACATACAAATTTCCACACGAAAGCACGTAACTTCAAATGTGTCTTCTCTGATGTGAATTTGCTACCCAGGTATCAGTTAACCGAATTATCCATAACAAGATAATTCATTCAACTACTCAAATATTTATATATATATATATATATATATATATATATATATATATATATATATATATATATATATATATATATACATAAATACTTATACATATACACACACACACACATATATATATATACATATATATATATATATATATATATATAGAGAGAGAGAGAGGGGGGAGAGAAAGAGAGAGAAGGAGGGAGAGAAAAAGATAGAGATTGACACAGTCTTCTGACTTGCCAGTTCTTGTCAAACCATTCAACCGATGCCAGCATGGAAAAGAGTTAAAAGATGATGATGGTGATGATGATGATGAAGATGATGTCATAAGAATTTAGAAACTTTGAAATTAGAAATGTCAAGAGATGTGAAATAATTTGTTTTCGACTGAAGAATTCAAACTAAAGCTATAAATAACAGCACATAAATATTGGCTTAAAAACCTTTTTGGTGAGAAAAGGTTGAAATCTGTTCATGGGACAAAACCCTTGTCTTCTGTTAGGTTTTTAACCTAATATTTACATGCTGCTATTTATAGTAGGGTCCACTCTGAGATATCCAGTTAAAAACGAATTATTCATTTACGTGTGTGTGTGTCCTACCTTTTATCTTTGCATTAGACACCCTCCAGTCATAGTTAATTGTTATCAAATCATTTATAAATACAGAGACTGCTGTTAATTGCAGGCTTTCTTGGAAGTGTCTAATGTTAATCATCTTCCATCATGGTTAATAAATAACCCCTGGTATCTATATTCAACCATCCTCATTTGTCTTTTGTTGGGTGGTGGGGAATACTTCTTAAGGCCAACTCTCTGTTTCCAGTAAACGTCATCATCATCCATCATCGTTTAACATCTGCCTTCCATGCTGGCATGGGTTGGATGGTTTCACAGGAGCTGGCCAGGCAGATGATTGCATCAGACTTCTGTTGTGTCTATTTTGGCACGGTTTTTACAGCTGGATGCCCTTCCTAACACCAATTACCCAGCCGAGTGGACTTTGTGCTTTTTACGTGGTACAAGCACAGGCAAGGTCAATTTTGGTAGAGTTTTTACAGTTGGATGCCCTTCCAAATACCAACCACTGTATCTAATCTAAAAGCCAAGATATACATGGTAAATATATTAAAAAAGAATTTTGTTACTGATCTGTTATTATTGGAACTCACCTGAGCCTGATCTTCCAGCAATTCCAAGTTTTTGTCCTGGCAATACTTGTAAATGTATCTTCTTCAGTGTGTTTGGCAAATCACTGCGATATCGCATGCTATAATCCTCAAACATGATATGACCAATGTCCATCCAGGTGGGAGAAAGATTAGTTGTTGGTTCAATTTCAAAGCTTTGCAACTCCTCACCAACCTAGGTAATATTAGAAAATTACTATTTTTAAATCTCACAACTAGAGATATTCAGCAACAGTACTTTGGTGTAAAGGTTGTTTGTCAACATAACATGGCAGTCCTGGTTTAGGACGAATGTTGCTGTAATTTAGCTCCAAGAGACATCATCTCCAGCTGGCTATATGACATGATCTGTGTCCTTATATTTTCAAACAAGGGAATCTAGAACCCCCACTCAGCTCAAAACAAAATCTGTGTATCGCGATTTCTGGGTTATTTCTCTTCAACAGCAGATATTGTTTTGAGCTGAGTGGAGGTACTAGATTCCCTTGTCTGAAAAATGTAAGGACACAAATTGTGTCGTATAGTCAACTGGAGACGATGTCTCCTGGGGTTAAATTACAGCAACATTCATCCTAAACCAGGACTGCCATGTTATAACAACTTTTACTCCTAGATATTGTTGCCTGAAATGAAACAAGTTTTAATAATTTAAGTGTGTCTTGGGAAATTACATCAATAAGAAATACAAACTTTGATTCTGTTTCCCTCCGTTGATTATTATTAGTCAGTTAACTATTTAACCAATTAACTGATCAAATATTCAATTAATTGTTCAGTAAATCAATCAATTAGCTAAGTTCATCAGAGTCCTTTCATCACCATTCATGACCTCATTAGAGACAAGCCCCTTTCCATTTCAGGTCAAACAACCAATTAGTTAAGAAGAAGAAGAAGAAGAAAAAGAAGAACAACAACAACAACAAAAAAGAAGTGAAACAGAACCAATGAGTGTGTTTATTATTGACATAATGACCCCTATATAAAATATCATCAGTAAAATCCCTCGCTGCCAACACTGGAAGATCCTCACCAAAAAAACCAGATCACATCAATTTACATTCCAATCAGGGTGGCAGATACTCTCTGCCCTCCTCAGCAAATTGGAACATGATATCTTGCTCAAACACTTCAAAACTTTTTGGTGCCACCTTGTATCCTCAACAAGACTAAAGAGTTCTCTTGGCCTATTTTTTTTTACCATTCATTTACTATTTTACAGAGTATTTGGCACATGTTATTGTAGCAGCAGCACCAGTGATGTTGCAACTGATGTTTAGAAAACACTGCCTTTTGTTTCAACAAATTTTTAAAATAAAGAATTTAGTAAAATATTTTGTGATTATTATTCTGGTGTTTTAAACATAAATTAACATGGAATTTTGATGGAAGGTTTTCATCTCAATCCTTTGAAATAGGAAGTTTGTATCATAGAACCAGGAATAGTCTCAGACAGGTTGGTATCAAAAGAGTTAAAGAGCATGAAAATTAAGAAGAAAACAAAAGAAACTTCACGAGGCTTTTACAATCTGCTCAATAACTGTCAGCAGATGGTCACTAAATCAGTGCCCATGAGACAGCAGGACAATGGAACAGAGAACAGACTCTAAGTTTACATCTATGAATGTCTAACTTCTCATTGGTCTTATTAAATACCAAGTGTATTCTTTACAATGGCAACCATTATTTTGAGAAAAGCTATTTCTATATGATGGGCTTTTAGAAGTGAAGCTGAATGTCATGTTAGAAAATGATTTTTTGGTTGTTTTACTTAATGTATGAATGAAAAGAAATATATTACCTTGATATATTCTGCAACTCTTTTCACAGAGTCAAACCTTGCAGCTGCGTCAATCAGAAGCCGTATAACAAAATAGCACATTCCTATAAACTGAAAAAAAAAAGACAAAACAAAAGCAACAACATATGTAGTAAAAACAAGTATTTAACAAATACAATATTTTGGGTCAACAACATGTGTGGTGTTAGCAAAAATGTCAGTTTGAAACAAATCAAGAATGTATTTGCCACAGCCTGAAAACATCTTAATTGATTTCCCAAACAGAATTTCAAGTTCAACTAACACAGAGTTTAGCAACCAAATTTTCTCACACACCCAACTTTGATTTTCAGCAAAAATTCATTCCCCCAACCATAAACAGAGAAAATTAGCACATATCATCATCGTTGTCATCGTCGTCATCATCGTTTAACGTCTGTTTTCTATGCTGGCATGGGTTGGACGTCCATTTTCCATGCTGGCTGCACCAGACTCCAATCTGATCTGGTAAGGTTTCTACAGCTGGATGCCCTTCCTATTGCCAACAACTCTGAGAGTGTAGTGAGTGCTTTTTACGTGCTACTGGCACAGGAGTCAGTCAGGCAGTCCTGGTATCGATCACATTCAGATAGTGCTTTTTATGTGTCACCGGCATGGAAGCCAGTCAGTGGGCACTGGCCACAGCTACGATTTTGGTTTTACTGGACAAAACAGGTCTTCTCAACCTGTTTTAAATGGGCCAGACATGCAACACTGGCATCGGCCATGGCTATGATGAGAGGAGAAAATGAAGGTGTGGTACTTCCTCACACAGTTGTCCTCATCCATACATGTGATACTGCTGCTGCTGATGAAGATGGCTGTTCACTCATGACCGAAGAAGACCATCACTGACCATTGCCCTTACAAAATGCCTGCAATGACCATGCTTGAGGTTATTGTACCAACAGTTGCTTCACTTGGGTTTGCATCCACAGCTTACATCTTCACTGTAGCACCCTCCTACTCAGCCAAGCATTGGAACATTACCATGCTGGCGATGGCACAACCTAAAAGTTTGGGTCCAATAAGGCTTGCACAGTTCCTCACAGACCCTCTCCATTCTACTGACATTATCCAGAGACAAGCCAGGGCAAGATAACCAGTGCCAATATGGGTCACAGGCCCAGGAATGTTGGAGCACCATGATCTCAAAAGTATGTAAAAGATCCCTGAAACGTTCAGTGCCATTCCTTTCATACCTGGTTTTATATCAGTGTGACTTTCTCCTCGAGATATGCTTTAGCAAAAACTGAGGGGTACCGGGTTAGTTGCCAACAACCTGACCATGCAACAGGTTATACTGGATTCCATGTTACCAGTAGCACTCGTGAGAGACCTCACAAGTGACCTTGCACACACGCATACAATACACACACACACACACACACACACACATATTTGGAAGAAGTTTTAATTAAAACATTATTGCAAATTTTATTCACTTGTTATTTATTTAAGCTTCATTCTGAAGTAATCAATGCCCCACCTTAAAAAACACTGATTTTGTGTGTTTGTGTGTGTGTGTGTGTGTGTGTGTGTGCATGCACATGCATTTGTGTGTAGTTTTTATTGCTTATCCCCAGCCAGTCCTCATTGACCAAGCAAATTTTTGATCAACTGACTGAAGTCTTTTATTCAGAGACAGTATATCTAGTACTACATCATACAATGTGTCCTTTTTCAAAGGCCTACAGAATATGATTTTGAGCAAGATTTGGCTGCTATTTCTAGTAGTGTAGCATGACTTATTATATAGAGGCTTCCTGATGATCTTATGGTAACCAAGCTGAAATGCCATTCAGAATAAAAAAGCAAAAATGTTTTCCTGCACTCTTCTTGGGGTCAAATAATTGCACATATTAAATCTTGGTGACAAAAATCTGGATTGAGGACAGAAACGTATCTGAACAAGGTTTCTTAAAAACTTCATAAAAATACACCAAATCCAGTCAGACTTTTAGCTACAGTTAGGATAATACCAATGCCTGGATAGTGGAAATGACCACTGTCTGGTTGTTTTAAATAAGTTTCTAATGTAGTCCTGTTTTATGGCATGATACATTTCTATCATGTTTGTTTTATAACCACCACCGTCTTTTAAAAAGCATATAAGAAGAGCAAGGAGGAGAGGAGGAGAGAGAGAGAGAGAGAAAGAGAGAGAGAGAGAGAGAGAGAGAGAGAGAGAGAGAGAAAGAGAGAGAGATTCAAGACAATTCATTGCCTAAGACATTTTATGCTTGAAAAATTATTTGTGAAGTGATTTGTACATGATGAGAGGCATCTGTAAACCTTTACTTAAGTAGAGCTCACTGCTTCACAACAAATCTTTAGTCAACTAGAGCTCACTGCATCACAACAAACCTTTAGCTAAGTAGAGATCACTTCACAAAAAATCCTTAGTCAACTAAAGCTCACTGCCTCACAACAAACCTTTAATCAAGTAGAGCTCACTGCTTCTCAACAAACCTTTAGTCAACTAGAGCTCACTGCCTCACAACAAACCTTTAGTCAAGGAGAGCGCACTACCTCACAACAAACATGTAATCAAGCAGAAATACATTGTTTTATGACCAACTTAAATATTCTTAGAAGAAATTACAAACCTGCACAGCAAAAACTAATCCAAGTCCTGCAAACTCTGCTGAAATTTCTGTGATGAAAACAACACTTATGATAAAAGCAAAGAGGATTAAATTGGCAATAAACTCCAGTCGTACTGCAATCCATCGATCTGAGAGATAGAACAGGAAACTAAAAGATGTGTGTTTATCGTGCAGATCAGAAAACCTGGAAATATACAAGAGAAATTGGTAAATACTATGATACATATATATACATATATATACACACACACACACATATAGATAGATAGATAGATATATATCATCATCATCATCATCGTTTAACATCTGTTTTCCATGCTGGCATGGGTTGGACGATTTGAATGGGGACTGGCAAGCCAGCAGCTGCATCAGGCTCCAGTCTGATCTGGCAATGTTTCTCCAGCTGGATACTCTTCCTAACGCCAACCACTCTGAGAGTGTAGCGGGTGCATTTTATGTGCCACCGGCACAGGAGCCAGTCAGTGGGTACTGGTACTGGCCATGCTTAGATATATAATATATATATATATATATATACACACACACACATATATGTCATATATAGGCAGTTTAATAATTAGGGTGTTGTACTCATGACTGAAAGAAGATATATGGTTTCAATTCCTGCACTAGCAATACATTGTGTTCTTGTGCAAAACACTTCATTTCATATCACTTAAGTCCTTTCAACTGTAAACGGGTAACCCTGCAGCAAACTAACATCCCATTCAAGGGCAACATTGACCTGCCCTCCTAGACAGTGGGGTGGCATCATTTGAAAGCCACAGCATTGTGAGGAAGTGCATTGTGATCAGCAGTGTATAACAAATATCCAACAGCCTGGGTGATACAGTGATATAGATATTATACTGGTTTCAAATTTTGGCACAAGGCCAGAGATTTGAGGAGAGGGGTTAAGTTGATTATATCAAGTCCAGTACTTTGCTGGTCCTTTATTTTATCAACCCTGAAAGACAAAATTAACCTAGGTAGAATTTGAACTCAGAATGTAAGGTGGGGATCAAATGCTGTTCAGCATTTCACCCAGTCTGCTAATGGTTCTGCCAACTTGCTACATTATATAGGTATTATATTAATAAATATTATTGGTCTTGTTCTTGTTGCTACTATAATTAGCAACCAAAACATCAAGAGAAACATACCAACGTTCACAACAGATGGATTTAAGTTAGAAATGTCATCTCAAGATGGACATTACAAGCATCTCTCATGCAATGAAAATATTGTGTTTTTGAAAGTCTTGCCATAATGTGGAATTCAGTAACACAAAACTTATTTTCCAGTCATGTCTATATATCATGAAAGTTAATGGAAAATACATATAGGAATTCCATGTCATTGGAAGATTTTCAAGAATGCAACATTTACATGAAATTTTGAAACATGAAGGACAACCATGGAAAGAGGATTTTTTTTTTTTGTAATAAGAGGGAGAAATCCAAATTCTTGCTGAATAATTAATTGAAAACTATTTCTAAGAAGTCAGTGTTTGAAGAATATTTTGCTGTAAGTAGACTTTCTGATTGTATGAAGACGTGACCTTCATTTTACAAGATTAAATATTGGCATTATAACAAGATGACACCTTTCTGGTACATCTAACTTTTACTTGTTTTAGAAGATGTGATCCTATTTTTACTAATCTGAATGGTTGTTAAAAGAGACAGATTCCACTGAGATTCCAAAGACTACACATACCTTACATTACACACAGTCATCTACATACACACACCTTACAGATATCACACAGTTACCTACAACCAGAGTCATGCATTATCGCAAATGCACAGATTACATGCAACACATGCAGTTACCTCCTTCCATCCATTGCAATACATCATCACACGTTTTACTTACTCAGCATTCATTGAAGTATGTTATGACAGGAATAAAATGCAAACAAGAAATGAGAAATGAAGAAATAATATATTACCAGCTGAAAAAAACATTGTTTTTTCTGTAAGCAAAAAGTGATGTCAGTCCATGTAAGGAAGTGGTGATGAGACTGATTAATGGTGACCGAGAAATGTTATCAAGTTTCTTTATTTCAAGGACACTTTTAGTAAATGTCCAACTGACGGCCACAAAGATTATCAGCAGTAGAATAAAGGCCACAGTCACGTGTGGTACTATGATAATTAAAGATATAATGACTGCCAGCAACAGCACAATCCCCAGTAAAGTGATTTCACCTGAGAGGGGTAACCGATTGTCAACTGGTGAGGAAAAAATAAAAGGGAGAGAAAAATAAATAAATACAAAAAACAAAACAAAAAACGGTTGGGAACAAAAACAGAAATAAATAATGAATATTTTTTATGGTATCAAAGTGGATTATAAATGTGATTCAATATTTGCAATGTTTCAACATTAAATACAATCCAAGTAGGGTTAAAAACAGGGTTTAGGGTTCGATACTGGTTCCAAGTTTTGGCATAGGACCAGCAGTTTTTGAAGGGAAAGGCAAGGGAATTATATTGACCAATGTACTGATTGACGCTTATTTTATCAACTTTGAAAGGATGAAAGGCAAAGTCAATCTCTGTGGAATTTGAACTCAAAATGCAAAGATGGACAAAATGTTGCTAAGCATTTGGCCTGGCATGCTAATGGTTCTACCAGTTCACCCACCTGTTAAGGAAGGGTTAGATAGCTGGTTAACAATATTCTGGGTCAGTGTGGGAGATAACTCTGAAAGTTTCTATATTCTTATCTTACATATAATAAAATACACAATGAGTGACCTGTCAGTCACACTAGAAGGAAAGAAGAGTAAAACAACCAATGGAGTGGGAGTGAATGGTGGTCAGAGGCAGTAAAGCAGGTGGACAGCACAGGTAAGTTTTGCTCTAAAGAAGTTCATTGTTTAATCAAAATATTCATGCAAATTATTATTGCAAATTGTATTCAGCACCCATGCACACACACAAGATATATGAATATATATATAAAATTGTATATTAAAAACTTTTGTTTTCAAAATATTGTTCACATAACAACCTATATATAAATGTTATGTGAATGATAAACAAATAAGACACCTCAAACATATTAAATATATTAGACATCGAATATAAAATATGTATATATGTATGTATACATGCAAAATGAGAGAAAGCAAAAGGTGGAGACTTTCAGATGATGAATTTTTATGCATGAATATATAGATATTTATATTAATAGGTCCAGTTTTCACAGAATACAAACGACAGAGAAAATTAAAGGGGTGGAAGAAAGGTGTTATAAGTCCAACAGCTGTTTCTAGCAGTTTGGCAATTTGTAATAATAATTCTATCTTTGAACTTCTCTGCATTAAGATCTGAAGTGTAAGCTCTTCTCTACCCTGATGACAGAGGCTCATCTTATCCTATGTTAATCGCATCCATATGGCCACATATTGTAATGAACTAAATCTATCAGCATTATCATGAATTGCCAAGCCTCCAGAAACAGCTGTTGGACTTATAACACCTTTCTTCCACCCCCTTTAATTTTCTCTCTCATTTGTACTTTGTGTAAGTTACACCTATTAATATAAATATCTCTATATTTATACATAAAAATTCATCATGTATATATGTATACAGATTTGTGTGTTTTGATTTATGTATGTATTTTAATGCATATACTTGTATATCTAGACATGCTCATATGCTAGATATCTAGACATGCTTAGATAAATTTCTGAAAAGTTTTACACATTTTTACAATTCCAGCGATGGCATTCTCCTTTCCAAATTTGAGAAACCTAATTTCTCAAGATTGGTATTAAGGTAGTGTGTTACATATCTCAGAGCCTCAATAATTACAGGTAGAAACTTTAACTTGTATATATGTATATATGCAAGCTTATATATTCTTTCTTTTCTCTTACTCTTTCTATCGATCTCTTTTGCTGAACCACAAAGTGATGGGGACGTAAATACACCAGCATTGGTTGTCAAGCGATGGTGGTGGGGGGACAGACACAGACACAAATAACAAACACACACACATACATATACATATACATATACACACACATATATATATATATATATATATAATATATATATATATATATATATATATATATATATATATACACACACAACAGGCTTCTTTCAGTTTCCGTCTACCAAATCCACTCACAAGGTTTTGGTTGACCTGAGGCTATAGTAGCTGACACTTGCCCAAGGTTCCATGCAGTGGGGATGAACTCATAACCATGTGGTTGGGAATCAAGCTTCTTACCACACAGCCACTCCTGTGCCTAAATATATATATATATATACATATATATTTATATATATACATACACACGTGTCATGTGGATGGTATTTTCAACTGAGAGGTTACAATTGTATCTGATTCTTCAAGTGCATCAATTCTGTGTATGTACATATATTTACTAAATTGTCGACATTTATCAATGGCTTTTCCCATTGTGTTGATGTGCCATTTTGTATCATTAATAAAATTGTTAGCATTTTTGTCAACATGAATATGCTAGCTAAATTATGAATATTTTCTTATACTATTCATAGCACTATAGGTTCAAGGATTTACAACTAGGGATCTGGCAAGCTTTAGTTATAAACAGGAATCTGCTCAATTGCCTGAACCTCTTCCCTTAGTTAGTCTCATCTTAATTCAACTTGAGCTTTATGACTTTCGTTCATAAAGTCAGTATTAGTTATGTACTATGATTAGTTGAATGACTGAAACCTTGTTCCTAAAACCAGATGGCCTTTTGCCTCTTCTATAAAATTGTTCAATTGTCACAACATTCATGTGTTTCAGTGTTACACTTATAACAACTTTAACTATGGAATGAAATCAAAGACACAAAAGAAATCTCTAACATAATGAAACAGGTCATAAAGATCAATAAACCATGCATGCAATTAGAAATAAGTACATTCATAGGACATGATATTTCCACAGATTTCATATTACTTGACAAACCGTTAACTTCACCAAGACATGCTTGGTTGTTAAAATGTTTATGCGTCTGGCAGCCTAAAGAGAGTTTTATAGCAAAGTGCTCAGTACCAGTGAGAGAGATGAGAGATATATTAGTACCTGGATGGGATACAAGTCCATTACAAGTAAAATTCTCCAGATAATTTCATAAATATTTCCTAACTAGTCCAACTAAGGGACACGAAGTTGAGTGTCCTCCCAAAATTAGATTTTATCCAGATAGTTCGTTTTGTGAAGTCCACCCTTTGGAAGTTTTAAGGCCAGGGGTGAGTCCTTTCCTCTTCTCACTAAATCATAAAAACAACCCCAATAAAACACCATTAAGGAAAGAGATAATGGGCTATGATGACAATAACTAATTTGAACCACAGATCAATGAAATGGTTTCAAAAGAACTGATTCAGACAAGGGATTAATGAACAATAATTGCACTATGTGAAAGAGCATGGATGCGTGGTGAAGACCACATGGTTTTTGATTCAGTTCTGTTGCACAGTACCTTGAAGACAATTGTTCGAGGTACCATACAACAGCCCAGGGCTGACCAGAACCTTTTAAGTGGATTTGGTAGACAGAAACTGAAAGAAACCCATCATATATACATGTGAGAGGGGTGGGCTTCTTTTCTTGTCAAACAATAGTTGTATGCATCACCATCATACAAGCAAGTGTCATTTGTTGGTAATCTTTTGTGAAAATGTATCCAGCCATGGGGAAATATTACCTAACTTGGAAACTGGTGAAGGTTAGTGACAGGAAGAGCATTCATCCAAAGAAAATTTGCCTCAGTAGATTCCAGCTGACCCATACGAGCAGGGAAAAGTGGACGTTAAAATAAAGGTTGGCAATAACTGGAAATACAAGAACTGATTTATTCAGCCTCTTTTATGTAGAATATTAGTAAAACACTCACGTTCTAGAATATCAGAAGAAAATCTATTAATGATCCTTCCAGTAGGTGTGGAGTCAAAGAATGACATTGGCATATTAATAATGTGCTGCAGCATCTGTTCATGCAGTCGAGTGGAACCTTTCAATACAGTCTGTGAATATTAAAGAGAAAAGACAGTTACTTTAGCAGATAACCTAACAGGTGATAAATAATTGAGTCTTACTGTTTTAATATGTATTGTAATATATAACTTATATATATATGCCTTGTTTTCTTCTCAGTGTACCTGTGTTCACAGTGCATACACACTGAAATCAAAGAAAGAAATTCATTACCATCTTCTTTTCCTTCTCCTCTTCATCATCATCATCATGGTGATTACAAAAGTATGGCAGCTCAGAAAACTCATTCTGATCATTCTAAGAAAAGAACTCCTGAATTTGTTGGTGAGATCCAGGCCGTGATTGATAATGATCTACTCCAAGTCAATCAGACCCATTGCAAGGGACATCGGAGTGTCTGAGTTTCTTCTCAGGCAGGTAGGGCATTAAAACATTCAGTATTCCTCATACAAGATGAGAAAGGGCCAATTTTTATCCCAAGCCACCAAAGACAAGAAGAAAGGCCATGCTACAAAGCTTTTGAACAAACTCAAGCATCCCATCCAACTGAACATGCTTTGGTTTTTCTCAGACGAGAAAAATTTCTGCCTGGATCAGATGGTGAACACACAGAACAACCATTGGCTTGCTGTGTCCCTAAAACATGTACTGAGAGTGATAAAAACTCAAACATCCAGTCAACATCATGGTGTTTGGAGTGATCACTAGTGACGGTAACGTTATGCTTCCAGTCATCTTCCCACACAGCCTCAGACTCAACACAAAGGCCTACATCAAGTGCTTGGAGGAGGTAGTGCTGCCCTGGGTCAAGAGGGTGACTGCTGGAAGACTCTATGTCTGGCAACAGAACTCTGCACCATGCGACACAGGCAGGAGAACCCAGTCAAGGTTGTCAGATAATTTCTGCAACCACATCACCCCTAACATCTGGCCACTTAACTCCCCAGACTGCAACACCCTTGATTATTATATGTGGGGTGCAGTTGAGCGAGAGACCAACAAAACTCCTTGTAACACCAAAGATGAACTGAAGGCCAGGATTCACCAACTTAAATAAGGAGACCGGCCAGAAGAGTTGCTAGAAATTCCAAAGTCGTCTGGAGGCTGTGGTTAAAGCCAATGGCGATTTTATTGGATAAATTTACTTTTTAGTATTTCAAGATGTTTTTATGTAATTTTGGTATATATATCTGTTAAAATGAGATGTCAGTGTTATTTTCATTTTTGTGTAATTTAGACTACAGTTTATTCACCACACCCTGTATATAATTGTGTGTGTCCTTGTCTTAAAATTGCCATATAGTTGTAAATGTGTAAATCACAGTTAGTTGTAAATACAAGCAGTGTCATTTATTTCCAACATTCTGTGAAAACATGTCTAGCCATGAGGAAATATTACTTTGCTGGGAAATAGGTGAAGGTTGGTGACAGGAAGGGTTAGGATTAGGGTTAGGGTTACCCTAACACTAACCTTAACCTGACTCAATGAAAAAATGGGCATTAAAATAATAATGATTAATGGTGGAATTCAAAGTAGATAAAGCTTTAAATAATGGTTTCAAATTTTGCCACAAGGGCAGCCATTTTAGAGTAGGGATTAAGTCGATTACATCGACCCTAGTGTTTCACTGGTACTTAATTTATTGACCCCAAAAGGATGAAAGGCAAAGTTGACCTCGGTGGAATTTGAACTCAGAACATAGCAACAGGCGAAATACCGCTAAGCATTTTGCCCTATATGCTAACGATTTTGCCAGCTTGCCACCTTATATAATAATAATAATAATAATAATAATAATGATAATAATAATAATAATAATAATAATAATAATGATAATAATCCTTTGTAATCTAGGCACAAGGCCTGACATTTGTGGGGAGGGGACTAGTTGATTACATCGACCCTAGTGTTCAACTGGTGCTTATTTTATTGACCCCAAAAGGCAAAAGTCAACCTCAACGAGATTTGAACTCAGAACGTAGCGACAGGCAAAATACCACTAAGCATTTCATCCAGCATGCTAGTGGTTCTGCCAACATGTTGCTTTGAATAATGACATTTAGAATATTGGGTTAAGAAAAAACCCTTGGGCAGAAAAAAGTGGGAAGTTGCCAATGGGATGTTGTTAGAACATCAGTCATATTCATAGAAGATGTGGGATCATGCACCATTGGCAACTTTATCCCAACCAAAGGTTGATTTATAGCATTATCTACTTCAAGTTCCACAGTCAAAACTAGCTTTAGTGTTATCCCAAAAAGCAATGGGTCTATGGAGATGACTTACTTTAACGTAGGAAACTCCTCGAAGCATATGAAATAAAACCATTAACAGACCGATGCCACCATAGATAGATGCATTAAAAACTAAATTGGATTCACCATCAGACTTTGTTGAAGCACTGGAATATGTAGTGTTCTTGGTTAAAGAGTTTAGATCTGTGATGTTATCACTGAGCATTGTAGAGTCTGTGATATTATTGGAAGATGTCTGAAATATAAAGATATTAATAGATATAATTATAATTAATATATGTTTATTGGAGGAGGAGGAGGAGGAGGAGGAGGAGGAGGAGGAGGAGAAGAAGAAGAAGAAGAAGAAGAAGAAGAAGAAGAAGAAGTGATAAATACAACCCTCTTAAGTACAAAATAGCCCAGCTATGGAAAATGAAGAAGGTGAAGATAGTGCCAATTATTGCTGGGGTCTTGGGGACAGTATCAGAAGGCATCAAGGGGAATATAAAGGAAATAGGAATAGAATGCCCAGTAGAACTGTTATAAAAGAAGTAGTGTGGGAGCATGATAGCCATGTGTTGAGAGGAATTCTTTGGGGTTTGGATAATTCACCTCAGGAAACACGGGTGTTTCATTCAATATCCTTAAACAACCCTTATTCAGGGACCCTTTGAGTGGGATGGGCTACTCAGCCCAAAGAAAATTCTAACTGGGCTCCACCTGCAAGGTTATGCTCTTGATATGAGATCACCATGCCGCACACATGTGGTTGTGATGCATGTGCCTGGTGTACCCTTATCAGACGAGTAGTCATGATGGATATACTGGGCTTTATATATTTTACCCCAGTCTCACTTTGATGGCATGCACTGCCCTCCCACTCAGTAATAATAATAATAATATAATAATAATAATAATAATAATAATTTCATGCGCTTTTGTCTTTGCATAATAATAATAATGCAAAGACAAAAGCGCATGAAAAATTAGCTAGCAGATGGTAACAGAAACCTCTGCATGGCAAGTACGTGGCCCGTAGCAAAAACAAGCTGATGTTGACCAGAAACATATGCACCAGTGGTTACGAAGTTCAGGGCTAAAAGCGGAGAGTGAAGGTTTCATATTAACTGCTCAAAACCAAAGCTTATTAACCCGGAACTACCAAGCCAATGTAATAAAAAAATGGAGCTGACCCAAAATACTGACTCTGTAACGATGAGATTGAAACTAGAGACCACCTAATCTCGGGGTGTAGAGTCTTAGCACCTGTAGAATATAAAGCAAGACATGACAGAGCTGGCCAGTATTTACACTGGACAATAAATCGGCATTATAAAATCAAAACCGCTGACAAATGGTATAAATACCATCCTGAAGCTGTGACTGAGGGAGAAAATGTGTCGATTCTATAGGACTCCCCCGTACATACCGACAAAACTATAAAAGCTAATAAACCAGATATTATTATAAAAGATCAGACAAAAAGGATGTATTTATTAATTGACATGAGTATTCCTTGCAATCACAATATAGCAGTGAAAGAATTTGACAAGATTAGTAAATATAAAGACTTGCTGATAGAAATTGAAAAAATGTGGCATCTCAAGGTGACTACAGTACCAGTGATTGTAGGAGCTCTAGGAATGATAAAAAAAGGTACAGAAACCTATTTGAAAATGATACCAGGCTTGCCATTCCTACAGGAAGTGCAAAAAATCATGTTAACTGGAACGGCTCATGTACTGAGAAGTGCATTATCGCTGTGAAAACAACATCCATTCATGAATTTATTTATTTATTAATTTTTAAATACATATTTTACCTGTGAATTTGCGTGTGTAATCTGGGAATGCATACAATGAGCTTCTCTGCCCTAGGTGTATGGAAAACACTTGGCGAGAAACGGAAGAAAATTTGAAGAAAGAAGGGAAAAAAAATAATAATAATATCTAGGTGTATTGCAAAAATCAGCTTTGTCCCTAAGAGACAAGCTTTCTGTAGGAGCTCTATTCCAATCGCCTTTAGCCATCTGCCTATATCTTGACTTACTCTTCCCAATGCACTCATTATTATAGGCACAACCTTTACTGTTCTCCTGCTCCAAATTCTTCCTATTTCAAACTTTAAGAGATAATATTTTTTTGTTTTTTCCCTCTTTCTTTCTTAACTGTCTTTAATAGTTTTTCTGTGTTCATCATCATCGTCATCATCGTCATTTAATGTCTGTTGTCTATGTTGTCATGGGTCGGACGATTTGACAGGGCTGGCACGCTGGAAGGTTGCACCAGGATCCAGTCTGATTTGGCATGGTTTCCTACGGCTGGATGCCCTTCCTAATGCCAACCACTCCTTTTACATGCCATTTGCGTGACACTGGTATCTGCCATGATTGCGATTTTGCGTGGCTTGATGGGTCTTCTTCTCAAGCACAACATAATGCCAAAGGTCTTGGTCATTGCTTCCGTGAGGCCCAACACTCAAAAGAAGCTTGGCCACTTTGCCTACATGAGGCTCAATGCTCGAAAGGAATTTTTGTAATAGTTCTACAGGACACTCTATTCCAGATTCCTTTGTATTCCCCTTGATGCCTTCTGATATTGTCCCCCAAAGATTCTACAATAATTGGCACTATCTTCACCTTCTTCATTTTCCATAGCCAGGTTATTGTGTACTTAAGAGGGTTGTATTTATCTATTTTTCCACCTTTCTTCTTGACTATTCATGGGTCAAAGGGACATGCAACATCAACTATATAGCACATCTAGTGCATCCTGTCGACCACCACTAGCTCTGATCAGTTATGCTCTAGCTCCTGCTCTGCTTGGATTGGGAAATCCCAAAGGATTTTGCTAATACCCAACTCCACCATCTCTGTGGTGTATTCTAATACCACATCTTGCCTCTCTCTAGCCTCCACTTTTTGTACAGTTTCCAATGTAGCACTTTCACTACCTGATTGTGTTGCCACAACTTGTAGTGGTTTTGGGCAAGTTTAGGGCATTTGTTCATGATATGGGCAATGGTTTCCAGATCTTTGTATTTTGGGAGTTTCTCTGTTTCTTTTAGAGAAACATAGTCATCTGTTGGTATTGATACATCGATTAGAAAGCATTTTTTCTTGGTCATCTCTGACAACTATATCCAGCCTATTGGCCATAATTTCTCTATCTGTGTGTATTGGCATATCCCAGAGTATGGTTGCTTTCTCATTTTCTGTGACCTTTTCTGGTATGTGCCTTTACCATCTTATTTCTGTTGTTATTCTATAGTGTTGGCACAGCTTCCAGTGTATACAGGTTCCAACTCTGTCATTTCTGCAAACATATTCTTTCTTAGCCAGGACTAGGCAGCCAGAGACAATATGATTTATTGTTTCTTCTCCATCTCTACATATTCTGCATTTACTTGTATTTCTTTCCATTATATGTTTTTGGTAATTTCTGGTGGGAAGGCTCTGATCTTGTGCTGCAATTAAAAATCCTTCAGTCTCTGCTTTGAGTCCTGAGCTTCTCAGCCATTATTGGGATTTTGCTTTGTCTATTTCTTTTCTGTTTAGCTTAACCCAATATTTGCAATGAAGAGGCTTTTCTTGCCATCATTTTATCATGATCCATTGCTGTTCCAGTTTCAGTTTGAATTTCAGTTATTTTACAGCTTTTGTTGTTTCTTCTTTTTCTTCATAGTTGTTAGGTACTATGACTTATTTGTATTTGTCAGCTTCCTTAAAGACAAAAAACAGTTTTTTGCATTGTTTGTGTTTTGTGGTTATTTGTATTAGTTTTCCTTGTTTCTGAAGTAGGTATTTCTATAGTCCTATGGTAGTTATTTATTTATTTATTATTTATCTATTTATTTATTTATTATCGTCGTTGTCGTCGTCATCGTCGTCGTCATCGTTGTTGTTGTTATCATTGCCTTTACTATTATTATTGTTATTATTATCTTTGTTATCAACAATATCTATGTATGCACTGTACTGCTAGGTTCATCCTTATTGCATTTCATGTATATACAGAATCAATTCTCTATTTTTAAAGTCAGTGAAGGTTTTAAATGTGCCATTCACGAGTAAGGAATGTGTAGAGTTGAACTTGTATTTTGATGTTGAATGAGACAAGAAATGAGAGTCGTCTTAGGAAACTGTAGGATGTAGCAATGTATAAGGTTGTGTGAGTGTGTGATTATATGGACACGTGCATATGTGTGTGTATGAATGTGGTTAACCTGTTTATATGTGAGGATGTAAGGGGAAAAAAATAGTTACTTACAGGATTATGTTCTTTCAGAATAAATGTTAACCACCACATTGAGAGGACTTGAATAGAAACGCTGATAATGAATAACAGCAGCACAAAGAGACACTGAACAACCCCTCCACATGCCTTTATATACATTCCTAATTGTTCAAAGGAGGTATTTTTTGATATGTCTTCTTTAGCAACCAGTTCAAAATCTACAATTAAATAAAAAGGAAAAAAAAACACAGTTAAAATACTATAAAATGCCAGTGAAACTTTCTTGACATGACATTATATTATTTTTACAATGTGTATACATGAACTGGGTCTCACTGATGCAATGACAAGCAACCGAGACCTTTGGAGATATGCTGAGCTTGGGAAGACCCGGCAAGCTGAGTGAGATCATAGCTATGGCTTATGCTAGTGTCACATAACCAGCCCATTTAAGAGTTCCCTTCAATCGTCAGGCAATGTAGTGTGCGTGAGAAGACCTATTAAGTCAAGTAAAACAGCTGTCGTGGCCAATGCCAGTACTGCCTCATTGGCACTCATGCCGGTGTGATGTAAAAAAGCACCATTCGAGAGTGGTTGCTGCCAGTACCACCTACCTGGAACCCATACCAGTGGCACATAAAAGCAACATTCAAGTGTGGTCGATGCCAATGCCACAAGACTGGTCCCCATGCTGGTGACATGTAAAAAAGCACCCACTACACTCTCGGAGAGGTTGGCGTTACAAAGGGCTTCCAGCTGTAGAAACACTGCCAGATCAGACTGGAGCCTGGAGCAGTCTTCTGGCTTGCCAGTCCTCAGTCAAACGTCCAACCCATGCCAGCATGGAAAGCAGCATTAAATGATAATGATGATGAAACAATGGAAGAATATTGAAGAAAATATCTATTTCACATTTTAAAATTCTTTTTTGACATCAAAATAAAATTTTACACCCAGAACTCATACAAACCCATGCACTCTTCTCTATATTTCACTCTCTCTTCTCTCATTCATCTGTTAACATTGACTTGCATACATTCTAGCGAAACATCAACGGCATCAATTACATCAGGCTGGTGGAGTATGCAAAGGTTTTGGGCAATGCATCTTCTACTCTAACTCATTTAGCTTAGCCATCACTCTCAAATGAGTGTAGGCAGATAGCATGTGCATAGTTCAAGCAGCCATAGACACTCTCTCAGCCAGAACATTGGTAATATTACACCTGGAAAGAGTGAGGAGAGAGAGAGTGAGAGAAGAGAGAGAGAGCTGCACTGGCACTAGGTTGGTACTCATTTACAGCCACATAGACTGGAGCAGCATGAAATGAAGTGGGTTGCTCAAGGACGCAATACACCACCTAGTCCAAGAATTGAACCTACAACCTTGTGATCATGAGCCCAGCATCATAAACTTTATACTTCTATCTTCACATATTCTAAGTTATATATCTTTTCTACTCTAGGCACAAGGCCCAAAATTTTGGAGGAGGGAAGGGCAGTCTATTAGATTGACCCCAGTATGCAACTGTTACTTAATTTGTCGACCCTGAAAAGATGAAAGGCAAAGTCAACCTTGGCGGAATTTGAACTCAGAACGTAAAGACAGACAAAATACTGCTAAGCATTTCACCCAGCGTGGTAATGTTTCTGCCAGTTCGCCACCTTTATTCTAAGTTATATATAAAAAAAAAAAACGATCAAATTACACCAAATTTCCAAGAAGAGGAAAAGATGGTGAGATTCCCAACATTAGGTATTTAGTAACTACAGCACGAAAGATCCATATTGGCTTCTCAAAAACACACAAAAACAGTTAGCTTCACTTTTGTGTGTATTTCAACCGTTAAAACATGTCTCCCATGCTGTAATTGTCTTAGCTTCAACACATAATCACAGTTCAAATACTTAATGGCCAAGTACATCTCCAAAATTAAGTATTTAACTTGCTGGCAATGACTTTCTTTATTAAATAAATGGGGGGGGGGGGGATAAGAGAACACTTGCCTCACTAGGGATTTCTAAACTGCAGTCTTTCTTAACATCCCAATTTCAAACAGTGATTCGTTAAAATTCTAACTAATTTACTCAGGAGAGTAATTCATATTGTTAATCCAAATAATATTGTTTTACTTACCTTCTGAAACACAGCTATATTGGCTTATAGTTGACATTGTGCTCATCCCCCGCTCTAGAGTCTGTCGGACTCTAACAACTGAATAAAGGTTAAAAAAATATATTTGACATTATTATATATCTGCTGTAGTTTTCAGTTCAGTCCCACTGTTTGGCACCATGGGGAAGTGTCTTGAAAGTAATTCTACTCTCCATAAATGTAACTAAAAGAGGCTCATCGTATGTGTGTGCATGTGTGTGTGTACACAAATACACACACATGTAACAGCATTAAAACTAGAATGGTATTGAAACAAATGTAACCAGTCATTAAATGTTTTAAACTATTTCTTTGTTTTCTTATTTGCATTATATATATGTGTGTGTGTGTGTGTGTATCATAGGCATGCAGTCCATGGAAGCAAAGGAAGCAATGCTTCCCTTAAAATTTATAGAAACATAATTAAAACTATATTACTTATTTTTCATAAAATCATTCTTCTAATGTTCTCTAAAATTAATATAAGCCACAAGACATCATAGGCTTCAGATTTTTATTGTCAGAATTAGCTTGAGACAACAAACAGAGGCAGACGACACAAAAAAAATCTGTGCAAGCGAAGCAACACAAACTGTTGCATTCTTTCCGGAGTAATATTTTAACATATTTTCCAATAAAAATGCCACAGACAATTTTTTTCCTAATAAGAGCTGATAACGAATAGTTTTAGATGCTAATAAATACTTATACACTTAGATTAAGTTTCTGTCAATTCACAATACCTATGATATATATAATCTTACGTTGTTATGTAACACATAGGAAAAGGAAAGCAAGTTGACATTCTGTGTCCATCAGAAAAACAGTGTTAAGATAACACGCACATAGTTTTCTGCATTTATTCAAGTAATACTTTAAACTTTTTCAAATTACAGAACACCCGTAATATAAAATATGATTTTTTTTTTAATTTTAAAAACAGTTGTATGATATGAACATGTCAATTTGATTCAAATATCTAAGTGACAAAAAGTTTTGGTCATTGCTTCCTCAGCCAGAAAGATCACTGCACGCCCCTGATATTATATTTGAAAGTCTATGAGGTTTACTTAATATAGTTTTTGAAGTGTAAAGGTGATTTTAAAAAAAATATGAAATCTTTTATGAGGATGTTACTAACCTTTTTTGAGAAGAAACTTTTTCTAGTGTGTGAGTACTTCCATTACACACACATACACACATGTAATGCCATTAAAAATTGAATGGTACTGAAACAATTGTGACTAGTCATTAAATGTGTGCTAAATTCTTTCTTTATCTTCTTATTTGCATTATATATATATATATATATATATATATAAAACTTACTTGGAAAAGGATGCATGGCGTTCAATCATATAATAATATAAATAATATATAAATATAGGCATATATACATACATATATGTATGTACCTACATATATATGTATATATACATGCATGTATGGGTACAGGACATCAAAAAAAAACTTGAACACAATGAGAAATTAAAACATAAAAACAAAAACATAGAAAACAAACTTTTTTTCGAACAATGAAAAAAACAGAGTACAAGACATACAACATAAAGAATATTCCCCTTCTTCAGTTGTCTTTGTTTCATCTACATCACGTTTCAAAGGTGGAGTAGATGAAACAGGGACAACTGAAGAAGGGGAATATTCCTTATGTTGTATATCTCGTTTCTCTGTAAACTGTGAAACCGGTTATATCTTAAAACATAATAAAATATTTTTAACTATTCTCAGTGCATTTTCAACTTTGATTTTTTATATATTTCTACCTTTGTGAAATAAAATAACTTTGTTTTATATACATACAGGGAGAGAGAGAGAGAGAGATGTGTTTGTGTGTATGTACATTCGTGTCTCTGTGCTTTGACATCACACAGCAGCTGTAAATGAGTGTCACTATTATATAAACAATGTCATCTGTTTCTGTTCTTCTGTGAAAATATGTCTAACCATGGTGAAATAATAACTTACTTGGCAATAGGTGAGGGTTGGCAACAAGAAGAGCATCTGGTTGTACAAAATTTGCCTCAACAAATTGCATCTGACCCATGCAAGCATGGAATGAGTTGTTAAAAAAGAATGATGAGTAATACAGAGTCACAGAGATTGTCTATCATATTTTATATCATGGATTGAAACTAGGGACATTGATACAAACAAAACAACAACAATTAGGACATCACATCTTCAAAATACAGTGATGAAAAGGTTTGGAAATATTTTCTTAAAACATTCAATGTCTTAACATTTCTGTGACTCAAAAGAATGGAGATGTTTTTGCTTACGTCATTAAAAAAAGGCAAAAAGCAGATTTACAGATTTTGTCTCATTCTCTCAATCATCATCCATGATAATGTGGGTTGACTAAGTCTGCAATACATTAGCTTTCCATGAATATTGATCTCATGCATTTAATCATAATTTGCTGCCACATGGCCATGGTCCATTAGCAATTATTTATTGTCATGTTGTCACATTTCTTAGAGGAAGAATTTTCTTTATTTTTCTTGAGTCCAAGGATCTATAATCCAGTTACTCAGCTTCCACGGTGTATGAGTGGTTGAACAGGAAGCTAATTGATTGTCAGCTTCAAGGCCTTTAGAGAGGAGGGGACAAGTTTATTACAATGAGCCCAGGACTTGACTGGTACTTTATTTTATTGAGCCAGATGGATGAAAGGCAAAGTTTGGTAGGATTGGGAAAAGTGAAGATAAGGTAGATATATTATTCAAAGCACAAACCTGCTATTGGTGATTCAGTGAAGTAAGTGTCAATGAGATTGGCATAATCTTGATTTGCATCAACCAGCTGTTGGTGTGTCCCTCGTTCAGTGATTTGACCCTCTTTTAAGAAGAGGATATGGTCACATGATGTAAGGTACTGAAAATACATAGAGCCATGAGAGGAGCAGTAAGAGGTGTTGGACATAGAGACAATGTGAGGTACAGTGACAGGCAGAGGTATATAACATTGTATTGCACTGTGGCACCTACAAACAGCTAGGTAGACTGGGCTCTTGACAGTTAATGGTCATGATCATGGATACAGTACAGCGAAGTATACTGCACTGTGTTACCTACTCATAGCTAGGTAGACTGAGCTGGCTATTGGTAGTTCGGTGTCTTGGTCTTGGATACTGAATAGTGAACTCTACCACACTGTGGTATCTATTTACAGCTAAGTAGACTGGGTGTTTGTTGGTCATGGACACACTCCAATGAACTGGACCACACTGTGAGACAAGTTTAGTTGGTAAACCGAACAAGTCGTGTAAGGCAACAAGCTGGCAGAATGGTCAGCATGCCAGGCAAAATGGTCAGTGGCATTTCACCCATATTTATGTTCTGAGTTCAAATTCTGCCAAAGTTGTCTTTGCTTTCATCCTTTTAGGGTAAAAAAATAAGTACCAGTTATGCACTGGGGTCGATGTAATCAACTTTCCCCTGCCTTGAAATTGCTGGTCTTGTGTAAAAACTTGAAACCAAACTGAACAAGTCATGTGACATTATTATAATTTTACCTTCATTTCTGCAATTCTATCGAAATACTTAGATCTTCAGATAATCAAATATTCCATGGAATGGTCAACCATACAATATTCCTGTTCCATACTGTAATGAACCACACTTCCTTGTTATGTAAATTTACAGCTGAGTGGTCAAGGACCATTGGAAGGTAATCTCTTGACCAGGGACACAATAGAGCACAGCTTACATCATACAAGCTGCCAACCTGTATAAGGTTAGAGCTACAGTCTTTATTCTAAGATGGACATCTACATCTCTCATCGTTTAAACAAAAACATTTCTCAACCTCATATAGGTGCAGACGTGGCTATGTGGCTAACGATGTAGCTTCAGGTTCAGTACCACTGCATGACACCTTCTTTAAATATCTACTATAGCCTTGGATTAACCAAAGACTTGTGACTAGATTTGGTAGAGAGAAACTAATTGTAGCTTGCTACATATATACATATATATATATATATATACACACACACATATGAAGGTTCAGTAAATTCTCACTGAACAACCACACAGATGATTTGTTTATAGTGATGAAATGTTTGTGTTCACATAAGCTCACTTCCTCTATCTAATCAACATTACCTGTACAGGTGTACCATGTACCACATGTCAGAGTGCAACACCATAACCACTAAGCCATGCACTTTCACACACACAGGCATATATATATCACATATTCAGTCTATTTGAGGATATAAACCTCTTATAGGGATGGTTCCATCCAAGTTACGCTGGTGTAATATATTATACTGTGGAGAGATATCTTCTTCAATAAATATATTATAGATATCAAATATTATTAAGCAAGAAAATGGAGAGATTTGATGCATACAAATTAATCTATTAATTAATTAACATTGCCTACAATTGTTTCAATTCACACTCAATAAATATTACAACCCTTATCTAATAAAATATGTTTGCATTTTGAAGATTTTGAGTGAAATATCATCAGGGTGAAAGGACAACAAGGAAGCATTCTAACAAGCTAAGGAGATGAAAGTCATCATCATCATCATCATCGTTTAATGTCTCCGTTTTCCATGCTGGCATGGGTTGGACGGTTTGACTGGTGACTGGCAATGTTTCTACAGCTGGATGCCTTCCTAATGCCAACCACTCCGAGACTGTAATGGGTGCTTTTTACGTGCCACTGGCATGGGAGCCAGTCAGGCAGCACTAGTATCGGCCACATTCGGATGGTGCTTTTTGCGTGCCACTGGCACAGGAGCCAGTCGAGGCAGGGGTGGGGGTCTGGCATCAACCACATTCGGATGGTAGTTTTTATATGCCACCAGCACGGGGAGCCAGTCAGGCAACTCTGGCAGCAAACCATGCATGAATGGTCCTTATCGCATGCCACCAGCACTGGTAACAACCACAATGCTACCAGCATTGGTGCGTGTGTGTGTGTGTGTGTGTAGGCATTAATATTTTTCTTAAAATATAATAAAATAAAATAAATAAAAATATTAAAATATGTAATATACACATATAAAAATAATAAAATGAGTAAAAGTAAATAAATATTAAAAAATAAAAATATTCAGACATAAATAAAATAATAAAAATAATAATAAAAGGTAATGAATATCATAAAATAAATAAAAATTGATATTAAATAAATGAAATAACATGAAAATAAAAATAAAATGAAAATATATATAATATAAATAAAAATGTATGTGGGTAATATAAAAATAATAAATATAATCTATATATATATGAAAAACAGTTTGTGTGTGTGTGTGTTCCTTATGCATTCAAAAACTGAGCTGTCAATTTTGACGTATACCCCATTTGTCAAAAGACTAAGGAATCTTTCAGCTACCAAATAAACTTTATTTTGATTTACATATTTTCCACGTTATCTCAACAACCAACTCTGGGCGTTTGAAAAACACTGTTCTACAACGACTAGGTTGCATTAGAAAGGGAAAATAGTTTCACACTTTCAATTTGAACTAAAATTACAAAGTGTTGCATTACAAGTGTGGTGATATGTGAATAATGAAAGTAATGTTTCTCTGAATTATTCACTCATTAAAAGACATCCATTTCTCTGTATATTATGAGGAAATACAGCCAAGCACTCTCTCTCTCTCACTTCCACACACACACACACACACACACACACACACACACACACACATAGAAAAAAGATGTATGCATAGGTATTTATGTACGTATATATGAAAGATAATGTATGAGAGAGAGAGGGGGAGAGAGGGAGAGAAAGAGAGAGTGATTGAGTGCCACTTACACATACATGCAAAAAATACATACATGACAATACACACCTTCACTCACCCACTCTCTCTGTCACACACACACACACACACATGTCCATTTCATATACATGTACATACATCTTTCACTTTCTGCTTTCACTTCAAAGCAAATGTTACCTCTTCACTTTTTCCTCTACTTTGATTCCTGCTCTCTTCAAAGCATAAAGAAATAAAAGTGTTTTATGGAAATTAACGAACAGTCATCTGATCAAGTTAACAACTTTGCTGCTTCAAACGAAAGATTTCCATAAAATAACTTCCTTTGGCACACACACACACACTCTAGGTAAAACTTCTGTACAAATTATGTTATTTCTTGCTGCGTGCATGCACAAAATTACAGCTCAAATCCAACTGAAATGACCTTTACCTATTCTGTAATATGTGTTTGTGATGAGTGTATTTAAAAACCTGATCTTTGATATAAACTTAAAAGGAAGTTTTCCCAGAAATCCAGTCCTTTACTTGTTGTTTCTAGCATGTCCACATTTGTGCCCCGTCCACTTATTTGTTTCCTAAATTTCTTCTGATCCCCATGTTTTCAATACAGAAGATTAGGATTTCACCCCAAAACACGTTCTCAATAATTTTATTTTCTCCCTCCCCATCCCAATTTCTTCATTTTTTAATTTTTTTTCCAAATTTTTTTCTTGATAATCCATGGAGAAAAAACAGAGTGCAAATCTTTAAGAATTTTTTTCATTCTTTTTTCTTAAAGAAACACTAAAATCTCCTTCCCAAACATCCACCCATCACCTCATCACTTTCAAAAAGCTACAAACTCCCAATGTTTCACTTTTAGCTTTTTGGAAAGCAGGGAAGTTTTCAAAATATTCTACCAGTTTCAATCATTTTATCAGACAATTTAGCCACACTGTAAGAGGAAGGAAAATAAATTGAAATTTATGAAAGTAATCTTTCATATCATTTCTGAAAGTTAGCATGTTTTTCTAAGAAAATTGACCTGGTGCCAGGACTTGATTTCCTTCTGAAGGCTGCTGACTCATGGTAGAAGTAGTAACTATTTTTGCAGTGGCATTTGATGTTTTTTTTTTTTTGCTTAATGGAAATGTTGGCATTTAAGAGTGGCTGTCAGTAATAGCAGCAGAGATATGTGTGAATGTGTGTGCATGCACGAATATGTGGTGGGGGGTGCATTTCCATGTCTGGACATTGTATGGCAGTTGGAAATGAGAGTGTTCATCCTCATTCAAGATTCAAATGGGTTGGTATTGAAAGGGTTAAAGGGAGGGTGGGGAATGTTGAAGGTGAAGAAGAAGAAGAAGAAGAAGAAGAAGAAGAAGAAGAAGAAGAAGAAGAACAACAACAACAACAACAACAACAACAACAACAACAACAACAGCAGCAGCAGCTTCTTTAGACAAGGACTCTTACCTGAAGCTGGTGTGTAACGAACAATACGGCCTTTGTACACAAAAACATGTTGAAACACTCATCGTAGATTCTCTTTCCAATGTGAGCATCAACAGCAGATAATGGATCATCCAAGAGGTAGATATCGCTGTCATTGTAGAGGGCACGAGCTAGACTGATCCTCTGTTTTTGTCCACCACTTAGATTAATACCTCGGTCTCCAATCTGGAAAACAAGAAAGATTTTGTGAGACAAAAAATCTCTCAGAGATAACGACCAAAAAGTAGCTAGAAGTGGTGAGGAAACATCTGAGAGGGAGAAAGATAATTATATATATATATATATATATATATATATATAGAATATAAAGAAAGTCAGGAAGTAGGTTGAAATAGGATGATGGCTGTTTCACAGCCAACATTATCATCAGCGTTTAACATCCGCTTTCCATGCTGGCATGGGTTGGATGGTTTGACTGAGGACTGGTGAGCCAGAAAGCTGCATCAGGCTCCAATCTGATCTGGCAAGTTTTTACAGCTGGATGCCCTTCCTAACACCACTTCGAGAGTATAGTGGGTGCTTTTACATGCCACCAACACAAGGGCCAGTCAGGCGGTTCTGGCAACAACGATGCTTAAAAGGTGTTTTTATTTGCTACCTGCATAGGAGCCAGTCTGGCAGTATTGGTAATGACTACGCTTGAATGTTGTTTTCCACGTACTACCGGTACATGTGGCAGTAAGGCGACACTGGTAACGATCATGCTCAACTGGTACCTTTTAGTGTATAATATAATTTTTCAGGATCTTTGTTTTCTCTGCCAAGCAAAGCATGCATTGTTTTTGCCATTGATACATGACCCCTGGCTGTTTGAAGATCTTCCATTTAATTATGTATGGCATACCCTACTCTTTTAAACACAATACATGGTTGGTCCAAGACATGATGTTGCACATTTCTAGTATCCTAAAAGAGGACCTGTAGTTGCTCAGATGGTTGCACTTTACCCGATAGTTTCTCTTACTCTATACACACATACATGCATATACACACATATAGATAATTACTCCTATTTATTAGTGTCATGATCTCAAAATGCTTCCTTTTATTTATAATTATCCAACATGGCCGCAGTCAAATGACTTAAAGAAATAAAAGAATAAAAAAAAGAATAGGTGCAGGTGTGGCTGTGTGGTAAGAAACTTGCTTCTCAACCACATGATTCCAGGTTCAGTCCCACTGCATAGCATCTCAGGCAAGAGTCTTCTATTATAGCCTTAGGCCAACCAAAGACTTGTGAGTGGATTTGGTACACGGAAACTGAGAGAAGCCCCTCCAAAAGTTCTTTTTATTGTTTATTTACTTGTGTTCCTTTCTGTTGAAGAGCATAGGCTCGAAACGTAAAAGACTTTCTCACCTTCCCGAGTGTTAAACAAATACACCTGTTTGTTGTTCATACACCTGCTTTCATCTTTTGCTTTTCTGTAAATTTCAACTGTGTGTGGTGTGTGTGTGTGTGTGTGTGTGTGTTTGTGTGTCTGTGTTTGTCCCTCCACCATCACTTGACAGTCGATGTTGGTGTGTTTATTTTCCTGTAACTTAGTGACTCGGCAAAAGAGACCGATAGAATAAGCACTAGGCTTACAAAGAATAGATCCTGGGGTGGATTTGTTTGACTAAAGGTGATGCTAATATACAACATTACACAGAGATTACATTCTGTTTCACTATCTCTATTACACATTAAAGGAAAAAGATGACAAGATTGCTGGTTGAATTTTAATCTGAATTCGGATTGGTAAAGTTTAGTCACCTACCAGGTAACCAACTGAAGTGACATACGGACTTCACATACAAAACAGAACATCTCTCATTGAAAGGTAACTTACACACCTCATCTATAAGAGAAAACATTTCTTCAAAATAGGTCACCTTCAATTCAGAACAGATGTCAGGGATGTATGAAATGAAGGGAAACCTCAGGACTTATTCTTTATAAGCCTAGTACTTCTTCTATCAGCCTCTTTTGCTGAACCACTAAGTTACAGGGACATAAACACACCAAGTACAGAAACCATTCTGTTTAGTCATAAAGTTTAAATGTACTTCTATTTCAACTCTACAACAGACATCGCCAACTGGGGTGGATGTAAACTGAATTACAGAATAAAATATCAGAGTGTTTACAACTTTGGTAAGAATTATGTCAATGATTTTGAAAACAGTAACTTCATAAAAGGAGTTTTCAACATAGACAAAGAAGTTGTTTTAGGAGGGGTTGGAAACCTGCAGCCTTTCAAACAAATAAGTACAACCATCCAGAAAAGTTTAGATTTTACATTAAAAATACATTTAGATTAGATAATCTAAAGGATTAGATAATTAAGATTCATAAATCATTTCAAAAATATTAATAAAAACTAATTAACATTTAATTTTGTCATTTAATATTTCTGATTGCATTTTTACCATGCATGTAATTATATTTTTGGGTGTATAAAATAAAGTTTCCTACTTTTCAGCCTTAATTAGGGCACATTTAATTAAAAGTGGAATCATTACTTTTAATGTCTGTTTTTCCATGTAAGCTTGGATATGGCATTTATTTGATGCAGGGTTTTATGGCTGGATGCCTTTCCTGTTACTAACTCTAATCTGTTTTTTTTTTTATCAAAAAACAGATTATGTATTCCACTGGTTTTTGACAGAACAGAGTGACAATTAGTAAAATCAACAAGGAATGTAAATAACATCACCATTTCAGAAAATTACTATTTGTAAATCTCTCAAGAGATATTCAGCAACAGTACTTTGGAGTAAAGATTGCTTGCCAACATAACATGGCAGTCCTGGTTTAGGACGAATGATGCTGTAATTTAGCCCAGGAGACATTGTCTCCAGCTGGCTATACGATGATCCGTGTCCTTATATTTTTGAACAAGGGAATCTTGGGAGTACTACAGGGGACACCCTGTATATTGGGCTTCCATCTTGTTTCTTTCACAAATTCCACTCACAAGTCATTGGTCTTCTCAGAACTATTGCATATTGTAGAAAACACTGTCTGTGTAGTGGGAATGAACCCAAAACCTTGCAGTTATGAAACGAACCTCTTAAGCACACAGCCATGGCTGTGCCTCAATCAAATGTAAATGTGAACATGACCCTCTTGATATAAATAGCTTTCCCTATCCCTGATCTGACCGGTACTTTGAAGAGGAACTCATTTGAAGGAAATACCATGGTTTGGAGCCCATTATAAGAGTTTAATGATGCTATATGAGTTGTGCATTTATATTATAGCTAGCTAAGTCTATTTGGAAGATTATAAGCCAAAGATCATTATGTATTTAATCTATAAGTGGCAATTTCACTTGGGAATGAGAAACTGTTGAAGGTTATCTCTCTCACCATTACACTATTTATCTTTTCTAACCCACCCTCTTTTCTTTTCAACTGGGGTATCCATGTATCTATTCTACAGCAGAACACCTGCCCCTGTCTCCCTATACCCCTAATCTCTCATCAGCTGGTTCAAAGCTGCTCTACTCACTAATAATCCGTCTCCAAGCTAAACATGTTTTTATATTGCAAGTTACTCAGTAACCATGTAAGTGCTGGTGCCACATAAAAAGCACCCAGTCCACACTGTAAAGCAGTTGGCATTAGAAAGGGCATCCAGCCATAAAAAAAACTATGCCAAAACAGGAAATGGGGACTGGTGAGGCCCTGGCCTTCCCAGCTCCTGTCAAACCATCCAACATGTGCTAGCATGGAATACAGACATTAAATGATGATGACAATAATGATGATGAAGAGGAGGAGGAAGAGGAGGATGTTGATGATTGTGGTGGTGATGGTGGTGATGATGATGATGATGTTGATGATGTTGATGATGATGATGATGATGATGATGATGATGGTGAATGTAGTGGTGGTGGTGGTGATGTTGATGATGTTATCTTAATGTTTATTTCTACCATAAAACAATTTAACATTAAACTGAATGATCACTTACTACTCTTCTAGAAGAACACATATTAAAATGGTTGAGAGTGCCGATGAAGAGTCAGCTTGTTCCATGTGATCAGTCTGATGATGGTGAACATGCTAAAACTTCAAAGTCACTGTCAACCTTCTTTTTTTCTCTTTTGCAAAAATTGATAAGTCCTTATAGTAAAGTTAGTTATTTTAACTTGGGAGGTTATAAAAAAAGGGAAGTTATGTATTTATATAACAGGTGGCTATGTTGACCTTGGGAGATTAGGAATCAATTGTGTGATGTTAACACTCCTTTATATAGAGATTGGGATAAACCCTCTTCTCATAAAGGCAAGAGTATAATCAAAGACTAATTACCTTATTCAAAGATAAAGGGTTTCATTGTTTAATAAGGTGCATCAGTTTGTTTGTGTAATTAGGAAAAGAAATATTTAAAGCACAAAAGAGAGCAAAAAAAATTCCATTTCAGTAAAAGAGGGAAATACCGCTTGCCATGTCAAAATGTGAGTAAAACACACACACACACACCCTCTGCCACTGCCACCAAAGTATTTCAACCCGGTAAATCAAACCACCCTACCCTTATCCCTGACATTCTAATTGGTTGAGAGACTACAACATACACAACACATCCTGCTTCAACAATCTCATCAAGGCTGCCGTGGACACAATAGTGCCTCCTTCCCTGCGCACCAGCTAATCTCTTTTTCACAGCCTTAACATCCAACCCCCACCCACACACCTCACCAAGCTTAACTACACCTCCACCCACTCCTCATATGCACCTACCACCTCCACTTGATAATAAACAATAGTCCGCCCCACCCCTCACCAGTTATTATTCAACACACACTACAAGCAACAACAACAGTGGCGGCGGCGGCAGCGGTGGTGGTGGTGGTGGTGGTGGTGGGCGTTTCAAAGTTCAAACAGTGCAGTAGACCCATTTCCATTTTCAATTAAAACACCCCAATCATTAACATAAATTCGACAACTATTCTTGAAGCAAACAAGTAAAATGTTAGCCTAAATGGCGAGGGGGGGGGGCAAAGTTAATTCTTCCACCCCCAAGGGTTATTTCTTCTTCAGTGTTTTCGTGCATGTCTGCGTGTGTGTGGGGGGGGGTGCGTGAATGTGTATGGAGGAAAGACTTCTACCCGAAAAAAAATTAAAAACTAAATAAAGGAGCGGGTTTTGGTGGGGTACAAAAGGAAATTTTGCCATGTGTGTGTGTGTGTGTGTGTGTGAGGGATTATTTAATGGTTTAGTGGGAGGAGAAAAGGGTGGCACCCATGACATTTCTCTGAACCTTCAACACTGGAGAATGAAACTGGTTCATTATCCACTTCTTTGAGATGGTTGCCCTTACACATCATAAAGGCTGTGTTCCTCACTCATGTAAACAAACCCCTTGCCTGTATGGGGAACTACCCAAAGTCCCTCCAGAACTAAATCAACATCTTTATTTAAGACCTTCCCTGAATATTTATGATAGAATGGTCCTCTCCAAAGACACCCAAGGTAGCCAAGAACGAAGGTCTTAAATCAAGCTCTGGATTTAGTCTGCCAGTCCCTGTTGAATGATCTCTACAAAAGGCTTTCACATATATTCCATCTTCCAAAATTTCCTTGACAATGGCTTTGTTTAACTCCAAGTTAGAGTAATAAAAAAAAATATTTTCCAATGCTGTGCAGTGGCATTGATTCCAAAACTCCATGTAGTTATGAGGTGAACAACTTAATCACACAGCCAGCAGTCGTTTTACATGTTTGTTTGTAATTTTGTCTATATTTCAGGATCATGTAGTTTGTAATTTCTCTCCAATGAAAAGGAGTGATTAAAACTGGAGTCTAGTAACTTTTCTGGTGGAAGGGAGTGATCAAAGCTGGGCTCTTGTAAGTTTTCTGATTAAAGTAAGTTGTTAAGAATGGACTCAAATAACATTTCTGGTGTCCAAAAGAAGAGAATGGTCAAGGCTAGGATCTAGCAAAGCTGACCTGAGAAATGAGGCAGTTAAAGATGAGATCTTAGCAATTAACATCTGATGGAAGAAAATGATCAAAGCTGGGTTCTAGGGAAAAAAAGCAAAACATGAAAGACAGGCTTAAAAGTTAGGTGGCAGCGACCGAGATCTTTGGCAATACACTGTGCTTGTATAGACCTGTCAAACCAAGTGAGACCATAGTCATGGCCAATGCCATGTCAGGTCAATGCCATGTCAGGTCAATGGCACCCGTGCTGGAGGCACATATAATACAACCACGACACTCTCAGAGTGGTTGGCATTAGGAAGGGCATCCAGCCATAGAAACCATTCCAAATCAGATCAGAACCTGGTGCAACACCCTGGCTTACCAGTTTTCAATCAAATCGTCAAACCCATGTCAGCATGGAATGTGGACGTTAAATGATGATGATGATATAGTTGTGTGTTTAAGAAGTTTGCTTCCCAACCACATGGTTTCAAATTTCGTCCTATGGCATGGTGCCTTGGGCCTTCTCCTATTGCCCCAAGCCACCCAGTCGAGTGGATTTGGTAAATGGAGGGTAGCACACATGGAGGAAGAAGAGGAAGAGCAGAGAGCAATTACTGTAAGAGAGGAGGGGAAACGATGGGTGGGTGCAGCAAAGGCAAGAAGGGCTAAAAGGCATTCTAGAAGTGTAAGGGTAGAGTTAGATAAAGATAAGAAGAGCAGGGCTAGCTCAAAGTACTGGCAACTTGGGCAGATGCCCAGGGGGCCATGTGCTAGGGGGTGCCAAGGAGGGTGTGACAAAGACAAGGAAATTTCCATAGCTGTCAGCTTGTACACACCAAAGTTCAGCTTGCCCAGGGTACCAGCAACCTGGCCCTGAAGCGGAGATGTTGGGTGGAAATAGAAGTAGGTTGTAATAGAATTGTGAGTGATGAAACGATTTGGGTCCTGCAAGGCAATGGGGGAGAGCAGTACACACATACACACACACATTTATCATTGTCATTTATTCATTCATTTATCTAATTTTGTCACAGTTTGGCTGACTGAAAACTGTTGGTTATAGCTCTAGTTGAGAATGTAAATGCCCAATTCTTTCTCATTATTATCATTACTATTCTTTCACACCGACAGCCAGAGTTTTTGTTGTTTAGCAGTGCGCCCGCCCTTCCCACCCTCACCACCTGTACTGGATATCTCTATCTCCTGACCTCTATTGGATGTCCAAAGGCTTAATGTTCCCCCATCTCTACTTAGGGTTTATCTCCTATGTAATGTAGAGATTATGTAGTGCATAAAAATGATGGCGTAGTATATGCAGGTTGAAGGCTATTGTAGGGATCTTCCATGGTGTACGTAGGGGCTATGGTTTTGGCTCCTGCAATGAGGAGGGAATCAGGCTGCTGGAGTTCTATGATGCAAATGATCTTATAGTTTGTAATACTAACTTCAGGAAACCTGCCAGTTGCTTATTCACCTACTGGTGTGGTGGACACACTAATGAAATTTACTATATCCTTGCAAGGAAATGGGAAAGATGTAGAAAAGGCATCAGTAGAAACTCCATAAGATGTACCCGGTGTAAGCTACGGACACATAAGAAGTGCAGCAATATCAAAGGAAGGCTAACTGGGAAGATAGTTTTTGTGTGTGGCAAATGCTCAGAGGCAATAAACACTGTAAATGTGCAGAAAACAGCTTCTGTCACATGCCAGGGAGAAAAACTAGAAGTAGATGATAGCTTCCATTACCTAGGTGACCAAGTCAGTAGCGAGAGGTGGATGCTCTGAGAGTGTAACTGCTCAAATAAGAATAGCCTACCTCTGCTAAAGGGTCTCTTGCTCAGAGTAGGAGGTAGACTGTATGACGTATGTGTGTGAATAGCCATGCTACATGGCAGTGAAACATGGGTCTTGACTGCTGAGGACATGCATAAGCTTGCAAGGAATGAAGCTAGTATGCTCCACTGGATGTCTAATGTTAGTGTGCATATTCCACAGAGTGTAAGTGCCTTGAGAGAAAAGTTGGACCTAAGAAGAATCAGATGTGATGTGCAAGAGAGCCGACTGCGCTGGTATGGTCATGTGGTGAGAATTGATGAGGATAGCTGTGTGAGAAAGTGTCACACTCTAGCGATTGAGGGAACCTGTGGAAGAGGTAGACCCAGGAAGACCTGGGATGAGGTGGTGAAGTATGACCTTCAAATGCTGGGCCTCATGGAGGTGATGACAAGTGACTGAGACATTTGGAGATATGCTGTGCTTGAGAAGACCTGAAAAGCTAAGTGAGACCATAACCGTGGCCTATGCCAGTGCAGTATAACCGGCACATTTAAGAGTACCCTTCAGTCATTGAGCAATAAACTGTGCTTGTAAAGACCTGTTGAGTCAAGAGAAGTCATTGTCGTGGCCGATACCAGCACCACCTGACTGGCACCCATGCTGGTGGCCTGTAAAAAGAACCATTCAAGCGTAGTCATTGCCTATGCTACCTGACTGGCTCCCACGCAGGTGGCACATAAAAAGCACCATTCAAGTGTGTTCGATGCCCATGCTGCCTGACTGGTCCCATGCTGGTTGCATGTAAAAGCACCATTCAAGTGTGGTTGTTACAAGTGCGACTTGATTGGCTCCCATGCCAGTTGCACGTAAAAAGCATCCAGTTGTAGAAGATTTGCCAGATCAGATTGGAGCTTGGTGCAGCCTTCTGGTTTGCCAGCCCTCAGTCAAACTATCCAACCTATGCCAGCATGGAAAGCAGACATTAAACAACGACAATGACGATGATGATTATATATATCGTTTGTAGAAAACATAAATCCAGAGAAGAAGCACTCACTAAGATGTAGAGCAATATATATAAGAAAAATTGAAATTGAAAAGGCACTGCGAATAGTTAAAAAATTTTTATGATATTTAAAGATTTAGACTGAGTTTCAAAAACTTCAAATAGAAAGACATGGCTTATGTCACAACTGTCTTGCTTCTGACTAGTGTTTGAAGCTTGTAGGGAGTTCATGGCTTAAATTAGTACATGTTTTGAATAAGTCACATGGCTGGACTTAGAAATTTTGTAGGCTGTAGGTTAAGGCGGACTGAACTGTGTCAGCCTTAACTTACAATGCTAAATAGTGTCACTTGATACTAACAAACCTACAAAAATTTCTAAGGACCAATCATGTGACTATCCTCTACCAATCAAATCATATTCCAAACATATACTAATTTGAGCCATGACCTCCCTACAAAAATAGAACGAGCTTCAAATACTCGTCAGAAGCAAGACAGCTGCGACATAAGCCACGTCTTTCTATTTGAACTGTTTGAAAATCAGTGTGGAATAAAATAACTTTGTTTTATATATATATATATACGTATACGGCAAGAAGAAAATGGAGGGGATAGAGAAATAGTATACATCAACTGTTAGACATTATATTATGTCTATTTATTTATTCTAAAACATTTAGGAGAATGAATACATATGTAAAGACTGTGAATTACATACATAAGTACTAGTAATTCATAGAATAGAAAAAGAACAGTTTCTTACGGCCGTTTCTGCCAAGAGGTCACAATACTCTACATGTTATTTCCATCTCTTCAGTGTTCTGTAGTGATCGGTAGATAAAATTAGGGTATTTAGGTGTGCCTCTAGGCCACATCAGAGAGTTTAAAAGAGGGTCTAAAAAGTTCAGAGGGCTAATGCATGTATATATAAATATACTTATATACACTCTTATATATATACTCTTTTACTCTTTTACTTGTTTCAGTCATTTGACTGCGGCCATGCTGGAGCACTGCCTTTAATCGAGCAACTCGACCCCGGGACTTATTCTTTTGTAAGCCCAGTATCTATCAGTCTCTTTTGCCGAACTGCTAAGTAATGGGGACATAAACACACCAGCATCGGTTGTCAAGCAATGCTAGGGGGACAAACACAGACACACAAACACATATATATATATATACATATATATGACAGGCTTCTTTCAGTTTCCGTCTACCACTCACAAGGCTTTGGTCGGCCCGAGGCTATAGTAGAAGACACTTGCCCAAGGTCTCACACAGTGGGACTGAACCCGGAACCATGTGGTTGGTAAACAAGCTACTTACCACACAGCCACTCCTGCGCAATATATATATATATATATATATATATATATTGTATATTTGTGTGTGTTACACCTTCTTGATAATCCCTACTCTTATCCCCTGCTCTTAACTTTTTCACCCATTTTTCCACGGGTGGATAAGTCTTCTGTAGCACTGCATATCACCAGTGTGTACAGTCTCTTGCAATCTGCTCTGGAAGGCAGAGCATCTACAGTCAGCCTTCACAGCTTTGTCTCTAGTTTTCCTTCTTCCCCAGCTTTCACTGACTTTGAGTGATCAGCATCAGTCAGTTTTCATACCCGAAAACACCCAACCACACACAACCCGACCAGCACAGTCTTTTGCACACTGCGCCTGATCTTTCTCTCAGTACATTTGTACCCTGGCGTTCATGCACACTAACATTACACAAACAGTGGAACATGACAGTCTCTCTTCTTTCTAGTCTTTGTAAGCTGTCTGCATTCAAGGCACAGGTCTCCCTGCCATGTAGCATCACAGTTCTTGTCATCATCATCATCATTTAACATCTATATTCCATGCTGATATGGGTAGGACACCTTGACAGGATACATTAGATCCAAGGACTTAATTGTACTCCACTGTCTGCTTTGGCATGATTTCTATGGCTGGATACCCTTCCTAACACCAACCATTTCACAGGGTGTGCTGGGTACATTTTTCACACCACCAGCCATGCAGCTTGCAAGACTATAGACCCTGAAGGCAGGGGCATCTTTATGCTAGGGGAATAAGGAGTAGAGAGGAAAAGGGCCAGAGAAGAACAGGGTTTTGCTGTGTGGGAGCTACGTAATTATTCATCTTTTAAGTGGAGCTAGAAAGAAATGAAAAATTGTGGTGGTAAGAAGTGCATAAGAAAAAATGTGAAAAAATATTGGACTTACTTCTGTTAAATCTTCATGAGGGAAGTAATAGAAATCATCCTCTAATGAACAAATATTAATGATCTTTTTATATCTGTAATTAAATTAATTCTAATTAGCTCATAGTCCTAACACAAATGACAAATTTTCTGATAACAGTTGTCAGGGTTTAGGATTTTTAATTTGATCCTGTAATATCTGATCCCTGGCATTACATATGGGGTGGGGTGGGGGAATTTTTTTACAGCTGGGTAAGGGGACTTTCCAACCACCAACCACTAAGCTGGGTGGTGGTGGTAGTAGTAGTAGTAGTAGTAGTAGTAGTAGAACCTCATCATATCATCATAATTTAATGTCCATTTCCCATGCTGGAATGGGTTGGATGGTTTGACAGGGGCTGGCAAGGCTGGAGAGCCACACCAGGTTCCATTGTCTGTTTTGGCATAGTTTCTACAGTTGAATGCCGTTTCCAATGACAACCACTTTTCAGAGTGTATTGGGTGCTTTTTTATGTGGCACCAGCGCCAACAGGGTTCTCCAAATACCTTGTAAAACAAAACCCCACTCAACTGAGAGGGGGAAGTAGTATTGAAGGGTGTGGCTTTATGTCAGTTGAGAGATTAAAGGTATAGAGGGACAGAGACAGGTGTCTTGCTGTAGGGTAAGATACACAGCTAACCCACAACCATTGCGCCTCAACATCATTTCCAACTCCTACCCATGACACTCACTTTTGAAATGTTGTTTTTGTCCTAGGATAAAATCCATAGATTAGCTCAATTGAACACAGGTCATCATCCTGTTATGGTTTTCAGTGTTTGCCATAGAAATATACCATATTTGATGGCATATAAATGTCTTGAAAATTTATTCCGGGTCCTCTTTGTGAAGCAATACTACATGCAAAGTCATGTTCAGACACTGACATACATATTTTTAATGCCTTCCAACACAACATCTCACAACACAAAAGACCAGGAAACTATTACTCTCTTTGCTGATCAACATTTCAGTCACAGCTTTTATACAAAACAAATTAAAGTATTATATTCTTGCATTAGGAACCAAAGCACTACTCTTTTACTTAGAAAATTACTATTTTTAAATTTCACAATGAGAGATATTCAGCAACAGTACTTTGAAGTAAAAGTTGTTTGCCAACATAACATGGCAGTCCTGGTTTAGGACTAATGTTGCTGTGTCCTTAGATTTTTCGAACAAGGGAACAAGGAGGTGCTAGATTCCCTTGTTTGAAAATATAAGGAAGCAGATTGTGTCATATAGCCAGCTGGAGATGATGTTTCCTGGGTCTAAATTACAGCAACATTCGTCCTAAACCAGGACTGCCATGTTATGTTGGCAAACAACCTTTACTCTTTTACTCTTTTACTTGTTTCAGTCATTTGACTGCAGTCATGCTGGAGCACTGCTTTAAAGGGTGTTAGTCAAAGAAATCAACCCCCAGGACTTATTCTTTATAAGTCTAGTATTTATTCTATCAGTCTCTTTTGCTGAATCGCTAAGTTACAGAGACATAAACACACCAACATTGGTTGTCAAACAATGGCAGAGGGACAAACACAGACACACACACACACACACACAAATATATATATATATATATATATATACAAAATCAGAAAATGGAGAAATACATCTAAATCATTAAACAACTACCAGATAATACCCAATCGCATACTTTATTGAACCACTACATAAGAACATTAAGGTTAAACATAAAAATATATAACAAAACAGCGTACATGAATGAGTAATACAATACAATAGGTACAATCATTATAAGAGGATATAAATAAATAAATAGTGTATATTTATATTTATATTTATATCTATTTATATTTATATTTATATCCTCTTATAATGATTGTACCTATTGTATTGTATTACTCATTCATGTACGCTGTTTTGTTATATATTTTTATGTTTAACCTTAATGTTCTTATGTAGTGGTTCAATAAAGTATGTGATTGGGTATTATCTGGTAGTTGATTAATGATTTAGATGTATTTCTCCATTTTCTGATTTTGTATTATTAATTTATGGTAAAAATAATTTTACCTTTGCCCATGTAATACAGTAAATGAATTAATTGCATCGCAATTCTTAACATTTATGTATTAACTTTGTTGGGTACTTCACTAGCAGTATATTGGATATATGTTATTCCATGGAGGGTTGAATTTGCAACCCTTATCTTAATTTGTATATATATATATATATATGATGGGCTTCTTCCAGTTTCCTTCTACCAAATCCACTCACAAGGCTTTGGTTGGCCCGAGGTTATAGTTGAAGACACTTGCCATGCAGTGGGATTGGTCCTGGAACCATGTGGTTGGGAAGCAAGCTTCTTGCCACACAGCCACTCTTGTGCCTATGGGTGAGATGCTTACAGCACCTAGATTTCCCATCTAAGTATTCACTAGGCTTGACATTGCTTAACTTCAGTGATCAAACTTAAATATATCAATCAGTATGTTTGAGACTCCTAGTGGCCAGTTAGTACAAGGGAGATAATCATCTCATCATAGCATTTGGCAGGATTAGTCATAAGTTATCATGTATAGCACCATTTCAATCTTTTTAGAAATCATCAACATGACACAACATGACATAGGCTCTCTGGGTCTAACACCCATATTATTCCTCATGTTTACAGATCTTACAACTTTATTTCTGTTTAAAGCTAATATTTCTGCATTTTGTAAGTCTGTCAGTTTTTAAAGAACAGAACTTTCATTTTCAAAAATAAGTCTATTAAAAATAAATGAATAATTTACCTATGTTCCTGGAAAGGTAATCCAAGAAGTATGTTATACTGTATGGTTCCATTTATAATCCAAGGTTGTTGAGGAACATAAGCAATGGTACCACGGCTTGCTATATTTCCAGACACCATGTTCATCTAGGAAAAAGTGAAGGATTATCATTGAATTTCTTGTGGAATACAGGTAAAAAAGGATTGAAGTCTTTCAGAAATACAGTTTATTTTTGACAAACTAGCATGATAGACCACAGTGAAAATTCTCATAAAATAAATGTCTCAAATGTATATGTTAGGAACACACACACACACTTTTCTGTCTTTTTATATTATTTTATCTTGTGTATTGTGCATTTACTTTTGAATTTCATTGCTGTCTTTCTTTACTTGACTTATGACTGCTCTCTGTCCCCTTTCTACACCCAATTGCTGTATACAGAAAGCTCATTATTATGATGATGATGAAGGATGTGGTAGAGATGTGAGAAAGACCAAAAACTGGCTTATTCATTGAGTCCTGTCCCAGTTACTGCTTAATCAGGTTGGAGTATCTCATATTTTATTTTCTTGGGGAAGGCACCTCTGCAGCCTCAGCAAAACTCTTTACTCTTTCCAAATGTACGTCCTTTCTATTTACCACCTTAACAAGCTCTTCCTCCACTGAGGACAGCTCATACTTGCTAAGATCTGAATACATTCCTTTCCAGCGGTACAACACTCACCGAATGTGGTCGATACCAGCCCCCTCATCCCAACTGACACCTGTGCCAGTGGCACGTAAAAAGCACCTTCCAAATGTGGCTGATGCCAGCCCCACTTTGACTGGCTCCTGTGCCAGTGGAATGTAAAAACCACCATCCAAACATGGTCGTTGCCAGCCTCCGGTGGCACGTAAAAGGCACCCACTACACTCATGGAGTGTTTGACATTAGGAAGGGCATCCAGCTGAAGAAACACTACCAGATCAGACTGGAGTCTGATGCAGCCTCCTGGCTTCCAAGACCCCAGTCGAACCATCCAACTCATGCGAGCATGGAAAATGGATGTTAAACAATGATGATGATGATGTATTCATAGATTTTAAATTTATTTTAATGACTGATACATTTGTATATTTAAAAACTGATATACATCGATGCATGACGCAATATATGTTTATATAAAATTGTTGAACCTACTTGAACTCTCTTTAACATTTTTTATATCTTCCATCTCAGGCTTTTATCTAAGCACTTCAAACTTCTGCTTATACAATGCACAAAGAAATCTTACTATATATATAGAGAGAGAGTATGAATAATAAAATGATAACAGTTATTATAGTCTACTCTGCATTCAAGACACGTTATATTTCACAAACAATACACAATGCTTCCAGCAAACTACAGTACACTCTTATATATATATAACATTCAAAATGTGACCTCGTGTGTACCGTTGGGGATTTTTTTTTCTCTGTCTTCCCTTCTCTGGATCTTTCCTTCTCCTATGTTTCCGACGAAGAGCTCCACTCAAAACGTTAAACCCTCCTTCTTCCCTTCTTTCCTGAGCGTCCAATAATACTATATTTGTTCCACATCCTCGCGTTGTTGTGTTTTTTGTGTTTCCTTGTTTGGATTAACTTTATATATATATATATATATATATATATACACACATTTATGTATGTATTTGTGAGTCTGTGTTTCTTCCCCCACCATCACTTGACAACTGATGCTGGTATGTTTACGTCCCTGTAACTTAGCGGTTCGGCAAAAGAGGCTGACAGAATAAATACTAGGCTTCCAAAGAATAAGTCCTAGGGTCGATTTGTTCAACTAAAGGTGGCGCTGCAGCATGGCCAGAGTCAAATGACTGAAGCAAGTAAAAGAAATAAAAGAAAAAGACATATTCAAAACGAAGACGTGATGTTGGAATGGATATTTACAAAGGAGTTGCTACGTTAGCAAAACTCAGCATACATGTGTGTTTGTGTGTGTTTGTGTGTGTGTGTGTGTGTGTGTGTGTGTGTGTGTGTGCGCATGTGTGTGCGTGTGTGTGTGTGTGTGCATGCGTGTGTGTAGTTAACTCTCTATCATTTATGACCATCTTTTGGACTATAACATCATATGTACTGCTTCCCAGCTTCTAACTCCCACCTTAACAACATTATCATTAAGACACCACCTCTCAAACACTGATGATACTTCAATGAAGATGGCAGCTATCTGAGTGACCAAGAAGCTACAAAGGCTTCCATTTATATACACTTTTTGTGCCCTCAGAAGTGAGGAAGCCAGACAGTTAAAGAATTACTTTTGAAAATGTCTAAAAAGCATAATAGAGGTCTTGCTTGGACATTTAAATGCTAAATGTATTCTTTCTTGAGTCTCAATCCAGCTATCTGCTCAATGTTATGCATAGCCAAGTTAGATTAAGCTCCGTACATATTCAAATTAGTTATATTAAATATAAGGAAACAACAACAACAACAACAACCACAAAATGAACTGCTCAGGATATACAGCAGCAGAGATAACACCAATACAGAGAAGAGTTAGTACAATAGGTGGTGCTCCAGCATGGGTCTAGCTGTTATGGTTAAAATAAATCATATTAAAGAACACAACCATTCACCATGTAATACATTACGTTAATTACTTCACAGAATATTTGTTGGTAAATAATGAAGAATATAAACTTGAAACTGTTTTTATTTCTTGCAATAAAATTTGGTAATTCAGAGAACTATATATTTTATATACTTTTATATACTTACTCTACCAAGAATTGCAGAAAGAAGGGAACTTTTTCCAGATCCAGTACTACCACAGACTCCGATCATTTCCCCCTGAATAAAAATAAATAATTTGATTAAATAAAAAGAAATACAGTGACAAAGTAAATCATGTGAACACCTCAGGAAAAAGCAACACAACAGATTTTAGTTCTTGAGAAGTTAAATCTTGTGACATTGTTTCACTTCCAGAATAGTTTTACTCATTTCACTTCATCAAAACATTACTGACAATGAGAAAAGCTTGAACGTCACTTCACCTATTTTCCTCTCCACTTGTGCAAACTCAATTGGGTTACTCATCCATTGATAAATATAATTAATGTTCAACAATCAAAGCAAGGAATGCAGACATTTGACTATTAAATATTACTGAATGAAGTCTGCATCTGTATGAAATCAATCAATGATCAGATATTGATCTTCCTATTGGATTGTAACATACCAGTTCAAACCATACTCCAGGCAATGAAATTGAACAAACTACAAGGATGAGTGAAAAAGTAATGCCATTTTGTTTAGGACAGGCATAATTACCAACACAGGAACATGTATCATACATCAAAGTGAAGCTGGTCCTCTGTGGATCACATCCCTACTTCTCAAGATAGTCACCGTTTCTCCCAATAGCAATGTTCCACCTTTCTATGAGAGCATGTATCCCTGCCCCGTAAAATCCTGTTGACTGTTCTTTGAGCCACTTCTTCACTATAGTTTTCACTTCCTCATCACTGGAATAACGATTGCTTCTCAAACCATCTTTCCTGGTGCTGAAGAGATGATAGTCTGAAGGCACTAAATCTGGTGAGTGGGGAGGTAGAGAAGAAGTGGCTCAAAGAACAGTCAACAGAATTTTACGGGGCAGGGATACATGCTCTCATTCGAAGGTGGAACATTGCTATTGGGAGAAATGGTGACTATGTTGAGAAGTAGGGATGTGATCCACAGAGGACCAGCTTCATTTTGATATATGATATATGTCCCTGTGTTGGTAATTATACTTGTCCTAAACAAAATGGCATTACTTTTTGACTCACCCTCTTATCTCAGTAAAGCTAATGAATGGCTGAATGTTTCATGAACACTTAGGGAGATACTCATCTATGTAAATCATTATCATCATCATCATCATCTCTTAATGTCCATTGTCCATGCTGGTAACCGTTGGACAAGATTCAGCTGTTCTCCCATGTCTGTTTTGGCATGGATTCTATGGCTACATGCCCTTTCCATTGCCAACCACTCTACAGACTGAGTGCATTCTTTTCCTTTTGTAGAACCAGCCCTAGTAAGGTTGCCACGCAGCTCTACAAGACCACTCATCTACATAAACAACTGTTCTAATTAGAAGTGTAAATGCTTAACATTTATAAAACTATCCAACCCACACTATTATGAAAACTAATATAAAACAATGATCCAGACGTGATTGATAATCTGAACATGATCAATGCCAAACCTGCCTGACTAACTTCCATGCCAGTGGCACATAAAAACACCATCTGAAAGTGGCCGTTGCCAGTGACCCTGACTGGCGCCCATGCATGCCAGTGGCCCATAAAAAGCACCATCTGAACGTGGCCAATGCCAGTGACCCTGATTGGCTCCCATACCGGTGGCACATAAAAAGCACCAGCTGAACATGGCCGATACCAGTGACCCTGACTGCCTCCTATGCCAGTGGCATGTAAAAAGCACTATCCGAATGTGATCGATGTCAAGCCTATCTGACTGGCTCCTGTGCTGGTGGCACATAAAAAGTACCCACTTCACTCTTGGAGTGGTTGGCATTAGGAAGGGCATCCGGCTGTAGAAACATTGTCAGATCAGATTGGAGCCTGGTTAGGCTTGCTAGAACTCAATCAAACTGTTTCAACTCATGCCAGAATGGAAAATGGACGTTAACGATGATGATGATGATGATGATGATGATGATGATGATGATGATGAAGACTGCTCACAAAAGCAATAAATAATGTCTAAATACCTGCTTATTTCTAATTGATTTCTTAAATGATAAAGTGATAGATATTGGGAAGTGTTTTGAAAGAGAGAAATCAGAGAGAAATATGAAGAAGTGATGGATATCATAGAAAGAGATGACATCAGGGAGAGAGATAATAGCAAGGTGATATCAAGAAAAGATGAAATGCAAAGAGAGATGTGAATATCAGGCAGAAGTATAAGAGGGTGATGGATATCAAGGGGAGGAATGGTTATCCAGGAGATATATCAAAGAAAGAAATACCCAAGGAGAGATTTCGGATAAAGACAGAGAGCAAAGGGAGAGGTGGATATCAAGAAAAGATATTAGAGAGAGATCCAATGAGAGAAAGATATGAATGAAATCAATAGTAACTGTCATGGAAAGGATGGATGCAAGGGTAAAAGGACATTTATTTTAGGCAGGTTGTTAATGAAAAAGTAATAGCACTATTCTATATTTATTTCTTTATTGCCCATAGGGGGCTAAACACAGAGGGGACAAAGAAGGACAGACAAAGGGATTAAGTCGATTTCATCGACCCCAGTGTATAACTGGTACTTATTTAATCGACCCTGAAAGGATGAAAGGCAAAGTCAGCCTTGGCGGAAATTGAACTCAGAATGTAACAGCAGACGAAATACTGTTAAGCATTTCACCCGGCATGCTAACGTTTCTGTCAGCTCACACTATTCTATATTTTTGGGATGAGGAATTATGTATATTATTTACAATAGAGGGTTAGATGTCCTCATCTAGTCTTTTTTGTTACCACACTGTTTTGGCTGGTGTACTCTCCAGCCTTCATCAGGTGTTCTGGTCGAATTTCAAACTCAACCCTTTATTTAACTAATGGGGTACACTGTTCTCATTCCTAAGGTATGTGGCTGATATTATTTTTCTGTTAATATTATTTTTCAAGTCTCTGCCTGGGATTGAACTTAGAATCCGAGGGTTAGTAGCCTGCACTCTTATTCACTACGCTATATGCTAAGTTCAATCCCAGGCAGAGACTTGAAAAATAATATCAACAGAAAGATAACATCAGCGACATACCTTAGGAATGAGAACAGAGTATCCCATTTGTCAAATAAAGGGTTGGGTTCAAAATTCCAGCAGAACACCTGATGAAGGCTGGAGAGTACACCAGCCAAAACTTTGTGGAAACAACAAACAAGGAGAGTGAGGACTCCTATCCATCCATTGTAAATAATAAATTAATAGCAGACAGACATAAGTAAAAACAATAAAGGTTTTCAACCAAAAATATCTGAGATATTTTAGTTTGTTACTCACTTTCTGTAAGGTAAAGCTAATGTCTTTTAAAGTTGTTTCCTGTGTGGAATCCATCAAAGAGAATGCTTCTTCTACTTTGGTAACTCCATTTCCAGACAGTTTATCTAACAATTGAATAAAGAGAAAATAAAAGAAAAAAAAATCTTGTTGAAATCAAACAATGTCAACCCTTTCTAACATCAGAATGTAACACAACAAGGTTCATGAATATATTAAACAAGTCTAATATGTTACTGGGTAGCAATGCTAATAGGCAGCATTGAAACTGACACCACTGCATGTCCTAATGATAAGGCTGAGGTAGTCTAGAAACATTGATAAAAGGAACTTTAAAACTTAAGGACTCTAAAAGCTGAAACAAAATAAAGAGTTAAAGAGTTTTATATATATAGTCGCAGGAGTGGCTGTGTGGTAAGTAGCTTGCTTCCCAGCCACATGGTTCAAGGTTCAGTTCCACTGTGTGGCACCTTGGGCAAGAGTCTCATGTTGCACCCAAACTTTTTGAAGTTTTGCAAGTTTTGTAGTTGGAATACTTACTGTTTCCCAAAAAGTTTTCCACAACATACTTGAAGTTCACCCATGCCTGTTTTTGAGATTCATTCATGGATTTCTCATAATCTGGACCAACAAATATTCCTGCATTAATTTCCTTACCAGTTATATTTGGGAATATTGGGTGGGGGCGGAGATACTGCAAACATGGTCCATCTGCAGGCAAAGGTTTAACAAACTGTTTCATCAAACCCAGTTTGATGTGCAAAGGTAGAATGGTACTTTTGTAGGGTCGATCAAGGGCTCATGCAGAATGTTTTTGGATCCAGATAACAAACTTCTCTTTTGTGGCCAGTTTTTAACCATCCAGTACTTTTGTTTAGCTCTGCTGTCCCATTCACAGAAGAAATATGGCATTTTTGTGCAGCCTGTCTGCTGGCCTAAAAGCATGCCTATAATTTCCAGATCTCTACTCACACTTGCCAGTGGTATTCTGCATACTTTATATTTAACAAGTTTTTTTACGTTTTCATATGTCTCCTTTAGTTGTACAGAATGTGCCATTGGAATGGATGTATACTTATTTCCATTGTGTAGAAAGACAGTTTTCAAACTTGTTTTGGAGGAATCAATGAATAGTTTCCATTCTGAGAGATTGCTCTCGATCTCAAAATAGTTTAGCAAGTTTTGGAATTTGGAATATCACAGCAAAACACCACTGATTCATCCTCAGCAAAGAATGGTAACAACTCATGTTCCCTGAGACGATACCAAGAGAAGAAGGTTCACGGTAACAAAAGCCTTCTTATTTTTAGCCTTGAACCAAGAAGTTCTATTGCACCCTTTGGTAGGTTCAAATCTCTCACCAACTCATTGAGCTCTTCCTGTGAAAACAACTGTGGGCTTTCGATTTTGTTAGGAGTGTAATCACCTTCTTTTTCACATTTGTCTTCTTCATCGCTATCTGATGTAACACTCTTCAAAGCAAGTGGTAGGGAGAGGAACTGGAATGGCAACCCCATGAGCAATAAGGCTGTATGGCTGAGGGAATATTATGAAACACTATCTCGTGTTTATTTTTCGCATTGTACTCATCAACTTTAGTAATGCAGAAATAACAATCATCAGCCTGGTTACTTGGCTCCCACCACACCATTGGTATTTTGGTATTCTAAAGAGCATTTTCTTTTGCTTATCAGCTTTCCAGAGACTCAGGCCTTCCACACAAGTGCAACATACTTTGTGTGAAGTTCAAGGTTTGTCTTTATCACCAAGTTTAAAATCAAAATAAATGAAGAATAGATTTTTTACAAGATCAGTTCTATTCTGTCTCTGCTTAATGACATCGTATCTAGCACAAATGTAGCAGAATATGTCTGAATTGTTCATGCGCTTAGATCTATAAATACTAATTTTAAATTAATATTATAAACAAATACCACCAACAACTGACTTCTGGAACTATGAAAGTATCAGTTAGCAATCTTGTACACAGCTTTTCAAGGTCACATCATGTGTCAGAATTGCCAGCAACTGTTTAATAAACTTTACAATGGTTGTTATTTTACTTTTACGTATACTAGGTCAGCATTGGTTTATAGAAATCTATTTTGTTGAGCAAAACAAATCAGATAATCACTGTCATCTGATTCTCTGATACCATAATATGGAAAAAATAAATAAATAAAGCTTTGTTACAGAAAAACTAGACATGATGGAGAAAAACTAATAACAGATCTGAAATCAGAGTAAAAAATTGCTTGAAAAGGTTATGGAGACACTTAAACATAGAAAATAATGCAGACTTGTGTAATTAGATGGGTGAAGTTGGGTTAAATATGGGGAATTCTTCTGAATTGTCATCATAATCAGTATTATCCTCTTCATCATCATCCAATGATTTTGGGGCGGAAGTTGCAAAGTTAGAAACGTAAAAAGAATTAAAAAGTAGTAAATTTTATCAATTAATATAATTCGTCAGACCTATTTTGTAATAGGCATTCTATGGGGGAAGGTGACAAAAGAACGATAATATACAGTAAGGAAACAGGAAACAAATTTTCTCAAATACCCTGGAGACTCCCTCAAGATGGTGGATAGTTTGTGTTACCTTGGTGATTTAATTAGCAGTGGAGGAGGGTGCTCTGAAACTATAGTCACAAGAATAGAAAAAGGACAGGGAAGGTTCAGTGTGCTGTTACATCTGTTGGTAATAAAGGCTCTCCCTCTCTCTCACTCTCTCTCTCTCTCTCTCCTCTCTCTCTCTCTCTCTCTCTCCTCTCTCTCTCTCTCTCTGAGTGACAGACAGATTGAATGATGCTTGCATATGAACAGCAATGCTATATTGGTAGTGAAATGTGAATGCAGAGGACAAACAAAAAATTGAAAAAAATAAAGCTAGCATGCACAACAGATGGTTGTGCAACATCAGTGCTTGTGTATAGCAAAGGATAAATGTGTTGAGAAAAAAAACTGGGCATCAGAGAGATCAGATGGATGCAGTGTGCAAGAGAGAAGACTGTGATCGTAGGGTTATATGAGGCACATGGATGGAAACAATTGCATAAAGAAGTGTCAATCGCAAAATATGGATGGAGCCTGTGGAAGAGGAAAATTCAGGAAGATGTGGGATGAAATAGTGAAAAATGATGCCAGGGTGTTCAGCATTGGACAAAGGGCCATGATGATTGGTAATTTGCTGTGCTCAAGAAGACTTGTCCATCTAAGCAAAAACGAGGCCCTAAAAGCGTATTGTAAAAGCCAATGCCCTGATCTGTGGTGATGATGATGGTGATGTTGATGGTGATGTTGATATATCATGTAAATACAAAGAAACAATGGAAAAGGACAACACAAGAGTGACAGAATTTAACAAATAAGGCATTAGTTTAAAGGTTTTGTGGCGACAGAGAGAGTACAGTTCTATATTTAAGAGATGAGGAATTATGTACATTATTTACTTTTGATGGATATTTGTTCTCATCTTGTTTGTTGTTAACACAATTTTTCGGCTGATATACTCTCAAGCCTTCATCAGGTGTCTTGGGGAAATTTCAAACCTAGGTTCTCATTCCTAAGGTATTCTTTGAATCATCATTATCATCATCATCATCGTTTAACGTCTGTTCTCCATGCTAGCATGGGTTGGACGGTTCGACCGGGGATCTGGGAAGCCAGAAGGCTGCACCAGGCTCCAGTCTTATCTGGCAATGTTTCTATAGCTGGATGCCCTTCCTAACGCCAACCACTCCGTGAGTGTAGTGGGTGCTTTTTACGTGCCACCTGCACAGGTGCCAGGCGAGGCTGGCAACGGCCACAGTCGGATTGGTGTATTTTATGTGCCACCGGCACGGAAGCCAGTCGAGGCGGCGCTGGCATCGGCCACGAGTCGGATAGTGCTTTTTACGTACCACCAGACCAGGGATCCTGGCTGGTTCAATTCGATTTCGATTTCGCTTTCACTTGCCCCAACATGTCTTCGCAAGCAAAGGGGGGTTGGCATGGGTGCCTGTCGTTGAATGAGGTTCTATATCGACTTCGCTTGCCTCAACAGGTCTTTGTGTCCAAGGGAGGAAAGGCATTCATAAGTGGGCTGGGCTCACTTGTCCTGCCTGGTCTTCTCACGTACAGCATATTTCCAAAGGTCTCGGTCGCTGGTCATTTCCTCAGTGAGGCCTAAAGTTCGAAGGTCGTGCTTCACCACCTCGTCCCAGGTTTTCCTGGGTCTACCTCTTCCACGGGTTCCCTCAACTGCTAGGGATTGGCACTTTCTCACACACCTATCTTCATCCATTCTCGCCACATGACCATACCAGCACAATCGTCTCTCTTACACACCACAACTGATGCTTCTTAGGTACAACATTTCTCTCAAAGTACTAATGCTCTGTCGAGTATGTACACTGACATTACACATCCATCGGAGCATACTGGCTTCATTCCTCACGAGCTTACGCATGTCCTCAGCAGTCACGGCACATGAATATATAAATATATATATATATACGATAATAATAATGTATGTGTGTGTGTGTTTGCATGTCTGTGTTTGTCTCCCCACCATCACTTGACAACTGATGTTTTTGTGTTTACATCCCCGTAACTTAGCAGTTCAGCAAAAGAGACCGATAGAATAAGTCCTGGGGTCGACTTGTTCGACAAAACAGGTGGTGCTTCAGTATGGCCACAGTCAAATGACTGAAACAAATAAAATGATAAAAGAATAAATGAATACACTGATACATACTCACCATCGATTTTGGAGTAGGTGACTTCATTAGCAAGAGCACTGCTTTTGCTGACATTCCAGTTTAATGTAACTTTGTCAAAAACAACCATTTCTTGATCCTTTAAAGTGTTGCTGGGATTACTTTCAACTGTCTCAAGTAGTAGAAGTTCCTCAAAGAGAAAATAATGCATATTACTGCAGAAGAAATATAATAATGTGTATATGTGTCTACATGCATACACACAAACACACGTACATGCACACACACACACACACACACACACACACACACACACACACACACACACACACACACACACACACTCACATATATATATATACATATATACGAAGGTGAGTCAAAAAGTAATGCCATTTTGTTTAGGACAGGTATAATTATCAACACAGGAACATGTATCATACATCAAAATGAAGCTGGTTTTCTGTGGTTCACATCTCTACTTCTCAACATAGTCACTGTTTCTCTCAATAGCAATGTTCCACCTTCCAATGAGAGCATGTATCCCTACCCCGTAAAATTCTGTTGACTGTTCTGTGAGCCACTTCTTCACTATAGTTTCCACTTCCTCATCACTGGAATAATGTTTGCCTCTCAAACCATCTTTCATGGGGCCAAAGAGATGATAGTCTGAAGGCGCTAAATTATTCCAGTGATGAGGAAGTGAAAACTGTAGTGAAGAAGTGGCTCAAAGAACAGTCAACAGAATTTTACGGGGCAGGGATTCAAAGGTAGAACATTGCTATTGGGAGAAACGGTGACTATGTTGAGAAGTAGGGATGTGATCCACAGAGGACTAGCTTCACTTTGATGTATGATACATGTTCCTGTGTTGGTAATTATGCCTGTCCTAAACAAAATGGCATTACTTTTTGACTCACTCTCGTATTATGGTCCTGAAATCATAGAAGATCAGAGTATTTTTAAATGCAGTACTGAAACCAAGGTCAGGGCTATTTATACACTTGAATTGGAGTTCTCAGGGAAGACCAAATTCTGCTAAAGTAAGAGATCCAGGTATCATATGAATAAATCCAATGTATGGTTCTAGTGAAGCATAAATTCAGAAATGACAAATTCACATCCAGAATGGCTGCCACACCTTATGCTGCATGACAAAAGCCTCCAAAGCCTAAAAGACAACACAAAATCAAAACACACAATTTTTAATGTACAAAAGGAAAAAGAAAATTGACACCTTAGTGAAAATTTAATAGAAGAATATGTCTCAAATACTTCAAATGATTGATTTGAAAGAAAGTGACAGTAATATCAACAACACAACAGTGTCAACTTTTACATAATTCCAAATGCTACGATTTGTTCATATAACAGCTATGGGGAAAACAAACCCTCCCTCAATGCAAAATGTTGATGTGTTTCAACATCAAATATTGAACAAAAAGAAAATACTTACTGGTACATACAAATGCACTCAAACACAGTTTGAGAAATAATTATGTGGACATGGCTGTGGAGTGCCTACCTCAATTTAATTAAGGATCTTCCTCACATGTTTTATTTTCTTTAAAACATATCTTGCTTTATTGTCTTCAATTTGTCAAACCACTAAGTTATGAGACAAACACAAAAATATTTGGCTCAGCGGTTAGAGCATCTGGCTTACAGTCATGAGGTAATGAGTTCAGTTCCCAGACCAAGATGTGTGTTGTGTTCTTGAGCAAGACACTTAATTTCACATTACTCCAGTTCACTCAGCTGCAGAAATGAGCTTTGATGTCACTGGTGCCAAGCTGTATTGACCCCTTTGCCTTTCCCTTGGATAACATCAGTGGCATGGCAAGGGGAGGCTGTAATGCATGGGCAACTGCTGGTTTTCATCATCATCATCATCATCACCATCATTTAACGTCTGCTTTCCATGCTGGCATGGGTTTGTTGGTTTGACACCAGATATCTATGTCTGTTTTGGCCCAGTTTTCACAACTGTATGCTCTTCCTAACACCACCCACCAAGCAGGGTGGACAGAGGGCTTTTCACATGGCACAAACACAAGCAAGGTCAGTTTTGGCATGGTTTTTACAGCTGGATGCTCTCCCAAATGCCAACCACTTTACAGTGTGGACTGAAAGCTTTTCCATAAACAAATTTTCCCAGACTTGTACCTCAGAAGGGAACTTTCTAGATGCAATCCCATGATCATTCATGACCGAAGGGGGTCTTTACACTTTATCATCACTATTATTCAAAGATCAAATTTTCCACAATAGCATAGGCTTGAACCATTATGACTCTGGCCATGTTGGAGCACTTTCACAAATTTAAACACAGTAAGAAAATGTTAATATTACATCCGATTGACTTACTTGATATCTTTTAATACCAACGATGGCATCAGCCAATGACTTGAATGCATACGGAAGAGAATTTAATGCAAAGTGTAGGCTGTTCAACACAGTGACCATTGTAAATGCCTGGGAAGAAAAGAAACAGAGAAATGATGGCTAAATTGTATCCATGTTGAATGACTTAGGCTACAGTTGTTGTAGGTTCAAAATATACAATTTAATTATATCACCACCACCATCCTCATCCTCCCCATTCTCTGCATCCTCCTCATCATCATCATTCTCATCATCCTCATCCTCAAGTTCATGATGTGGATTATGAGGATGATGATCATAATCATCACTACCATCATAATCTTCCCCATCATTGTTATCTTGATCATCCTCTTCACATGATCATCATCACTATCATCGTTTTTCTCTACACCCTTGGCATCCTCATCATTATCACCACTACTGCCACCACCACCACAACCTCCATCATCATCACCACCACCACCACTAGCAAATCATCATCATCATCATTATCATTAAAGTTATTTGTGCATTTCAGTTGCTTCTTTCAAGATGCCTCCCCATACATAATATCACGTTCCCAATTCTACACCACAGAATCAGCCAAGCGTTCTATCTCCGTCAGAACCCCCACAACCCACATATAACATCCACAATGTCCAAAGGACAGTAAATCAGAATAAGAAACGACATGGGCCATAATGATGCAACTAACCGTTGACAGCTCAGAAAAACGGAAGTGGTGGTGAGGGGCTATATTTTATGGTTCGGGATACAGACAAGGAAACAGAATGAGGATGGTGGCTATGTTTTGTGGTTGAGGGCAATGAGTACACATAATGATATAATGAATGTATACATGTGTGTGTGCATGTGGGTGTGTGTACATGTGGGTCTGTGTATAGCATAAATTGTAGCTAAATTCAAACGTCAGTTGAAACTTTCAAGAAAGAGAAAATACTGAAGTTATGTTCGAAAGACATGTAAAATAAATTCTTTAGTTGAGTCACAAAAGATGGAGAGCAGTGGGGGGGGGGGAATAAGCAAAAATAAATAATAAATTAGCACAGAAAATATATTTCCATGCAAATATGTCAGATTGTGTGAAGATAAAAAGTAACATTTTGGCATAAAACTTCCACAAGACAAATAAAACAGGAAAGTCAAATATATAAATAATTAGAATAAAAAAAAGTTAATAATAATAATAATAATAATAATAATAATAATAATGATGATGATAATAATAATAATAATAATAATAATAATAATAATAACAATAATAATAATAATAATAAATCTTAACTGATTGGAAGTGTTATCATGTACATTGTTTTGTCTTGGTATAAAAGATGGGCTACAGCAAATATTCTGCTCAATACCACAGATTTGCTTGTCAGTTGTTTGACCTTAACCAGTTAAGCATGTCCCTTAGTGGCTGACGATATGTGCATCTCTGATCACGAGCAGAAGTAGTGGGGAGCATCATAGCCATGTGTTGAGAAGGATTCTTTGGGGTTTGAATAATTCACCTCTGGAAACATGGGTGTTTCGTTCAACGTTCTTAAACAACCCTTATTCAGGGACCTTTTGAGCGGGATGGGTTACTCGATCTGAAGAAAATTCTTACTGGGCTCCACCTGCAAGGTCATGTGCTGTTTATCTTGATATGAGATCACCATGTCGCGCACATATGGTTGTGATGCATGTGCCTGGTGTACCCTTATCAGACGGGTAGTCATGATGGGTATACTGGGCTTCGTATATTTTACCCCAGTGTCACTTTGATGGCATGCTCTGCTCGCTCACTCAATAATAATAATAATAATAATACATACCTTTATAATGGTCAGATCATGTTTAGTTAAGACATAAACTAGAAATGTCATTACAGTGCCAACGATTGGTGCCAGTTGCGGGAGGCAGCTATTTACTGCTTGTACAAAGCCACATATTTCAAGCAGTTTTTTTTCTTTCAGTCTAATAGCTGAAGAAAATAAAAAAAAAGATGATTTCTAGAATGAAAATTACTAACTTCAAAGAATGCTTTAAAGGCACTAGTCACCATTTTTACATGTTTATTGTGCTGTATCAACAAATGTGTGTATGTATGTGAGTATGTATGTGTGTATGTATATATATTTCTTTATTGCCCACAAGGGGCTAAACATAGAGGGGACAAACAAGGACAGACAAAGGGATTAAGTCGATTACATCGACCCCAGTGCGTAACTGGTACTTTATTTATCGACCCCGAAGGGATGAAAGGCAAAGTCGACCTCGGCGGAATTTGAACTCACAACGTAACGACAGACGAAATACGGCTACGCATTTCGCCCGGCGTGCTAACGTTTCTGCCAGCTCGCCGTGTGTATATATATATATATATATATATATATATATATATATATGCATGTGTGCATGTGTGTGTATGTATGTATGTATGTATGTATGTATGTATGTATGTATGTGTGTGTGTGTGAGTATGCATGTATGTGTGTATGCATACATGCATGTATGTATGTATGTATGTATGTATGTATGTCATTATTCAGTTTATTTCAAGATTTAATACCCCCAGAGATCTTCAAAGAAGGAAGTGAAGCTGTTGC
>NC_043005.1:30560078-30570078 GCF_006345805.1 Octopus sinensis
CACCTTTCAGATGAATTTGTGTTTATATTCATGAAAGTAAGGGGAATTTGGGACATGGGTGTTTTGACCTTCTTGTGTGCCTCATCAGCCAAAGTTACCCTGGTCTAATAAATCTAACAAGAGTTTGTAACTCTTGCTTGCAAACTCAGCAAACAAATTATTTGTTGATGCTGATATCTATCAATTGGTAATATATCATAACTATTTATGGAGTGCATCATAATTTATTACTTCATCTGTCTGGATGAACTAGTAAAGGCTTTCTCAAACAAAATAATTGTTTCTGGTTTTAAGACCAAGGTCAGTAGTTTTGAAGTGAAAGAGCCGGTCAATACAGTTGATACTAGTATTTGAGTGTAAAGAGTCAGAATAACTAAGTATGTTTCTATCCAAAATTTTTGTATTCAGAGATTTGATGCATCACAAAGTGTGTGGTCATTGAACAGAAATTCAAATTTCTAAGCCCCCGCTTACAATTGTCACACATCTTTTACTGCTGGAATCTATCTTTGACACAGTCCATGTGCGTTTTATAGAGAACAGCATTAATGAATGCAAAAGTGAGAGGGGGGATGGGGAAATGGGTGAGGAAATAGGTAGATTAAATATTAATATTGTTTTTAAAGTAAAGGTCATCATCATCATCATCATCATCGTTTCACGTTCGCTTTCCAAGCTAGCATGGGTTGGACGATTTGACTGAGGACTGGCAAACCAGATGGCTGCACCAGGCTCCAATCTGATCTGGCAGAGTTTCTACAGCTGGATGCCCTTCCTAACACCAACCACTCTGAGAGTGTAGTGGGTGCTTTTATGTGCCACTGGCACGAGGGCCAGTCAGACGGTACTGGCAACGGCCACACTCAAATGATGTTTTTACGTGCCACCTGCACAGGAGTCAGTCCAGTGGCACTGGCAATAACCTCACTCGAATGTTTCTTTTCACGTGCCACCTGCACAAGTGCCAGTAAGGTAACACTGGTAATGATCACACTCGAATGGTGCTTTTTATGCACCACCAGCATGGAAGCCAGTTAGCCGCTCTGGCAACAATCACACTCAGATGGTGCTCTTAGAGCTCCACTAGCACGGATGCCAGTCATTGAATTTGATTTCACTTTTCGATTTCACTTGCCTAAACAGGTCAAACATTAAACCAAAGAATCACTCAATACTTTTTAATCAAATTCCATGTTTATTAATTATAACAATCTAATGATGACTAACAAGTTAAAACTTTGAAGACACTGTTGAGCTTTTCTTTGGAAAAATTAACTAATACTTAGATAAAATAGTAAAATTAACAAGGAAACGAACAGACACTTATGTAACAAATTGAAATAATTTACCCTTCTGTCAGTTATTTTTACAGCTTTTCTTCTGTATTCCATTCCAAACTTGTTTACCAAAATCTGAAAAATATGCATAACATATATGGTAATGACCATCATATACATGCATATATATATATATATATATATATATATATATAAACACACACACATATTATCATCATTATCATCACCATCATCATTTAATGTTCATTGTCCATGCTGGCATGGGTTGGACAGCTTGACAGGAACTGGCAAGGCCAGAGGATTGCACCAGGCTCCACTGTCTGTTTTGGCAGGGTCTCTACAGCTGGATGCCCTTCCTAACACCAACCACCCTGCAGGGTGGACTGAGTGCTTTTCACATAGGACCAGCACTGGCAAGGTCTGTTTTGGCATGATTTATATGTCTGGATGCCCTTCCTAATGCCTACCAGTTTACAAAGTGGGCTGGGTGTTCTTTACATGGCACCAGCGCCAGTGAGGTTGCCAAGTAACTTGCAAGACAAAGATCCTTTGAGAGGGGTGAGTGATTCTGGAGGAGGTGGCTTTGTGCCAGGTGATGAGAGATTAGAGTATGATAGGGGGACAGAAGGAGGTGTCTTGTTGTAGAGGAGATACATGGGTACCCCAGTCAGAGGGAACGAGAGAGAGAGAGCAAAAGTTGAAGAGAATGAGAGTGAGAGAGATGGTGGTGATGTGCCAGGGCATAGTCTCAAAGTACAGGGATGAGTATATAAATTGAATGGCAGAGCATTGCAAGGGTACATGAATAGGGAGTTCACATGATTGCAAGAGGAGAATGCAGTGACTGGTGAAACCTGGGTATACAGGGGAGGGAGAAGACAACAGGATAGCAATGATACAGTGGGCGGGGCAGGGTAGGACAGAATTGGACCGCTGGAGTGGGGAGGGAGAGATAAGCACAGTGCAGGAAAAAAATGGAAAAATAAGGAAGATGAGGAGAGGAGGTGCAGTTTTGTTTAATGGGGTAGGGTGTGTGAACAATTGTTTAATGTCACATGTGGGTGGAGCACACAGAACTTCCAAAACTCAGTTTTGCTGAGGTGGGTTGATCTTCTCAAGAACCTCACACCATCAAGCATCTTGGTCCATTGTCATCTCCTCCGTGAGGCCCAATGTCATGAGATCAGTCCTCACCACTTCATTTCATGTCTTCTTGGGTCTCACTCTTCCACAACTGCCATCAACTTTAAGCAATCAGCACTTCTTTATACAGCTGTCTTCATTTATACACATCACATGTCCAAGCCAGCAGCGTCTTCTCTCTTGCATGCTGCATCTGCTCATCCCATTTGCACTTTGCTGTACATGCATACTATGTGCTAGGTGTAATGAATGGAATTTCTTCCAACTCCTTCCCTACATACTGAGCAGGGCCATTTATCTGTTGGAAAGAGAGTCTTATCCATTTTCTTGCTAACAACAATTTTAGTCTAGAGAGAGGGGGGTAGAGAGAGGGAGAGTGGAAAGACAAACGTAGATATTGTACATCTCAACTTCCAATTCCATTAAAAGAGATTTTTTTAAATTTTTTATTTATTTCAGACATTTGGCTGAGGCCATACTGGAGCACTGCCTTCATCATATTTTTTTATGTCTTTTCCATGTTTGGTATGGAACGGCAGGTCTTCCTCTTTAGCAGAGCACTTCACTAATTAAAATGATCATTCTGTTTTTTTTTTAAACTAAAAATTTTTATTTACATAAAAACTGAATCACAATTCAACTAAAAGGAAGCAAAGGAAAAAATAAAAAGGAAGAGATTAAGTAGCAAAAATGACAGCATGGGTGGGGTGAGTACACCCCAGAACAAATGATGTGTTCAGCTGTGCCCCGCAGACATAACCGCAATGGCATTGCCACAGAAAACAGCCAGTGACACTCATTCCCAGATTCTTTGTGAGTGTCTTGAACCTCTTAAGATTAATTTTCACTGTTTCGTTGAATCACTCCATGGAAAAAGGTACCCCATGGAAAAAGGTACATCATAACACTGTAAACATGAGATAGGACATAACTGGAAACTGACTCATCAGTCAGTTTATATGAACTGAAATAACCAGTGAAGACGTTTCACCCTGATGAAAAATCTTTGTTAAAGGGAACAGGCGTGTAAAACCCTAGGTATTACATTTCAGCAAAGATCCCGAATTAAAGGTTAAAGACATCTACAATCACAGATGTTCCAAGGATGACTGTTTTGGTAATTCCTTTGAGAGCTAAAGGGTGGAGACATATGCCACCATGAGTATTATGCTTCAAGAATGATTCTTTTGATAATTTCTTTGAGGCTAAAAGGTCAAAACATGTACCACAACAGGTATTATGTTCAAATAGTAATTTTGGTAATTCCTTAAAGATATAAGATAACTATTAATCAATTGTTAATTCCTTAATGACTGAATAAAATTAATTAGATCAAAATGTTTTGAACTCTGAACTGATTACTCTAAATGACTATTTCAATGTCAATGTTTAACTGCAAAGTTAAAACATTGTGGTTTCAGGTTCAATTCCACTGCATGTCATTTTGGCCAAGTTTCTTCTACATTTGGCCATGCATTGATCAATGTTTTGTGTATAAGACAGAATTTCAGTGGATGTTCACTCGAGGGGCTGATATGAGGGAAACTTTCTCTCAGCATCCTTGGTAGTCTCAGTGGCCATTAAAAATGGTCGAGAACCCTGCTTTTCTCCCTCTTAGGCAAAATCAAATTCTTAAAAAAAAAGCAGATAATAAATCTGGAGGAAAAATATGAGCTGGATATGAACCCTTACCCTTGTAGCTAAGAAGCTGTTACTTAATGCAGACAGCTGTCTCAACTCATTAAGAGAGTTATTAATTATAATCAACTAATTATAACAATTTTCATATAAAATAACGATACACTTACCAATGTTGGATAAAATCCTATGAAAACAAAAGATCCAATCAAAGACAATGGCCCAAGAAGGTAATAGTTGTAGATAATTGCTGCCAGTACAATGATTGGACTTCCAATGATGAATGTGTTAAGTTTTGCAGAATCAGAGACCCGCTCGGAATCAGCTGTAAATAGGTTGACCAACTTGAGAAATAGATAGAAACAAAACATTTCTATAAGAAAATTAAAACATGAAAAGATTATTCATTTATGGATTTGGTTTGCAAAACTCTTTATGTGAGTTCGTGTGTTAAATTATTAGGCACAAAAAGAAAATGGCTGTCCCCAGACACAACATGAAAAAATATTTTTTCCTAATGAATTATCTCATGAAATCTAGTACACCTACCCTGTTTATTATGGATGTTTGGTTCCAAAACCAAGCACCATATTTAATGAACTCATAATTGAAAAACAGGATATATAGGGAAAAAATAGGTTTCATTCCAAGATCCCAGCTTGTCACTGGGGAATGCTTTTGAGGTACCAGCAGAATTTTCGACTTATCACTGACCTGTGTTACCACAGATCATTTCATGACAAGTGAAACAAGGGTCACAATTAAGCATATCATGTGATCCCAGATGAGTGATAAGTGAATCAGTGATAAATAAAGGCAAATGCACAGCCAGTGTGATCCTACAATATTGATTCTAAAAAATATTGATTTCTAAAAAAAAGAGGAAATGTTTATATTTTAGAATTCAGTTAAAAGTAGATGCCTTGAGAATACTTTTAGAAAAAAATACCCATTTACTATCCATTAAAACCAATTGAATTTAAAAATTGCATCAACTATTATACTCAAAATCTACATTTAATTCTTTTGTCACCATATTCAATTAATTTTGAAAATAATTTAATAAACTTTATCATTATTAAGTTGGTGTTTGAAACATAAATCAGCAGGATCACTGATGAAATATTAAGATTCCAATCACATTTTAAAGCAAATAGTCTGTATCATAGGACCAAGATTGGTCTCAAGCAGGAAGGAATGAGACAAAGTGGTAAGGACTGATCTCAGGATGATGAGCCTCATGGAGAAAATGATAATGGCCCAAGATTGGTGTCAAAAAGGTTAACGATATCAATGTTATTTTGGTATTTGCGGAATAGATTTGGTAAATTTTAGTAACATATTACTGGTACCTAGCCTGAACATATTTTCACAGAATATATACAGCTTACATAATGGTTTATACTGAAGAAAATGGTAAAAATAAATAACAAGAAATAAGTCCAAGTTGAGCCCCACCCCCAGGAAGGGGGAGGTCAATGTAATCAGCTAGCCCTCCTCCTTCCAAAGTTTCAGGCCTTGGGCCTAGAGTAGAAAGGATTACATATATACTTATGCATGTTTATCTGTAGACAGACAGACACACAGATAGGTGGGTAGGTAGATATAGACATGGGGGGGGGCATGTGTATTAGTGTTTGCATTTGTCCACCACCACCACCACCACTACTTGACAACTGTGTTAGTTTGTTTACATCCCCAGTGACTTAATGTAGCAAGTGCAAAACAGAATGATCAGCAAACTTAAAAGACAAATACTGAGGCTGATTTGTTTGACTAACTGTACAGAGCAGTGCTCCAGCATGGGCACAATGAAATGAGTGAAAGAGAAGGGAGGAAATTTCAGGGTCCAATTTATATTTCTGGTGAATTTTGGTGATTAAGCAAGGTGAACAAATGCGCAGGGGATTCCCTGTTTGTCCCTGGAATGAAAATTGTCTAAATGAACAGAATGGAACTTACTTCACCAATATTCTTGTTTTTCAGTGATTTCACAGACAGCACCTTTTTGAAGAAGAGAGAATTGAGGGCCACTTTGATAGACATTCCTTGAAAACAACAAACAAGAAATTAATAAATAAATGATAAAGTATTTTGAAAAACAGATTATTATTATATGGCAACAAATATCTAGTAAAAATATAATTTTAAAAATTCATGGCAAATAGTAAATAGGAAAATGATAAAATAGACAAAAATTCGTGTTTATTGAAATTTAATCATCATCATCATCATCATCATTTTAATACTAACTTTTCCATGCTTGCATTGATTGGATGGAATTTATTGAAACAGATAAGCAGATTTTTATGCCTGGATGCTCTTCCAGTCAGCAACCCTCACCTGTTTTCAAGTAAAGTAATATTCCCCCACCCCACCCCATGACCAGATATGTTCTTGCAAAATGTCAGAAATGAATGTCATTGCTTGTATGACAGTTGCAATCATTTTACAACTATCACACTCACATATACCTACATACATATATTCATGCACACACACACACACGCACAGGCTTCTTTCAGTTTCTGCTAAAACCAAATCCACTTACAAGGCTTTGGTTGGCCTTGGGCTATATCAGAAACCATTTGCCCAAGGTGCTATGCTGTCGGACTGAACCTAAAACCAGGCGATCCAGAAGCAACCTTCTTACCACATAGCTGCACCTTTGATAGAAATGATTATGTAATTGAAAAAACTGTCTTTGAGCCAATATTCTTATATCATGTCCCTGATGTCAGGATTGAATAGTTGCAGACCCCCCATTATTGAATAAGAGACTAATCTTGCAGACATCATTCGGCAACTCACTTACAATTACACATTACTCAAGCTTTCCATCAAAAGTTGTTTTTAATCTAGATGTTGTTATCAGCAAACTCAAATTCACTTTTACGATTCTATGAGGATTTATTTTAACAATCCTTACAATGTTATGCTGCCTTTCATACTTGCTCCATTCATTATCAAAATTACTGTATGACAAGACAGAAGCCCTGTTGCTATCATTAATAAAAACATTGCTGATGCAATAGACATGGCTCATACCATTCTACAGTTTATTTCCATCATTGGTGTAAACATGGTCCTTGCATGATCTAATTGGGAGAGAGTAATTAGATGTGTTAATTGAACATGAACTGTTAGAGATTCTATTATCCACATTGTTACACATACCTGCCTAGCCTAAGTTATTAGGAATGTCATGGTTACCTATTTTATTTGTTAATATATTCCTCATATAATTATCATTAATAGTGGAGGCGCAATGGCCCAGTGGATAGGGCAGTGGGCTCACAGTCATAGGATCACAGTTGTGAGTGTTTATTGAGCGAAAACACCTAAAAGCCCCACGAGACTCCAGCAGGGGTTGGTGGCGAGCCCTGCTGTACTCTTTCACAACTTTCTCTCGCTCTTTCTTCCTGTTTCTGTTGTACCTCTATTTCAAAGGGCCACCCTTGTCACATTCCTTGAAAACAACAAACGAGAACTTCGTTAAGGGTGCACATGTCTGTGGAGTGCTCAGCCACTTGCACGTTAATTTCACGAGCAGGCTGTTCCATTGATCAGATCAACTTGAACCCTCATCGCCATAACCAACAATCATTAATAGCATATCATACTATACTTATATTGACTTAAAATTTTGGCACAAGGCCAGCAATTTCAGAGTATGGGGTAAGTTGATTAGATTGATTCCAGTGCATAACTGGTACTCACTTTATCAACCCTGAAAAGATGAAAGGCAAAGTCAACCTTGGTAGAGTTTAAACACAGAACATAAAGACAGATGAAAAGCTGCTAAGAATTTTGTCCAGTACACAAACGGTTTTCTTTGAAAATTAAAACTTGGTGAAAATACATCACTTGCCTATCATTCAGTTTATTTTGGCATTAAATGTGCTGTCATTTCTTTTATGAAAACAGAGTGATTATATATATACACTCATACATATATGCAGATTTTTGGGATCCTACCAATTTTGAACAGTCTCAAGTGTAACAGACTGAAACTGTAATGATGGTTGGAAGCTTCACTGATGAATAGAAAGCCACAAATGTTCCATCCTGGTTTTCCTGTCTGTCTTTGTATCATCCATTTATCTGTATGATTTTATTGTCGTCCGTTATGTTCTTGTTCCGTTTTATGGATTTATATATATATATAGACATACATGTATATACACAATGTGCAAGATATTTGAGGACAAATTTATGCTTAGAAAAAAAACATTTATAACAACAGATAATAACTTTATAATCAAAAAGTGTTATAAGGATAAAAATATACCTTCATTTCATCATCATCATCATCATCATTTAAAGTTTGCTCTCCGTGCTGGCATGGGTTAGACTGTTTGACTGCAGCTAATGAGGCAGAGAGTTGCACCACATTCCAGTCTGATTTGGCATGGTTTCTATAGCTGGATGCCCTTCCTAATGCCAACCACTCCAGGAGTGTAATGGGTGCTTTTATGTGCCACTGGTATGGGTGCCATTTACATGACACCAGCAATGACCATAGCTATGATTCATGGGTGGGTGCTATTTACAAGGCACCAGCATTGACCCTAATGATTCATGGGTGCCATTTGCATGGCACTGGCAATGACCATGACCAACGACCACAATTCCCAAAATGCTAATTTATCAATGACCACAACTATGATGCACATGTATCATTTACATGATACTGGCAATGACCACAACTACAATTTCACTCGACCCGATGGCTCTTCTCCCACACAGCATATAACTAGAGCTCTCAGTCACTTGTTGTCACCTCTGTGAAGCCAAATGTTCAAAGATCATGCTTCACCACCTCATCCCATGTCTTCTTGGATCTGCCTCTTCCACAGGTTCCTTCCACAGTTAGAGATTAACACTCCTTCACATTGCTGTCCTCATCCATATGTGTCACATGACCAATGTAGTTGTCTCTCTTGCACACCACAACTGATGCCTCTTATGCCTAGCTTTTCTCTCAAGACACTTATGCTCTGTCATATAAGCACTGAAATTGCACATCCAGCAAAGCATATCGTCTTGATTTCTTTCAAGCCTTCGCATGTCCTCGGCAGTTACAGCCCATGTTTCACTGTCATGTAGCATAGCTGTTCACACACAGGCATCATACAGTTTACCTTTCACTCTGAGGGAGAGACCCATTGTTACTAACAGAGGTAGGAGCACTCTGAACTTTGCCCAATCTATTCTTATTCTTATTCAGTCACCTAAATAGCAGAATCAGTATTCTGTACATCTTCGGTATGAAGAAGTGTCACACCCTAACAGTGGAGGGAACCTGTGGAAGAGGTAGACCCAGGAAGACATGGGATGAGGTGGTGAAGCATGACCTTTGAACATTGGGCATCACAGAGACAATGACAAGTTACTGAGACCTTTGGAGATATGCTGTGTTTGAGAGAGCCTGGCAAACCAAGTGAGACCATAGCCAATGCTAGTGTCGCATAATTGGCCCATTTAAAAGTACCCTTCAATCATCAGGCAATTATGCCAAGTTTGTGAAGACCTGTTGAATCAAATGAAGTCGTAGTCATAGCCAAAGCTAGTACCACCTGACTAGCACCCATGCCAGTGACATGTAGAAAGCACCATTCAAGAGTGGTCGATGCCAGTGCTGCCTGGCTGGAACATGTGCCAGGGGCACGTAAAAGACATCATTCAAGTGTGACCACTGCCAGTGCTGCTTGACTGGCACCCGTGCTGCTTGACTGGCACCCGTGCTGCTTGACTGGTACTTGTGCCGGTGGCATGTGAAAAGCACCATTTGAGCATGGTCAATGCCAGTGCTACCTGACTGGCTCCCATGCCAGTGGCAAATAAAAAGCACCCGCTACACTCTCAGAGTGGTTGGTATTAGGAAGGGCATCCAGCTGTAGAAACATTGCCAGATCAGA
>NC_043005.1:30575078-30667578 GCF_006345805.1 Octopus sinensis
TCCATACTGGGGTCTCGGAAGCCAGGAGGCTGCACCAGATTCTAGTCTGATCTGGCTGTGTTTCTACAGCTGGATGCCCTTTCTAACGCCAACCACTCCAAGAGTGTAGTGGGTGCTTTTTCACATGCCACCAGCACAGGGACCAAAGGGGGCTGGCATCCATCACAATCGGATGGTGCTTTTTACATACCACATACACATCATCATCATCATCATCGTTTAATGTCCGCTTTCCTTGCTAGCATGGGTTGGACGATTTTGACTGAGGGCTGGCAAACCAGATGGCTGCACCAGACTCCAATCTTGATCTGGCGGAGTTTCTACAGCTGGATGCCCTTCCTAATGCCAACCACTCCAAGAGTGTAGTGGGTGCTTTTTATGTGCCACCGGCCCTGGGGCCGGTCAGGCGGTACTGGCAATGACCTCACTCGAATCTTTTTACACGTGCCACCGGCACAGGTGCCAGTGAAGTAACGTTGATAACGATCACACTCAAATGGTGCCCTTTTACGTGCCATAGGTACGGAAGCCAGTTGGCTACTCTAGCAACGATCATGCTTGGATGGTGCTCTTGGCACCCTACTAGCACAGGAATAAATGCCAGTAAGGCAACGCTGGTAACGATCATACTCGAATAGCCGTTCTGTCAACGATCACACTTGTATGGTGCTTTTTGCACCCTGCTAGCACGGATGCCAGTCATTGAATTGGTTTTTGATTTTGATTTCACTTGCCTCAACAGGTCTTTGCAAGCAAAGTTTAGTGACCAAAGAAGGAAAAGGTACGCATAAGCGGGCTAGCTACGCTCATGGCATAGGCCACAGGTTATGGTCTCATTTGGCTTGCCGGGTCTTCTCAAGCCAGCATATTTCCAAAAGTCTCGGTCGCTAGTCATTTCCTTGGTGAGGCCTAATGTTCGAAGGTCGTGTTTCACCACTTCATCCCAGGTCTTCCTGGGTCTACCTCTTCCACAGGTTCCCTCACTGCTAGAGTGTGGAACTTTTTTACGCAGCTATCCTCATCCATTCTTGCCACATGATCATACCAGTGCAGTCTTCTCTCTTGCACACCACATCTGATGCTTCTTAGGTCCAACTTTTCTCTCAAGGTACTTACACTCTGTCGAGTATGCACACTGACATTACACATCCATCGGATCATACTGGCTTCATTCCTTGCAAGCTTACGCATGTCCTCAGCAGTCACAGCCCATGTTTCACTGCTGTGTAGCATGGCTGTTCGTACACAAGTGTCATACAGTCTACCTTTTACTCTGAGCAAGAGGCCCTTTGTCACCAGCAGAGGTAAGAGCTCTCGGAACTTTGCCCAGGCTATTCTTATTCTAGCAGCTACACTTTCAGTGCACCAACCCCCAGTACTGACTTGGTCATCTAGGTGACGGAAGCTATCAACTACTTCTAGTTTTTCTCCCTGGAATGTGGTGGAAGTTGTTCTCTGTGCATTTTCAGTGTTTATCGCTCCCAAACATCTGCCACATACAAAAACTATCTTCCCAGTTTATGTATATACATCATCATAATCACTGTCATCATCATTTAACATCCGCTCTCCAAGCTGGCATGGATTAGACAGTTTGACTGGAGCTGATGAGCCAGAGAACCGCACCAGGTTCCAGTCTGTTTTGGCATAGTTTCTAATGCTGAATGTGCTTCCTAATGCCAATCACTCCAAGAGTGTAATTGGTACTTTTACATGCCAGCAGCACATAAAGTAAACAGGGGCCATTTACTTGACACCAGCCATGATCATGACTGATTCACAAATGGGTGCCATTAACATAACACTGGCAACAACCACACACACACACACACACATATATATATAAATGTGTGTGTCTCTCCCTCTCTATCTCTGTTTCATTCCACTCCATCATCACACACAACACATTCCTACGTAAAATAAAAACATGTCCATAAGAAATAATCCAAAATCTCTTTATACGTACTGGAGTGAGCATCTTGAATACCAAACTGATGATAAACAGCACCGTTCCTAGAATTAATTTGTTGCAGTTATACTGTCTGACAACACGAACCAATGAAGCTTTGTCTCCTCTCTCCTTATATTCCTTGTTCCACATTTCTTCAATCCTGATAAATAGTAACAAAGAAAGAATAATCAAAACTAATATTTATAGATGAGATGTTGCTGAAGTGGAGGATGTGTGTGTGCGCGCGTGTGCGTGTGTGTTTGTGTGTGTGTATGGGTGGGGGGTGTCTGTGTGTGTGTGTGTCTGGATGTTTGTTTTTCTTGTGTTATTTTTCAAATTTCCTACCAATGGAGAAAGATCTGGTTTCTAGTCTAGAAGTAGGAATTATTCATTGGAATTTAGACAACATCAGACAGGATAGACTTATATATACGTACGTATGTATGTATAAACTGACATATATATACGTATGTATGTAGGTTGGCCTGCATACATATATACATGATGTCTGTATGTATTTATGTATGATACATAATGGATGCAAACATATGTATGTGCACTTGCAAATGGCCACAGGCATGGATATCACTGCATATAGGAAACTGATTACATGCTGAGTGGCTTGTGTGTGTCTATGTATGCATGTGTTTATGTATGTGTCAGCATGCAAGTCAGTGGTGTGTGTGTATGTAGACAACATTAGAAAAAATATATATTATGCTAAGCTAATTCATTTCTTCACTTTTCAGAAAGATAAATAAATCCAGTAGATGTAAGTGCCATCAGCCAGGATTTAAAGCCACTCCCTGAAAAAAAAAGCCCTGTACCCTTGACTTTTGAGAAAACCCATCCCCCATCCTGGAATCACAGAGTAGTTTTGTTGTGCCTTGTTGAATTTATCTCAAATGTTCTGGCTAGACAAAGAAAATACAGACTAAATATCATCATCACTATCATCAACATTTGATGCCCATTTTCCATGCTGGCATGGGTTGGAAGACTTAACAGGAACTGGCAAGGTCAGAGGCCACTCCAGGTTCCATAATTCGTTTTGGCTTGGTTTCTTCCTAATGCCAACCACTCCACAGAGGAAGTGCACTGGGTGCTTTTTATGTTGCATCATCACCAATGTGCAACATTTATCTCATTCTTTCTAACGATTGTAGTTGTATCAGTAGAAAGGCTGGCTCTATATAACTTCTATGTGCTGCATTTTATAGAATATATATAATCATTGACCCAGATGGATGGAAAGCAAAACTGACCTTGGCAGTATTTGAACTGAGAACATAAAGAGTTGGAAGAAATGCTGTTTGGCATTTTGTCTGGTGCACTGACGATTCTACCAGATCACTGCCTTTAGTGCTTATAAGAGTGTCTTGGAATAATAATTGGAATAACATACCTCTCCACATTATACTGGGTAGATTCTGGTTCTGAACATTGCCACCAATCGACATTTTCACCACCTTTTTTGTAAACTTCAAAGATTTTTTTAGTCATCCAAGAAAGTGAGATGAAAGAGAAAAAGCCAACATCATAGAATGGAATCCTGTTGTTTTGCCTGGTAAAATATAAGGTAGAGGTATTATAATGTGGAAAAGTAAATAGAGAGACAGACAGACAGACAGAAAGACAGGCAGGCAGATAAGAGACAACAATAAGCAGATAAAATGTGAAGGACATGTGAAAAAACATCAATGAAAACAGAACATTGACATGTATTTCATTATCATGCAATGCTGAGTTCAAATCCCTTCATGTGCAATATGTTGTTGTTTTTTTTTGTTTTTGTAATTTTTTTTATGATTTACTCAGAGGAGCAAGTACAACACTTATAACCATTTCTTAGGGCTTCCAACACTGATGGAAGGAAGAGAGCCCCCACAAGACTTTGGATTGACCAAGACTGTGGTAGAAAGCATTTGCCCATGGTACTGGAGAGATCAAACATAAAACGATGTAGATGTTGAGCCTGACAAGATCACGAGATGCTATACATATCATTTAACCCTTTTGGTGTTGCTAAACTTATTTTGACATACACTGCCATTGTTTCAATTAATTTCAAAGATAATTAACAATTTAGTAAAATAACCACATCATTATTAAGATGGTATTTGGAACATAAATTTTCTCCACTCTGATGATATAATCAGCTCTCCTTGGACAAACTTCCAACCGTCCTATGTTTAATCATAAATCTTAGGATAGCCACATCTAGAATAATGAGTGAACAATGAAATTCATCCTGGAGAGAGCTACTCACCATCACCTCTAACAATACACAGATAATACCACCCTTTATTCCTCCCAAATCTTCCACAAGCAGCCTTGACACACCAAAGTTGCATTGATTCCATGAACAGAGACCTCAAAGACATTTTCCATTGGGATCATGCCAATCTTGTCTTCTTCAACAGCACAATCAAACTACAAACATCAAGATAACAAAATCACACTTCTTCATCTAAATATGAATGAGCCACAACTGGAACCTTCAAGGCTGCTATAGATAGTACACCTCACCATCATTGGATTACTCTTATGGTTCTATGTACACCTTCAACATAGCAAAGACTGCATCTCAGACTGACCTCCCTCTTCAGGACTGGAAAATTCTTCCTCAACTGCTAAGACTGAACAAGATTCAAGTGAAATACGCAAAAGAGAACTGCTGCTATGTCTAGAATGATATACACATGCACACACACACATCCACACATACACCTGTTCACACACACAAACATCCTAGACCACATCCATAGTAAGACCACTGAATTGATTGAAATTACCACTCCCCCTCCGCCCAAAGATATGCTCCCATCCCTGATCTACAGACATGTCTTCTTTCTTTAACCTTTCTACCTTTACTATAATGGTCTCCTCTCTTAGAACCTGGCTAGTTTCATGCACCAACCCCTCTCAGATATTCTCAACAAACACATCTTTCATCTTTTCGTCACCCATATCATAACCACCACAACCATTCCAGACACTCATATAGCCCCCAAGTCTAGTTTTTCTTCCCTAACATGTTGGCCTTCAAGAATTCTCACCCTACACATTCTACCCTCTTTACTTTGAAGCAGTTTAACCCTTTTGTTACCGCATTTCTGCTGAGATGCTCTGTTTCTTTCAATTACTTTAAATATAACAAAGAATTTAATAAAATAACAGTTATCATTAATCTAGTGTTAGGAACATAAATTGTGACTAAGGTTTGGTGGAAGATTTTAATTCAAAACTTATGAAAACAAGACATTTATACTACGGAACCAGAGGTGGTTTCAGCCGGGTTGGTAACAAAAGGGTTAAGGCGGTAAGCTGAGATTTGAGGGTGATTTGACAGCTATTTCTAGGTGGTTGTTGTAGAACTAGCTAGTTCAAGTCAAGCTATAAGGATATCCTTAATAAGTACTTAAGTAGAATGTTAATGACATCAGAGTCATTAAGGTTTAAGGGTTGGGCTGGAAATGTTAAGGTCATGAACCCTGCTTTTAGATATAGCAAAGAAAAAACATAACTAAATAATAAAAAAAAAATATAAACATAGCAGAAGTAAATTATTGTTTGATCCTTTCGGCTACTTCCTATATCTATAGCATGAGTTTGAACTGGGACAATAATGATGGCAATGATAATGATGACAACAATAACAGCAACAATAAAAACAACATCAGACGCAACAACAACAACAACAGCAAAACAATATGCATTTACTGAACCCTAAAGATTGAGAAAAACAAGTTAAAAATTGATAAAGAGAAAATGTATTTCCACTGAGAACAATCTCATAATGATAAACTGATGGATTAGTTTATAAATAGCATTGAGATAATTACTCTGTTTAGGAAGTGAACCTACATTGACAGAAATTCCATACAACATCTACCAACATATATGAATAGTTCCAATGGGTTAAAGATCAGGCATGAAATATGTTAACCATTTTACTATTCTGGAAGTATTAGAGAAATAGTATCTGAGTAGTTATTTTCATTTTCTATAGAATCAAGTGGAACATGAGAGTGTGGGTCACATTAGTAAATATTAGGAAATTTTTATTAAAGCTAATATATACAAAGTTTCCTATTGACTAAATATGTCAGTGATATATTTATAATTTAAAAAATATGTTTAGGCTATTACTCTCTGATCCCAGACTGGTGAAGTTGATGCAGATTGATGTTGACTCTAAGTATTGTAGGCACAGTCATGGCTGTGGAGTGAAGATGTTTGCTTCCCAACCAAATGATTTCAGGTTCACTTTTACTTCCCTTGGGTAAATGTATGCATATAGAAGGTGGTATCAAAAAGTTCCCGGACTAGTTCTAAAGCATGCCAACAGATGGCAGCACACGGTTGTGTCTGCAGTGAGAGCTAAGAGTGACCTTCATGAGGCAGTGTGTTGAGTGACATTGCTGTCTTTACTTCACAAGTTGTGAAATTTGTGTTTTTGTGATCGCGTGTCTACTGTAGTCTGTGATTTTGTCATAGACAGGAACAAAGAACCAACACAAAATTTTGTGTTGAACTCAGGAATCCTACTCCAGAGACATTGAGCATGCTTCACAAAGCTTACAGTGATGAGGCAATGGGTTGTACACAATGTTTCAAGAGGCACACGACAAAGCCACAGCTCAATCAAGAGCATGTTCATCGTTTTCTTCAACATTCATGGCATTGCGCATTGAGAATTCATCCTCCAGGGCCAGACAATTAATCGAGAATTTTACTGCAATGTTCTAAAGTATTTGAATGAGGACATTTGGTGAAAATATCTGGATTTGTGGAGCATCAAGATGACAATTCTCCCTGTCACTAAGCTCTCCTCTCTCAAGAGTTCCTTGCCAAAAACAACATGGTGTCACTTCCACACTTGCATTATTCACCAGATTTCGCTCCTGCAGACTTCTATCTCTTCTCCAAGATGACAATGCAGCTCAAAAGGTCTTAACACTGTTGTGGAGATCCAGGGCAAATTGCAGAAGGTCCTTGACTGGATTACAGAAAATGACTCCCAGGCCAGATTCCAGAAGTGGCAGGAACACTGCGACTGGTGCATTGCTGTGCAAGGTAACAATTTCGAAGAAGATTATGCTAAAACTTAGGTAAATAAGTTGTTTTATTTGTTAAACATAACTAGTCTGGGGACTTTTTGATGCCACCTTGCATGTAGGTGAGTGGCAAGCTTTATGGAAGTCATCCAGGTAAACCCAACTAATAAGGGCAGAATAGAAAACTAATACAAAACAGTAAAAAAAAGAAATGAAGAAGGAAAGACAATTCCAAAAACTTACGGTTTTTCACAACGGATAGGAAGAAGTATTTTAAGAAAATTGTTCTTTTTTTCATGCTTTGAAGAATCAGGAGTTTTCTCAGAATCCATACTGAATGAAGAAACTCCAGCTGAACGAAAGACAAAAAAAGAAAAGAAAAGAAAAAGTGAAAGATTGTAAGGTGTGCTTGTATGGATGGTAGTGTTGCTGTTCACACAAAATATTCAGACTTAGAGAATGGAAGATCCAATAAATTGACAAGTTGTAGCTCAGTTGCAAACATAGTTTAACTCTTTCATAACCAACATGGTTGAAACCGGCTCTGGTTCTGTATTACAAATGTCTTGTTTTCAAAAGTTTTGAATTAAAATCTTCCACCAGACATTAGTCACAATTTATGTTCCTAACACTAGCTGAATAATATCTAAGTTATTTTACTAAATTCTTTGTTATATTTAAAATTAATTGAAACAAACACAGAGCATCTCAACAGAAATATGGTAACAAAAGGGTTAACACACATAATAGAGAAATAATTCTTAAAATATATAATAGAGAAACAATTCTTAACTCTTTTGATACCAACCTGGCTGAAACTGGCTCTGGTTCTGAGTACAAATGTCTTGTTTTCAAAAGTTCTGTATTAAAATCTTTCACCAAACCTTAGTTACAATTTATGTTCCTAACACTAACTTAATGATAACTAAGTTATTTTACTAACTTTTTTATTATATTTAAAATTAATTGAAAGAAACAGAGCATCTCAAAATGAATACAGTAATGAAAGGGTTAAAGCATTCCTGCTGTTATTTCAAAGAAACCTGTCTCTCCTTCAGGTGTTATAATTCTTGCTTTTGTATCTTCAGAAAGCTTTGTTATTGCATTGAGAAGATTTGGATGTCTATGATATGCTCTAAGAATTTTGAGCATCTTGCCTCTGTGATTAGAATCAAAAGCCTTCTTGAAATCAACATACAGGATGATGGTTCTGCTATTGTGTGCTTTGACCTCTTCAATTAACCTTCTCAGAGTCAGAATATGTGTTGCTGTGGATCTACCAGGTTGGAACCCATTCTGATTTTGTCGTAGATGTTTATCAATTGCTTGGCTGTAGTCTGTTAAGCATCATTCTGTTGATGAGTCTGGCTACTGTGTGGTGCATTTTCATGGTTTGTGTGTTTTGTCCTAAACACAACACAAATTCCTTACTTATCAATCAAGAAATCACTGACTTCTAAAATTAATATATATAGGTACAGGAGTGGCTCTGTGATAAGAAGCTTGCTTCCCAACCACAAGGTTCCAGGTTCAGTCTAACTGCACGGCACCTTTGGCAAGTGTCTTCTACTATAGGCTCCAGTCGAACAAGGCCTTGTAAGTGGATTTGGTAGATAGAAACTGGAAGAACCCCATCATATACACACACACACACACACACACATATATATGTATGTATATGTTTGTGTGTCTGTGTTTGTCCCCCTACCATCACTTGACATCTGATGTTAGTATGTTTGCATACCCATAACATAGCAGTTCAGCAAAAGAGACTGATAAAAAAGTACTAGGCTTACAAAGAATAAGTTCTGGAATCAATTTGTTTGACTAAAGAAGGTGCTCCAATATGGCCACAGTCAAATGACTGAAACAAGTAAAAGAATGCGTCTTCTCACTCACACACAAGGAAATCACAATATTGTGTCAAGAATAAAGTCAATAAGAATTAATTGCTCAGCCCACCTAGCTGTTAGTAGGTACCACCATGTGGTGTACTTCCCTATACTATGTCAATGATCAAGAGACTCAGCTTTCTATAACCCAATCTATTTAGCTGTAAATAGGTACCAAAAACTAGTGGCATAATTGACTGACATAAACAGCAGCTGATTTACAAAACTGATCAATGATTGATTTGCTTAGAGCGGTAAGATTCCATGCAACCTACAGTTATTAAAGAGATATGGCTTTCAATTGTTTAATAGAAACCGGAAGAGGAACATTCACAGAGTAGCTGGCAAAGAGGCAAAATGAGTCATTTTTAGGGAATAATGGAAGCGTAATTATAAAGAAAAATTTCCTCACACAGCTTAAATTTTTCATACACACATATAATACACACACACAAACGCACACACACACACATAATACACACATACACAAATATATTCTTTTCTACTCTAGGCACAAGGTCCAAAATTTTGGGGGAGGGAGCTGGCCCCCCAGTACACAACTGGTACTTAATTTATTAACCCCGAAAGGATGAAAGGCAAAGTTAACCTCAGTGGAATTTGAACTCAGGACATAAAGACAGATGAAATACGCTAAGCATTTCGCCCAGTGTGGTAATCTTTCTGTCAGCTCATTGCCTTACATCTTCTATATCTGTAAAATTCAAAACGTGTGTGTGTGTGTATGTGTATGCTTTTTATGCATTTCCACATTTTTCATCCAATTTTGATGACATTTGTTTTATTAACCCTTTGGTTACTGTATTTATTTTGAGATGCTCTGTGTTTCTTTTAATTATTTTAAATATAACAAAGAATTTAGTAAAGTAACTTAGTTATTATCAAGCTAGTGTTAGGAACGTAAATTGTGACTAAGGCTTGGTGGAATATTTTAATTCAAAACTTATGAAAACAAGACATTTTACCACAGAGCCAGAGCCAGTTTTGGCCGGGTTAGTAACAAAAGGGTTAAATGGCAAATTTACCCAGGCAGGTCACTGCTGCATAACCGATGCCTAGAGGTACCCCCTTCTAGGAGAAAAATCGATAAAACTGAAGGGACACACCTCCACTTTTTGCAAAAAGAGGCAAAAGTTGCACATTAGAAATGTTTTTACAAGAACATCCGATTTTTATAATTTTGGTGTCAAAAGGACCGTCATGTTGTGACATTTCAGACAAATATTTTGGCACTGCCTTGGGACCTCTGATTCCCAAGAAAATTGCAAAAACCTTTGAAAAATCAATTTTTCGCAATTTTGCAAAGTTACACGGAAAGTCCGATTTCCTTGGTTTTACAGCTAAAAAACCACCTTGTAATGGTGGTCCTATCAAGTATCCATTCTATGTCCAAAGGCAGCCCTGTGTGACAAAAACCATGGAAAACTGTGAAAAAATCGATTTTATAAATTTTTTTCCTCTTTAAATCTTCAAAAACTTCTCACTGCTTTGGTGGATTGCACTCAAACTTTACACACTATTTACTCATCCAAAGGATAATGTTAAGAAACTACAATTTGCACAGAATTCATCCACATATGATCAACAATTGAGAAAAACTGAGTAGAAAACTGGTTTTTTGCCGTTAAATCCCTCATTTTTGACTAAATTCGTCCAAATCTCATATGAACAGTACAGATGACTTAACAATGGTTTAAAACTATTTTTGGTTAATATTCTTTATCTAACTTGCGACAGATCTACGAAATACTGTGAAACATCACCTTTGCACATTTTTGCAGAGTTACACCTAAGAAAGCTGTTTCAAGAAACACCTGATCTTTTTTTTTTTTTTTGCTTTTTGTTGCAAAAGAACTGCTATGTTACATCGTTTCTGGAAAGTATTTCTTCTTTGTCCCTGTGCATCCGGGTTCTACAGAAAACTGGAAAACATAGACAGTCCTCCCCCTCCAACAGCTTCACCTTTTTGCAGAGGGCTAGGTCTAGGTCAACCTTCCACTCACACTCCTTTGCAACTAATAAATGCCACTTGGGAAAAATCACTTCTTCCTCAGTGTCAATGTTTGCAACTTAATGCAAAAAATATTCAAAGAGATGTACAATGAAAAATATGGTAGAACCTATCAAGAGTATTTAAGAGCCAAATAATGCTGGGTACTTCTGCTAGTACACAAATATATTACATATACACCTGTGTATATAGCAATCTAATTATCTATCTACCATTTCGCCATGATAGATCGCTAGCCACTAAACCTTTTTCTATTTTCCCTCCCTGTTTATTTCTGTCAAAGAGCATAGGCTCGAAACATAAAAGACTTTCTCACTTTCCAAGTTTACACACCCATCTTTGTCTTTTGTGTTTTTGTAAATTCTCACAACCAATTTGTTTATCTACCTATCTGTCTGTCTGTCTGTCTATTTATTACTATCTCTCTCTATATATATCTATCTCTTCTCTCTCTCTCTCTCTCTCTCTCTCTCTCTCTCTCTCTGCACTTCCATTAAAGCAGGCCATGAATAAGGCATTCAGTCATCTGTTATCTGTCATTTTGTTATTTTATCTGTCAAAATGTTGGGTTATTTTGTAAACCACATATGAATTGTACAGACTTAACAGACTCTCATGTGTGTGTGTGTGTAGTTGTTTGTTTTCTTTGGAAATTGTATAAGCTTGTTTTTTACTATACAGCATTTAAACTAGATACTTATAAAGTGACAAGGGTCTTTTGTTTAAAGTCAAGACAGTTCCTGAGCTTTCTGGAAATGTGAATGAGGTAGTGTGTGTATGTAAGTAAGGCTGTGTGAGTATGCATCTGTATGTATCTGTATGTATCTGTATGTGTTATACACATATTTGGTTGCAAAGTGAACTTCTTAACCATACAACCACGCCAGCACATAAATTATCATTATTTGCATCATATATATTGATGTAGAGTATGTATGTAGGCATAGATAGATAGATAGATAGATAGATAGATAAAGAGAGAGAGAGAATAGATAGATAGATAGATAAAGAGAGAGAGAGAGAATAGATAGATAGATAGATAGATAGATAGATAGATAGATAGATAAAGAGAGAGAGAGAATAGATAGATAGATAGATAAAGAGAGAGAGAGAGAATAGATAGATAGATAGATAGATAGATAGATAGATAGATAGATTGATTAGAGTATCCTCATAATGAAATGTCTGTTGTCATTCTTAAACTCGGTTAAAATAATTAGCTTAATTGAAAATATATTCGTGTGAATGTGTGTGAATGTGTGTGCGTGTGTGTGTGTGTATGTGTATGTGTGTGTGTACATAAGTGCTTCTCCCTCAGAATGATAAGCAGACTGTATGATGCCTGTATGGGAACAGCCATGCTCCATGGCAGTGAAACATGAGCTGTGACCACAGAGGACATGTGTTGGCTTGAAAGAAATGAAGCCAGTATGCATGTATGACAGAGTGTAAGCATCTTGAGAGAAAAGTTGGACATAAGAGGCATCTGATGTGGTATGCAAGAGAGATGAATGTGCTGGTACGGTCATGTGATGTGTATGGACGAGGACAGCTGTGTAAAGAAATACCAATCTCTAACGGTGAAGGAAACCTGTGGAAGAGGTAGGCCCAGGAAGACATGGGATGAGGTGGTGAAGCATGATCTTCAAATGTTGGGCCTCACAAAGGTGATAACTAGTGACCAAGACCTTTGGTGATATGCTGTGCTTGAGAAGACTCATTAAGCCAAGTAGAACCATATGGCACCTGTGAAATCGTAATTGTTGCAGATACTGGTGTCACACAACTGGCACCTGTGCCGGTGGCCCATAAAAAGCACCCATTACACTCTTGGAGTGGTTGGTGTTCGGGAGGACATCCAGCCGTAGAAATCATGCCAAATCAGACTGGAGTCTGGTGCAGCCTCCCAGGTTACCAACTCTGGTCAAACTGTCCAACCCATGGCAGCATGGACAACAGATGTTAAATCGTGATGATGGTGATGATGATGATAATGATGATAAACAGATTTATTAGTGAGGGATTATCAATCCAGGCAAAATCCTTTATAAGCTCTCTGTTAGTACACCAGACTAACAATATCATTTAGATTAGTATAAAACTCCTTGAATTCTAATGGCAGGGTCCAAGGTTATGGTTCATCACCATTCTATATTGTAAATCCATGGTTGTGTTCCAGTTATCCTGGTTTTTACACATACTGATATACAAGACAAGGCATAAATAAGGATCATGACATATTTTTCTTTATTGCAGTAAATTTGACTTACAACTGTTTCCAGTAGTCATTTTAGGTTTGTTATTGATAAGTCTACTCAGTTATCATCTCTATGTATATTAAACCACAGTTTTACCTTTAAATTACCTACTACCATATACCTTATAACAGGATCATACAGAGTGAGGTAATATACCAGGAGTGCCTATGGATACATCTATCCCTTAGAAGGTTACATTACCTCTAACTTATATCTTACAATATATATATATCAGGTAGCCAAAAGGGCAGCTAGGTGTCAGGTTTACATAGCAAAAAGAATAGCTGAAGCTAAGAGATTTTCAAATGTTCTACAACATGAGGATCAGAGGCGTGAGGTGTTCAGGATTGCAAAGCAGTGTATCTGAGAAAATAGAGATGTGGTGGGTGAGAAATATCTGTGAATGGATAATGGTATGCTTGCACTTAGTGACTCAGAGAAGAAAGATGCATGGAAGTGTCACTATGAAAGGTTACTAAATGTGGAAAAGGAATATGAGGAGGAGAGTCTACCAAATATTGAACCAATTGAGAGACCAGCCATCAGGGTTGATAGCAGCATCATAGATAAGGCAATTAAGGACATGAAAACTCAACCATCCCATTTATATTCTGATCCCCATCCCTTGCATATATGTCCAGCATTTTGCCACCATCTCTATCCTGCTGTCTCCCACTCTCTCTCTCTCCTTCTCCTGCTCTTCCCTCAGGTTGGGTAACCATGTATTTCCTTTGCAGCAGCACACCTCTTTCTCTTCTCATACCTGATCTCTCTCTTTCATTTGCCAAGCATATATATATATATACACACACATGTGCATATGTATATATGTATGTGTATGTGTGTGTGTGTGTGTGTGTGTGTGTGTGTGTACGTGTGTGTGTATGTATGTATGTATGTATATATATATATATATTATATATATATATATATATATATATATATATATATATATATACCGGAGTAAACACATAAATGTGAAACAAGGTGGAAAAAAGAGTACTCAAATACCAGTGGTAGAGTAATATGCTTTATTTTAAGCAGCAGAAAATTCAACAAAATCTGTTACTCTGAGTTTCTCGTTGCCGTTCATCAGACAGTTTTGCTATATATATATATATATATATATATATATATATATATATATATATATATATATATGTTAGAAGGTTGGAGATGATGTACAGATATTTTATATTAGAAGAAATGAGGTACTCAGAAATTCGGATGGTTTTATATTTACAGATATTTATTTGTATATTACATGTTTTTATACATCATATAACTTATATCATATATCATATATATATATATATATATAGAAAGAGAGAGAGAGAGAGAGAGAGAAAGTGCAAGAAAGAAAGAGAAATGGTACTTATTTAATGAGATGAGAAATTATAGAAGAAATATTAGAAAAAAAAACAAACAGAAAAGAAAAAACAAAATAACAGACGAAATAAAAGGTGATTATGCTTAAATGTCAGCAATTAATCTTCCTGGGTCTCTTTCTCGAAAATATTTCCTGTAATTACTCTCCATCAAAAATTTATATAATTTTTTTCCTTATTTTTGTTAATTAATCATAGATATGTTTGCCAACATAAAGAATTGTACTGCGCCATTTCAAGAGGTTAAAAATTATACTAAAAACAAAATATAAAAGCATAAAGCGGGTAATGTTGTTGGGAGGTGGGGGAGGCGGAGCAGCTTTAGAACATATTAAATAAGGGAGTAAATTTATAGTCAAGTAGGGGCAAAATGTGTGTCTTCTCATTCATATGAATACATGAGTTCATGTATTAAATAGCTTTCTGAATTCTTTGCACTGATGCTTTTTATCTCTTTTCATGTTTGGATTCCATCAAACATGTTATCTTGTTCTTCTACATGCAGACGAAGACATGATAAATGCCAGGCATATACCTTTACAGGTTATATATATATATATATATATATATTGGCTATGTGGTAAGTAGCTTGCTAACCAACCACATGGTTCCGGGTTCAGTCCCACTGCGTGGCATCTTGGGCAAGTGTCTTCTGCTACAGCCCCGGGCCGACCAATGCCTTGTGAGTGGATTTGGTAGACAGAAACTGAAAGAAGCCTGTCGTATATATGTATATATATGTATATGTGTGTGTGTATGTGTTTGTGTGTCTGTGTTTGTCCCTCCAATATCGCTTGACAACCGATGCTGGTGTGTTTACGTCCCCGTCACTTAGCGGTTCGGCAAAAGAGACTGATAGAATAAGTACTGGGCTTACAAAGAATAAGTCCCGGGGTCGATTTGCTCGACTAAAGGCGGTGCTCCAGCATGGCCGCAGTCAAATGACTGAAACAAGTAAAAAAAAAAAAAAAAAAAATATATATATATATATATATATATATATATATATATAGGTACAGGAGTGGCTGTTTGGTAAGAAGCTTGCTTCCGAACCACATGGTTCCAGGGTCAGTTCCACAGCGTGGAACCATGGGCGGGTGACTTCTACTACAGCCTAAGGTCAACCAAAGCCTTGTGAGTGGATTTGGTAGATGGAAACTGAAAGAAGCCCAATGTATATATATGTGTGTGTGTGTGTGTGTTTGTCCCCTCTCCATCGCTTGACATCCAATGTTGGTGTGTCTACATTCCTGTAACTTAGCGGTTCGGCAAAAAGAGACCGATAGAATAAGTATGAGGCTTATAAAGTATAAGTCTTGGAGTTGATTTGTTCGACTAAATAACTGAAACAAGTAAATGAATAAAAGAATGATATTATTTACATTATTTACATTATTCATGGATATTTGTCCTCATCTTATTTGTTGTTAACACAATATTTCACCTGATATACTCTCCAGCCTTCATCAGGTATCTTGGGGAAATTTTGAACCTGGGTTCTCGTTCCTAAGGTATTTTTCAATATTATTATTATTATTATTATTATTCAGGTCACTACCTGGAATCGAACTCAGAATCTTAGGGTTAGTAGCCCATGCTCTTAACCACTACACCATATGCCCATGGGCATAGTGGTTAAGAGCGCAGGCCACTAACCCCAAGATTCCAAGTTCAATTCCAGGCAGTGACCTGAATAATAATAAGCCAGACATAGTCTTAATTGAGAAAGAAAGCAAATTATGCTGGATCATAGATACAGCATGCCCAGCTGACTACAAGGTATGCGATAAAGAAGAAAGAAAAGTCGATAGATATGACAGGTTAGCTTGGGCGATAAAGCTATTGTGGCCAGTGAAAAAGGTGGTAGTGATATCAATAATTGTCATAGCCCTGGGAAAGTGAGTAAAAATCTTGAGAAGTACATGGAACAAATAGGGGCTGCAATAAGGGTGGAGCACTTGCAGAAAACAACACTGCCTGGAACAGCTTGAATACTTCAGAAGGTGCTCGAAAAACAAGAGGTGTTACTTAGTTCACTGGTAGTGAACAGCTGACACCGTAGTACATCTACAGTGATAGAAGCTGTGCAAAGGCAATAATAATAATAATAATAATACCATCAAAAAATACCTCAGGAATGAGAACCCAGGTTCAAAATTTCCCCAAGACACCTGATGAAGGCTGGAGGGTATATCAGCCAAAATGTTGTGTTAACAACAAACAAGATGAGGACAAATATCCGTCAAATGTAAATAATGTAAATAATTCTCTTAAATATAGAACTGTAAAAGAATGGTGTTGGTTTGTATGGTTGAGAGAATTAAAAAGAGAGTTGCTTTCCAGAGATTATTAGAGGATGAAATTAGAAGTGATTGAAATTATGTAAACTGTTGTGTTATTGGTGGGGATGTTGGCCATTTAGGTGTAGAACAAAGGTATAAATATTTTAGTTTTTCTGTTCTTTATCTATGTTCAGCAGGCAGAAAATCATTCTCTGTAGTTATCAACCAGGGTATTTTTTGGACAAGATTTCATGTGTTTTAGTTGAACATAAAGTATAAAGGTTTTCATTACCACAATATTAAGAACTGTACAGGAAATAATTCATGTTAACATTTCACCATCTGGTGAATGGTTAATATTGTTGAATGTGTGTGTGTGTGTTTGTGTGTGTGTGTGTGTTTGTGTGTGTGCGTGTTTGTGTGTGTGTGTGTTTGTGTGTGTGTGTGTAGTATGTGCACGTATTTGTGTGTGTGTGTGTGTAGTATGTGCACATATTTGTGTGTGTGTATGTGTAGTATGTGTGTCTGTAGTATGTGCACATATTTGTGTGTGTGTATGTGTGCATGTATTTTTGTGTGTGTGAACATGTAGTTATGTGCATGTGTGTATGTGTGTGTGTGCATGTGTGTGAGTATAAATTTAAGTTAATCATATGTGACCCTACTAAATTTACTTTTATCAGATATATGATAGTTTTAATGTATGTATATATGTAAGTTTATATATATATGTGTGTGTGTGTGTGATATATATCGTATATACATGTACATATATATACATCATATATATATATATATATGTGTGTGTGTGTGTATATGGTATATATAGATATATATATATTTATATATATATACATCATCATCATCATCGTTTAATATCTGCTTTCCATGCTGGCATGGGTTGGACGATTTGACTGAGGTCTGGTGAACCAGATGGCTGAACCAGGCTCCAATCTGATCTGGCAGAGTTTCTACAGCTGGATGCCCTTCCTAACACCAACCATTCCAAGAGTGTAGTGGATGCTTTTACGTGCCACTGGCACAAGGGCCAGTTGGGCGGTATTGACAATGGCCACGCTCAAATGGTGATTTTTATGTGCCACCGGAACAGGAACCAGTCCAGTGACCACTCTGACAACGACCTCGCTCGAATGTTTTTTCACGTGTCACCAGCACAGTAAGGCAATGCTTGTAGCGATCACACTGGAATGGTGCTTTTTACTTGCCACCGGCATGGAAGCCAGTTAGCCACTCTGGCAACGATCATGCTCCACTAGCACGGATGCCAGTCATCGAATTCGATTTCGATTTTGATTTCACTTGCCTCAAAAGGTCTTCGCAAGCAGAGTTTAGTGTCCAATGAAGGAAAGATACACTTAACTGGGCTGGTTACACCACTGGCATAGGCCATGGGTTATGGTCTTACTTGGCTCACCAGATCTTCTCAAGCACAGCATATTTCCAGAAGTCTCGGTCACTAGTCATTGCCTCGGTGAAGCTTAATGTTCGAATGTCATGCTTCACACCTCATCCCAGGTCTTCCTGGGTCTACCTCTTCAACAGGTTCCCTTACTGCTAGGGTGTGACACTTTTTCATGCAGCTATCCTCATCCATTCTTGCCACATGACCATACCAGTGCAGTCTTCTCTCTTGCGCACCCCATCCTTAACACTTTCATTACCAACCCGGCTGAAACCACCTCTGGCTCTGTGGTACAAATGTCTTGTTTTCATAAGTTTGGATTTAAAATCTTCCACTATTGTTCCAATTTGTTCCTAACACTAGCTGAATGATAACTAAGTTATTTTACTAAATTCTTTGTTATATTTAAAATTGATTGAAACAAACACAGAGCATCTCAACAGAAATATAGTAACAAAAGGGTTAAAATACATAATAGAGAAATAATTCTTAAAATATATAATAGAGAAACAATTCTTAACCCTTTTGATACCAACCTGGCTGAAACTGGCTCTGGTTCTGAGTACAAATGTCTTGTTTTCAAAAGTTCTATATTAAAATCTTTCACCAAACCTTAGTTACAATTTATGTTCCTAACACTAACTTAATAACTAAGTTATTTTACTAACTTTTTTATTATATTTAAAATTAATTGAAAGAAACACAGAGCATCTCAAAATGAATACAGTAATGAAAGGGTTAAAGCATTCCTGCTGTTTATTTCAAAGAAACCTGTCTCTCCGTCAGGTGTTATAATTCTTGCTTTTGTATCTTCAGAAAGCTTTGTTATTGCATTGAGAAGATTTGGATGTCTATTGATATGCTCTAAGAATTTTGAGCATCTTGCCTCTGTGATTAGAATCAAAAGCCTTCTTGAAATCAACATACAGGATGATGGTTTTGCTATTATGTGCTTCGACCTCTTCAATTAACCTTCTCAGAGTCAGAATATGTATTGCTGTGGATCTACCAGGTTGAAACCCATTCTGATTTTGTCGTAGATGTTTATCAATTGCTTGGCTGTAGTCTGTTAAGCATCATTCTGTTGATGAATCTGGCTACTACTGAAGATAATGCAATGCCTTTCTAGTTCTTCTCATCGCTGAGATCTGGTTTGAGAATATGGAGCAGATCCAACACTGATAATTGCTTTGGCTTCAAGTTCTCTTTCAACAGTTTGTTTGCAAAGTAAAGCACAATTTCATCAAAATTGCATCTTTTCAAAACTTTGAGTTAAACATTATCTACCCCAAAGATTTACCTTGATTGATTTCTTCATCTAAATTCGGTATCATTAATGCCAAGGTTATTCAGCTACCATTCATATCTGAAATAAATCTCCAGAGTCTTCCAGGTCTTTTCGAGAACAAAATGTTGGTTACAAAAAAATCATTTTCAACAGAAAATTCATGTAGAAATCTGTTGTTCCCATTTGTGTGTCAGTGACATGCATGAATTGATATGTCCTGACCAAGATGTGCCTTTAAATCTCCAAGCACCAATGTTAAATTTTGCTTTGGCACAACATTCAGTTAATGCTTCACAGTGGTCTTCTGCTTCAGTTGGTGCATAGGTGATTATCACCATGGTTTTAGGATTGCCACTGAATTCTGCAATAAGGATTCTGTCGTTCACAGGTCTTACTTCAGCTAAAGTACCTTCTGCCATCTTATTGACAACAAATCCATCACCACCCAATGCTGCACCATTAAACGATCTCCATGCATCATGCACAATTTCGTCATCTATTACATCTAATACACTCAAGTTACATCTTTCGAAGTTCTCAGTTAATTCAATCCATTTCTCATTCTTTCTGAGCAGTCTTACATTATGAATTACAATTTGAGAAAATTGCTTGTAGTTCAGCAGTCTTTTCCCTTCAGTGTTGTTGTTGTTGTAATCCACTGTACCCCTTCCATCAGGATTTAAGGACACAACTTTAGCCTACCTCTTTGACTGAGGACAAGTTTTCCGCGTATTTTTGTTTCCTAAACATTTTTTACACCCGTTGCAGTATTTATTTATTTATTTTTTTATTTTCGTTTCCAGGTAATATCGTAAGCATTAACCCATTCGACTAACACCCTTTAAGGTGGTGCCTCAGCATGGCCGCAGTCAAATTACTGAAACAGGTAAAAGAAAAAAAAATGATAGACATCGACACAGCTATAGGAGTGATCCTCCATCTATTGTGACTGTTTCTTCATAACTATCTTTAAAATGTCTCTAATGAAATTTTCCCAGAGACACGTCTCCAAAGGTACATTACAACTACCTTTGAAAATTTGGGGGAAAATGCGGCGGGGGTCAGCTTCAGATCCTTCAACTTCTACTCCATTCATCCCCGCTCAATTTTCATTTATATCTTTTTATCTTACTCTCAAAAATGTATCTTGAAAATTTCATTTAAAAATAAAAAAATAGGCACATAACAAATTCCTGTGGGGAGGGATGATCTTCCACGTGATATTTTTTTTCGAATTTCTCTTGTCACACAGTCTGTAGCATTTAAAATATCTCTGGAAAATTTCATGACAAAATATGCGTTCTTAAGGAAGTTATGTTGGTAAACAATTTGACGGGGGTGGGACACACTTTTGGAAGTTATGCCAATGAAATGCAGACAATTGATAACTCACGAGTTTACAAGTAAACTCACACATACATACGCACACAGATTCATATAAACAAACACACTGACACACAGATGCACACACACACACATACATACATACATACATACACATACGTATAGATCCATGCACGCGCACACACATAAATTTAGTTTCCAATTATCTCCTTTCTACACAAAAACCTCCTGTGTTTTCCCTCTTTCATGTTTACATCGGCGTAAGTGTTTGTTGAGAGTATATGTGTGTATATGTATCTATGAGTCGATATGTGTGTGTTTATATGTAAGATGTGTGTGTGTGTGTGTTTATTCTGAGCACTGTACACAATGTTTATTATTATTATTATTATTATTCTAAGCTAAAGCCAAGACATGAAACCTTTTAACACAAATGCCAAAAAACATAAAACGCGCCATGCAAGACCAGCAACATGTAGCACAGCCTCTCGTGCTACAGTAACCACTGCTACATATAACCATCACCACAAGCACAGCACACCCTCCCATATAACCATCACCACTACCGCATGGTTCCACGTAATCCCCCACCACTACCACATCGTCCCAAACAACCGTCACTGATATCTCGCCTGCCTCACCACACTACCATCATAACAATAGAAAGTTTCTATAAAAATGACAAAATTTCAACATACCAGGCTAAGACTTAGGAAGATCTCGCCAACATCAGCTCCGACAAAGTAGCAGCGACTGGCAACGACTAACTACGAATTCCCCAACACAATCACCGGTTCAACCCACCACTACCACCACCGCCGCCGCCACCAACATAATCACTCCCGACTCAACTTCAACATATTAACACCACTCATCACCACCACCACCACCGCCGCCGCCGCCGCAAGCACACGTTCAAAGCATGTATGTTTGTGCAGCAGTGGATTTGCGGTGGAGGATGGGGGGGATATAACGAGCGAAGTGTGTGTGTGTGTGTGCGTGCGTGCGTGTGTGTGTGTGAGAAGTGTACAGGAAGAATGAAACTTAACACGCTACCGAAACGGCTGACGACAGAACGAAAGAGAGCTAATGAGTGTGTGTGGAGAGAGAGGTAGAAATATAGAGAGGGGGAAAAAAAAGACAGTGAGAGTAGAAGCATAGAAGCCGATGACAGGTACCCGGTGAAACAAACACGCGCGCACACACACGCGCATAAACAAATAAATAAATAAAACCCTCCTTCTTTCCCGAGCGTCCAATAATACTTTATTTGTTTATTTGTTCCACGTCCTTGCGTTGTTGTGTTTTTTTGTTTTCTTGTTTGGATTAACTTTATATATATATATTTATATATATATGTGTGTGTGTGTGTGTGTGTGTGTGTCTCTTACACACAGACACACGCACATGTTATTGTAGAGTGAGAAAGAGACAATAAAATAGGGATGAAGAGGGGGTATGATATCTGATAGAGAAAGTGTATATATATATATATATATATATATATATATATATATATATATATATATACACACTTTCTCTATCAGATATCATATATATATATATATACACACACATATATATATATTATATATATATATATATATATATATATATATACACACTTTCTCTCTCTTCTGTCTCTGTCTCTGTCTCTCTCTCACACACACACGATGAGACAGGCAGTCATATACATCGCTATATCAGATATCATACCCCCTCTTCATCCCTATTTTATTGTCTCCTCTCTCGCTCTACAATAACGTGTGCGTTTGTCTGTGTAAGACACACACACACACACACACACACACACACACACACACATATATATATATAATATATATATATATATATCATTTGGCGTAAAGACAGCGATAGACTGTGTGAAGTGAAATGACTTTCGCGTCGGTCAGAGAGACCACACCCTGATATGGCACCAGAATATGAAAGGCGAGTTCCTTTCCTATCTCACTTTCTGAGATTTTCTGTTTTTTACTTCTTTATTTTTACTGCCTTTCTTAACATCTGAACTAGTTATTCTTTTACTTGTTTCAGTCATTTGACTGCGACCATGCTGGTGCACCGCGCCTTTAGTCGAACAAATCGACCCCAGGACTTAGTTTTTTAAGCCTTGTACTTCTTATATCTGTCTCTTTTTCTAATTTACAGGGATGTAAACACACCAACATCAAGCGATGGTTGGGGGACAGACACACAAATACATACACTTACACATACACGATGGGCTTCTTTCAGTTTCCATCTATCAAATCCACTCACAAAGCTTTGGTCGGCGCGCAGCTATAGTAGAAGACACTTAGCCAAGGTGTCACGCAGTGGGATTGAACCCGGAACCATGTAGTTGTGAAGCAAGCTTCTTACCGAGATGTACTTGCATAGCGAGTGACTTGATCTGAGATCGTGTGCTGAAACGAAAACAATTGCAGCGTGGAAGGTGTTTATAAGCCATTTAAGAAACACACAAAAGCCGTTCGATTCACTTCAACATTTAAGTTTAATTTGTCAAAATATTTTCGTCGCTAAAATCCGCGACCTGTTCACTGACAAAAATCCGTGCTGCACATGAAAGTCCAAATCTGTAAGCTTCTTACCATACAACCACTAAGCAATTAGCGATGAGCTCATCCTAAAATAGGCAACGAGTATCAAAATTAGACTGAATTGTTATTATCAGTCCGAATGTGATGCACATTCGAACTGGCGAACAGGCTACTCACAGCATTCTGTCATGGAGAAATATACCTCGCTTGTTGACAAACGGTGCGTCAACAAGATCGGCTCGCAACGCCATTTACCTAGACTGTGAAATACTAACATTTCGGAGTAATTTATCTCTTCATCGGTCACCTCATCATCCCCTCTGTCTTCGTCTATAAATTGGTGTGATAGACTGTCTCACGCATGTCAAACCTTTTTTCACTAGCGCCTTGTTTCTTTTTCAAGCCCTTCCCCTTCCTTACTACGATTCGTGTCGCTCATTTTTTCTTTCTTTTTTTTTTTTTCAATCTACATATATTAAGGTCTGGCCAGAGTATTTTAATTCCGGGTTGTAGTGTGACGCGGGTAACTGCTTTCCACAGCATCACCCTATAAAAAACGATTACTACAAGCTAAGATGCATTGTATTCAGCTGTTTATTTACGTATTCATCTTGGGCGCATATAAGAGAGAGAGAGGGTGAGCGAGGGAAAAAGAGAGAGAGAGGGAGAGAGATGACGATGTTTTTATTGCGATTGTAGCTAACAAGCAGTTTATAATATTTTTCTTCGAGTTAATAATTACAATACAAAGACTAAAAGCTGCAGAGATGTATTTATCGCTCCCTACCGTCCCCTTTGCACCCAGTACCCAATAAAATTTTCTACCAGCCAGTGGCGTAGCTCAAAGGGAAACAAGGGGAGCGCTGGCCTTTGAAGAACTTTCTGGAGTCATTACTTTATTCGACCAACCGTTCATGTTTTTGAAGCGGTTTGCTCAATCGTCCGCTGATATCTGAAGACCCAAAAACAAACCCTGACCTCATAACCTCTCGACATTAAACGATCCCACGAAGTTTCATATTTTTCACGTCACACCTACTTCGAAGTTTCAGACATACTGACATTGTTACTGAGACACAAAGCTAATGGATGAAGGCACTAGCGTAACTAGTGAGGCTGGGGCGGTCCGCCCCGGGCGGCACTTTTGGATCTGCTCTAGACAATATGTGCTTTTTGTGGGGTCCGGGGTCAGCAAACTGGAGGGCCGCCCCGGGTGGCACACACTCTTGCTACGCTAGTGGATTAAGTATATAATTACATATTTGAAATATTTCGTGTAATATTAGAGAAAAGAGTAAAAAAATTGTTGGGTATGTGTCGCAGTGCCTTTTTTCATATGTTCGCTCACTCTAACTTTAGAACCTGGTTACGCTACAGCTACAAACCCCTTCCCGGAGTAAGGGACAGTACTTCATCCTTTGAGAAGCACAAGTCCAAAATATAGTACAAAAAATGTAGGAAATTGAAGGATTTTTTTTTTTCATAGAATAACAAGGACAGATTACAGATATATTTTTATTATCACACAAAAAATATATACCTCTTCCGATCTTATTGGTTAAATAATGTAATAACAGAACTCATTGTTAAATATTATCTGGTTTATTGCCTTCTATACATGAGTATCATATTTTCCTGGCTTCCCTATTTGGCATTCAAGAATGATTTAATTCCTCCACCTGATTTACGAAGTTTTATCATTTCTGTTCTCAAGTTCAAGTGACAGTAGAGACAACTCTACTGAACTGTACCCCTGATGGGGACTATTATTTGCAAGAACCTATTTGTTAAATTGACGCTGGCAGTACACAGTATTAGGTAAGTTGCGCATGAAGGTGAGAATGGCTACATTAAAATTTACGTAAATTTCCATATCTTTTATCACCCGTAAAATATTCATTTACATATGTAGAATTATTTGAATAAAATAACATACATGAGATAGTGAATGTAACGGTTAAAAAGTCTTTGCATAAAATATTTTAGTTGTTTATATGAAAACAGTCTATGGTTATCAATGACAGAATAAGAAGAAAAAAATGAGAACACCTATCACAAACGTGACCGACAGAGTTCTGTATAGTACTTGAGGTTGTTCTGTTTGGGAATTCAGTATTCTAGCTTTTTATAACACTAGGTCAAACTTCTAGACCCTTCAGTAGAACTATTCTCTGGGAAAATTCACAAAACTTACTTCCAAGTCAACCACTTATTTAGTTACACAACAGCCGATCTAAAAGGTTGAACCATGTACACTTAGGTGTTGATGCTTTTTACAGAAACATAACTAATTTCCAGAAGTTAGTCTTGCCTTTTGTGGCAATTTAGTTGGGACGTGATCCTAAACTGGAGAATCTAAACGATATGGTTTAAAACTCGACAGAAACTTCGCTTCACCGATTTTTCTAATAGCTTTTCAACCTCGCTCAATCACTAGAACTTGAACTGTTACAACTTATTCTTCAAACAATACTTTCAAATGGTTTTATGAGATGGCCATATTGATGTTTATACTTAAGTAAGATGAAGCAACTACTGAATATATGACTAACTCTTAGCAGTGGAGGGCCTCAGCAGATGCAATTAACTTATGTTAATGCTTACGAAACCTAAGATATGAAAGTTACAATTTATCTGAAAAGGATTCAAAACAGTAAGAGCATTTTCAGCATCCGTTTCCTCCACTAAGTTCAAGTCTCTCATTGATATGGTGCCAAATAGCAGCAACAGGAAAGTCATCAAGAAACATATTTTTTAAATTCCGATTTTCATTCTCATATAACCGATGCTTTTTCACATTTTCTTCTAAGTACTTTATTGAAAAACCACTTTATAAGCAACTAAGAAATCGTTATATTTAGATTTTGCCTCCTCACTAAGTTTTAAATTACTCTAAATCAAAACAGAAATATCTCGGATAGATAATTATTCAGCTGCTGCCCTGAAGCAGACTTCAAATCTATCTAGTATTAATAGCAACAGGTCCATCAACCATAATATTTTAGAAGATCTTTAATGATATTTTTATCGCTGTCTTTCTCATTCGGTTCTCTCAATGGTATGCAATATCTAAACATCACTTACGAGAGTGTAGAACAGATTGTAAGTCTAGTCTAGGCCATTTCTTTCTTACGGACAGCATTACAGGACATAACCATGCATGGTCTATTGTGAAGGTCTCTATAGGTTGTCCTTGATCATATGTGCCTGGTAAGTTCCTCACCAGAGCGCTTGTCTGGACAGGATTTATGGAAAAACCACCAATTGCCCATACATGCAAATTCCACTCCACCTCTCTCCATGCAACCAATTATGTTCAAGGGAAAAGCAACAGCCAATAGAACTTGCCACCAGTGACGTTCCATGAAGTGCCACGAGAATGTAAACAACTGGAGTGGCTATCGAATCCAGAACGGTGGCGAATCAACCTTTTACAGCCATACACACATACAACATATATATGCAATCATAATCATACATACCGATGTTATATATATATATATATATATATATATATAGAGAGAGAGAGAGAGAGAAGAGAGAGAGAGAGAGAGAAGAGAGAGAGAGAGAGAGAGAGAGAGCAATCAGTAAGTTGTCATAATAATACTCAGAGATTCAAATACCGGAGCTAGAAACTTCTAGGCATTTTTCATCATGTATAAAATAGAAAATTACTGTTTGTAAATATCTCAACGAGAGACATTCAGTAACAGTACTCTAAAGTAAAGATTATTTGGCAACATAACGTGGCAGTCTTGGCTAGGACGAATGCTACTGCTATTTAACCGCAAGAAACATCGTCAGCCAACTGGAGATGATGTTTCCTCGGGCTAAATAGCAGTAGCATTCGTCCTAACCAGGACTACCACGTTATGTTGGCAAATAATCTTTGCTATATATATATTTATAGACACACACACACACACCTACACACACACGAACACGGCTGTAGATGATATCCTTTACCCGAATTTGTATACTTATTTAATCATTTTTACCAAATTTATTTACCCCCAGAATGTTTAAATTTTGAACTCTCATCCGTCATTTCATATAACGATTGGAACCGTTCGTTTTGGAAGCCCTTACCTTGGATTTTTGTTCTTTATTTGTCACTTCTCCTCTCGGTACCTGAATCCAACGTACATGATGCAGAGTTTTTACATATAACTTTTACATGTACTTAATTTATCGACCCTGGAAGAATGAAAGGCAAAATCGACTTCGGCGGAATTTGAACTCAGAACGTAAAGACGTAAAGACGTTCTGAGTTCAAATTCAGTTTCTGCCAGTACGCCGCCTTGTACAGAGCATGATATTAAATAATAAATGAACGACTCAAAAACAGGAATAACATAATGACTTTAATTACCTTACAGCTGTTTCTGTTTAAGGAAATGCGCGCAAAGAACTGAATACCAGCGCAACATATTACAGCTTCTTGAGAGCCACTGGTTCTGAGGAAGCCATAAGATAGCACAATGAGTATTTCTGTAATCAAAAACTATTTCGTTTTTGTATTTGGCTTGCAAAATTCTGGATGTGAGCTTGTGTGTTGAAACATTTCTTGTTGCATGTTGGAAGGGCCAGTATGCCAATAATAAACACACGCACCGGTTCTATTTTTCGTCTTTATTACTTGTTAGTCAGTTGGTTAACTATTTAACCAATTAACTAATCGATTGTTTGATTAATCGTTCTGTTATTCAATCAGTTAAAGTTCTTTCGTCACCATTTGCGACCTCGTCAATGACATGCTCTCTCAACACCAGGTCAGTTTTTGGTCTGCCTGTCTCTTAGCTTCAAGGTTCTATATATTAATAGTTGTATGGATGTGAGTGAGAGAGAGGGAAAGTGTGTGTGTGTGTGAGAGAGAGAGAGAGAGAGAGAGCGCGCTTTCATATGTGTGTACGCTTTTATGTTTGTGTGAGTGTCTATGTGTATCTATGTGTGTGTATGCGCGCACGGATACGCATTTGTGTGGCGTAGTTGTGAGTAAATGTGCTAAAGGGGTATGTGTATGTGTGTGTGCGCGCGCTTTCGTATTTGTGTATGGTGTGGATTTTGTGGACGGTAAAATGTTTATATTTTCATCTATTTTATAGTTAATGCTTCTTTCTTTTTTATTAGACTCTCTCTCTCTCTCTCTCTCTCTCTCTCTCTCTCTCTCTCTCTCTCTCTCTCAATAAAGTCTTTGTCCATGTCATTCATATTCTATTATTTAAACGTCAAATGTTAAAATTAAACACAAATAAACGAAAAGTTAGAAAGCAACCCGCCACCTCACCCCCAAAAAAGAAAACCGTTCAAGAAAAACCGGTCCCAAGTTACGTAAGCGACCTGCTCTCAATGAAGTGAATAGTTGCAGGGTTCGAGTGTTGAGCTAAAAAACATTATTTAAGAGACATAAGACGTATCAGTCTGCCTCGTGGTCAAAGTGGAGAAGACGTTGCCCCGGACGCAACATGTTTTTTTTTTCCACTAGAGTTCCGGACCCCAGTTATGAACTCATTTGCATACAGCCAATCAGAGCTCAACTAGCAAACTAATTTATGAGTGCATAACAAGTGATGGGTGATAAGATAAGGTCACTTGGGCAAGGAATGACCATGGTTCTTTTCTCTTTTAAGAATGCTTGTTGTTCTTGTTCTTGTTTCAACCGTGGCTGTCTCTCGTAGTTATTTGTTGTTTATTTTGAAAAACCGTAAGGGGAGAGGGTTGCAAGCACATCACCCTCTGCCCATATTTCCCTATCCACATCTTTACCATAAGGGGCCCCTAACAAAATCCAATAATTGGTATAAAATCAGGCATAACATGGTGGCGATTGGTCGTCTTACAACACCGTTCTTCGTCTTGAGTTTACTTGGTAGAGTGTGTTTGTTAACTTGACAACAAAGTCAAGGTGATCTTTGATTGGCTGTATGCAAATGAGTTCATTGCCAGGATCTGGAACTCTCGTGGAAAAACATTTAGCGTCCCGAAAATTTGAGAATAAGATGCACTTGAACAGCCACTCCAACACACGGGGCTCGCACTTGCAGATTAGCCATCTCTGCTCTGAAAGCAGTGAGCAGGGATGTGGCCCGGGGTCCAAGAACGCCGGGGTCCTCACCGCCTGGATTAGAAGCTTTCTACAAGATACTGTCTATTGCAGAACAGCATTTCCTCTGACTACATGACACTGTCAAGTCTAGTATGTCTTAAAGAACACTTAGCTACTTCCTTCTACATTCGAGTTTTCTTGACAACACAGGCACGTTGGTTGTGTGGTTTAGCACTGCGTAGCAGCACTTTGGACAAGTGTCTTCTACTGTAGCCCTGGGCCAACCAGCGCCCTATGAGTTAACCTGGCAGACGGAACCTGTGTGTGTGTGTGTTGTGTGTGTGTGTGTGTGTGTGTGTGTGTGTGTGTGTTGTGTGTGTGTGTGTGCGTACGTGTGTGCGTACGTGTGTATGTGTGTCTTTGTGATTGTTCGAATATACCATTCAAGCCAAGAGAGACCCAACAACCAGTGACGATCGTTCCGTGCCTCTCACGCGCTCTTTCAATGCTTCTCACTTGTAAGACATTTTTGAAACGACAAACGGGCACCTAACAAACATTCAACTCTTCCAAAACAGCCACAACACAAAATAAAGGTGGGCCTATCCACTCTCACCCCGACAATTACACCTTTCTAGTTCTCACACCATAGAAATAGAGATAAAACACTCTCGGGTAAGATCTCATGCTGCTCCTTCGACCCCAAACTTTCCATACACATAGGCTGCAATTCGTAACCTAAAAATGCTTGGTACCTTTTTGTTATCTCACCCCATAAAAAAAAAAATAGGTAATTTCTCCCTACTAAAAAAAATGCTTAACCCTCAATAAAACAAAAAAAAAATGAAAAAATGAATAAACGTGAAAAGTGAAAAGATTAATCATCTTATTGAATTTGATAACATTTTTATAACAAATCCTACCATTCCTATTGAGGGGGCCAAACGTCAACAATGTGTTGAAGTATTGAATCAAAAGGATCTCTTTTGATCCAATCTCTTGTCGCCATGTTAACTCAACTTTTTAATGGGGAGAAAACCCAATTTTTTAATGGCAATTTTTTAATGGGGGTGAGATAACCAAAAAGTACCAAATGCTTCACACAGAAACATATATTTATCCTTTACTTATTTTAGAATGTGGGGTGTATGTGTGTGTGTGTGTGAGTATGTGTGTGTGTGTGTGTGTGTGTGTGTGTGTGTGTTGGTGTGTGTGTGTGTGTGTGTGTACTTGTTTGTTTTCTTTGGAAATTGTATAATTGTAATTGTGTATGTGTTTCTAAACAGTTGCTTCATTAATTACTTTTGTCATTTCTCAAATTTTCCAATAACAACATTCGGACATGTCTTCGAGGGAATGTTTATGCGATCGTTTGGTTAGCTAGAAACAGCAACAAAATCTCCCTCAAATAAACTGTACAGTCATAGTGCTTAAAATATATGAAAAAGTGTATTAAACCATAGACACACCGTCTGAATAAAATCCAGGATAGTCCTCAAGTAAAATACATAACTCTACGCGAACATCATCATCAGCAACAAAACAGAGGCAATATCTACAGAGGAGTAGGTTTAAAGAATGCTGGAGGTCAGTTAAAAGCCTCTGTTTCGTACTTTGCTGAAGACACTGAGCTGGATTTATTTAATTTCACATCCCTCCTGGACGGAACGCCAATCACTCACAGGGTTACTCATTTAAAGCTGAGCGTTTTGGAGCGACGTGAAATGAAGCGTTTTGCTCAAGAACACAAGGCATTGCCCGGTCTGGGAATCGAAATCACGATCTTGCGATACGTGAATGGAACACCCTGACCACAAGGCCACGTACCTTCACTTAAATATCCGGCTTTCATTAATCTATGGTGCAATTATTCGTGTGAGGGACGAGGAGAGAGACGAGGAAAGAGGGGAAGGCAGAGCTCGACCTCGCCACAGGAGAGGAAGGAGAGAGGAGAAGAAAGGGGGAGAGGGGTGACAGAATGCGACCATGGCAGGTTTAAGCGAAATAAACATGAAAACAAAATCTTAGGGACCTTCGTTGGGGTGTATAAGAGGAGGTGTCAGCAGGTAGATTGGTGCGAAGGATGGGAACAGAAAGCTAGGGGAGGGTCCATGGACATCTGACGGGTGCCTCTAGAAGCGTAGCTAAGAGATGAAGAGGGTTCCGCGCTCAAGCGATACTTTTATGAGGGAGGCAATTTTGGGTTTATTGCATAAGTCTGTATATACATATACACATACACCGAAAAAACACAAAACACAGACCTACGCACAGCTGTCTACGTCACAAAATAGCTTTCTACGTCACACTAAGATAATGCACTTAATTATTTCAAATGAAAACAAACAATACGATTGGTTAAAATTCGCAGATTTAATCTACGTTTAAAGTTATAAAATACATTTTTCTCAAATAAACAAGTTGAAACTAGTGTTTTCTTTTGAGACACTCTACCAGTATACGAAGTTTCAAATTATTTAGTTAACTAGAAAAATCTGACAATCAGGCCTTGAAAAGGAAAAGATCCAAGGAGGATAGTTTTCTTTCGAAGACTCCTGAGGTATCCTATATTCGAGTAAGTAATGACGGAACGTCTACTGCAGGGTGCGAACGCAGCACATTCTACAGAACGGTTGCGTATTTCGTTATCCGAGCAGCCACTTCGTTTCGATAAGGAATTTTAATTACTGAGATATTACTAACATATCTATTTAGGACAATGGCCTCTGTGTGAGACCCCTCTCTCCCTCTGAATTGTGAATGACTGAACAGATAACAAGGCCGGCAAAATGAAGTGAAGGGTATTCACTTCATTTTGCCGGCCTTGTTATTTGTTTTGGTTACGTGTGTGTGTATTTATATATTCATTTCTATGCATACATATATGCATGCATATTTTACACACAGACACACACACACACACACACACACACACACACACACACACACACACACACACACACACACACACACACAGGCTGCGATGGGTAATTTTTACATTTTTAATTTCTCGCATACGTCTTTTTTGTTTTTGATTTTGTCTACAACACAGTATGGTAGGGTCTGTTGGGCACCGTCTGTGAGAAAAACAGCACCATGACGCAATTCACTCTGCCAGAAATTTAGAAACGATATGCTGTACTACTTTGCATTAACGCCGGAAGCTCCAATACAAACATTTCACAGTGTTTGGGTTTCAATCTGAAGACAGTGCAATCTGAGGACCTGTACCGAGAGAGATAAAAATCAAACATCCAGTCAACATCGTGGTGTTTGGAGTGATCACTAGTGATGGAGACGTTATGCCTCTATTCCTCTTACCACACGGCCTCAGACTCAACGCGAAGGCCTACTTCAAGGGGTAGTGCTGCCCTGGGTCAAGAGGGTGACTGCTGGAAGACTCTATGTCTAGCAACACGACTCCGCCCTATGCCACACAAGCAGGAGAACCCAGTCATGGCTGTCAGATAATTTTTGCGACCACATCACTCCTAACATCTGGCCACCTAACTCCCCAAACTGCAACCCCCTTGATTATTATATGTGTGGCGCAGTTGAGCGAGAGACCAAACAAAACTCCTTGTAACACACCTAAGATAGACAGAAGGCAAGGATTACGACAGCATTCACCAACCTAAACAAGGAGACCGTCCAGAAGAGTTGCAGAAGACTCCGAAGTTGTCTGGAGGCCGTGGTTGAAGCCAATGGTGATTTTATTGAACAAATATTTTCTCTTTAGTATTTCAAGATATTTTTATGTAATTTTGGTAAATAAATCTGTTAAAATGAGATGTCTATGTTATTTTCATTTTTGCGTAATTTAGACGACAGTTTATTCACACACACACACACACACACACACACTCTATATATATATATAATATATAATATATATATTATATATATATATATATATATACATATATATATATATATATATATATATACTTTATTTAAAGCAGCAGAAAATTCAACAAAACCTGTTACTCTGAGTTTCACGTTCCCGGAACGTGAAACTCAGAGTAACAGGTTTTGTTGAATTTTCTGCTGCTTTCAATAAAAGCATATTACTCTACCACTGGTATTTGAGTACTCTTTTTTCCACCTTGTTTCACATTTATGTGTTACTCCGGTATATGTATATTATAATTATATATATATATATATATATAGAGAGAGAGAAGAGAGAGAGAATACAATAAGAGGCTTTCAAATAGGAAAGCGTTGTGCTAGAGACAGTAGAAATCTCAAGACCACAAAGAAGGATAAATTCACGAAAGGATGAAAATTAAGAACGTTTACCATCTCAACTATTTCCCAGACCACGGTTTCTAACTATTTCTAGCAAAAAAATATTCGCTGTAGGCCAGTTTCGCTAGGCCACTAGTAATAATATTTTATTATTACCCTATTTTTATTATTATATATATATATATATATATATATAATAATATATATATATATATATATATATATATATATATATGTATGTATGTATGTATGTATGTATATATATATGGAAGAGGATTTGAAAATGCAGAGGTCTTTTAAAGACGGTTATTGACTTGACCGGTTTCACTTCTTTTAAAAAGGATTTTCAAAAGTAAAATGCAAGGCTTTGTATAGCCTTTGTGGTGTTAAAAATTAGTTAACAGATGTATTAAAATACAGTGATAGAGTCTTTGACAATGATAAGAAAATATTAAGAGCCACTTTATGTTTAAACAGTTTATATAGAAATGTTCAAAATAGGCAGTAAAATAAGTTCATAATTGTTTGTAAGGATTTTAGGGGAACGACCAACCTTTTTTCTTGAGCTCCAGTCTTGTGTTTTGCAAGGATGGTTGCTATTTTTAAATAGTATGGGAGGTTGATTGGTTGGAAGGGATCAATCACATGATCTGATTTCGAACAGTTCATGGAATCAAAAAGATTTCTTTGTTTCTGGACTAGTCTGTCATGGTTCGGTGGTTTTTCGACTGGTCTAAGATTTCAAGATGGTGTATGTATGTGTGTGTGTGTGCATGTGTTTGTGTGTATATATGCTTGTGTATGTGTGTGTATATATGTTTGCTCGTGTGTGTGAATGTGTGCGTCTGTGTGTGTGCGCGTGTGTATGCTTGTGTGTTATGTTGTGCAGGTAAGCAAGCTTCTTACCACACAACCACTCCTGCGCTGATATATATATATATATATATATATATATATATATAAAAGGGCTTAGTAAAATAAATTACTTTGCCGCATACTGAACTCATTAGAAATAGCAGCTAAAAAAACTTTTTTAAAACTATTTCCAATACTTAAAGAAAACCTCTCTCATATAGTGTTTGCTCAATTCAACTCACGCAAATATGGGGTGTAGAGACATTAAAAATCAAGTGCAAAGGTTATTTGAGACGTACGTTTCAAGATTAGTCAAAATTCGACATTTCTATCATCAGCTCAGAACTCCCTGGTTTGGATTTGAAAACACTGAAAGTAGGAGCATACCCTTTCGGCTTCCTCTCGCTTCTGAAGATCTGCTCGTAACTAACAGTGCCAACAAACTCAAAAATGCAAGCGAAGAATTCTCTGCTCTCCCCTTTCGAGAGGAAGCCGAAAGGGTATGCTCCTACTTTCAGTGTTTTCAAATCCAAACCAGGGAGTTCTGAGCTGATGATAGAAATGTCGAATTTTGACTAATCTTGAAACGTACGTTCTCAAATAACTTTGCACTTGATTTTTTAATGTCTCTACCCCCATATTTGCGTGAGTTGAATTGAGCAAACACTATATGAGAGAGGTTTTCTTTAAGTATTGGAAATAGTTTTAAAAAAGTTTTTTTAGCTGCTATTTCTAATGAGTTCAGTATGCGGCAAAGTAATTTATTTTACTAAGCCCTTTTATATAATGTAATAATTTGAATTCGCCTTAAATGGTCCCTTTGCATACTGAATACTTGGTGAAATTGATTAATTAATTATTTACCCTCAATTGTTGAAATTATAATTCATCTCTCTCTATATAATGCCGCGGATTTTACCGAAAAAAGCATAGTGTTTACTGATTTTAACCCACGCTGGTATACATATAAGAATCCAATACCTTCTGAGTAAAATCCAATAGTTTTTAAAATTGGTCATTCCAAGTATAGAGTTAATACACTGTTTTTAAATCAAGGGTTTTATTTAAAGTGACCTAAAAATAGGGAGTGTATTAGTAGGTGATATTGCTGCTACTATAACTGCTGCTGCTGCTGCTGCTGATGATGATGATGAATATTAGTGGTTGAAAATAAACATATAAAATAAACATAGGCAAAAGAATGAAAAATCTAATAATAATTTAACATTACTTGAAAAGGTAGTGGGTAGCGAACTTCTTCAGTACTTCAGGGAGTGACGACCCTGCCTGACACGAGTTCCGGGCTCAGCTGGCTCCGGCTGACAGTACCCGGTATGGGCCCCTATCCAGGGTTACGGAAAGGAGACAACCTTCAAAGAAATCCGGAGTGGAGCTCCGAAGGCGGTCTAGTGTTCGACTCGACACTCTTCCGGCAGCTCCTGCAACCAACCTGACGATTAGAAGTAGACTACTTTATGCGCAACTCAATTGTCTCCCGAGACAAAAAGGATGCCAACAACAATTAGTAGGGTCAAATCGAAAACAGGAAGAGAGAAATAAAGAAAGAGAAAAAGAAGAGAAAAAAAAGAGAAAAGGAGAAGAAAGTAAAAAGAAAAATAATAAAATAATAAAATAATAAAAAATAAAAAACCGGAAGAGAAGAATAAAGAAAAGAAAGAAAAAGAAAAATGAAAAACAATATAGATAAGGGAAGGTGTACCAGTTAGTGGCCAGTGGAGATAATTTGAAGGTAGGAGTGGGGAGATGAAGAGTGGTAAGGAGCCAAAGGTATTATAGTGTAAAAAGATAGAAGGAATGGGGTGATAAAAGGTAAAGGAGTGACAAATGTGTAGAGATAGAGTCTAAGTGATGGGGCAGAGAGAGGGTTAGTGGTAATGAATGAAGAATTTAGGAATCTAGATGGTTTGGCAGGTCAATGGTTAGTAATATAAGAAAATATATATATGAAGATATATACATGAGTGGCTGTGTGGTAAGTAGCTTGCTTACCAACCACATGGTTCCGGGTTCGGTCCCACTGTGTGGCACCTTGGACAAGCGTCTTCTACTATAGCCTCGGGCCGACCAAAGCCTTGTGAGTGGATTTGGTAGATGGAAACTGAAAGAAGCCCGTCGTATATATGTATGTGTGTGTGTGTATGTGTGTGTGTGTGTGTGTGTGTGTGTGTGTGTGTGTGTTTGTCCCACCAACATCGCTTGACAACCGATGCTGGAGTGTTTACGTCCCCGTAACTTAGCGGTTCGGCAAAAGAGACCGATAGAATAAGTACTAGGCTTACAAAGAATAAGTCCTGGAGTCGATTTGCTCGACTAAAGGCGATACTCCAGCATGGCCACAGAAGGTTATTAGGATTACCTAAGGGGTATTGTGGAAAGGAAATGTACTGTATGGTCGCTTAGGCATTTGGATTTGTGGCAGCATTTGAATGTGTGAAAAAAGCGGTGGTTGCATGTGCTTAATATATATATTGTATATATATATATATATATTATATATATATATATATATATATTATATATATATTATATATATATATATACTTGTTTCAGTCATTGAACTACGGCCATGCAGGAGCATCATGTTGAAGGGTTTAGTTGATCAAATCGATCGCTGTACTTATATTTCTAAGTCTGGTGCTTATCCTGTCGTTTTCTTTTTGCTGAACCGCTAAGCAGCGGGGACGTAAATAAACCAACATCAGTTGTCATACAATGGTGGGTTTCAAGCACAAATACAAAGACACACACACAAACATAAAATATGTAAAGAGTATAAAAATATAGTCTCCTAGCATCTCTCTAGGACAGTGGATTTCACAAAAGTATGCTTTACCATCGCTGATAATGGCATAAAAATGATAATACACGCCAGAAAAGTGAGTCCCTGATTTTAAGACAACAAATGGATGAAAAAAAAAAACCTATATTGCACAGGAGCGCCGAAGATTTTGCGTAAATTCCGTGCCTAATCGGAACACATACTTTAAACATATTTCATGATACATCCCATTTCATTAATGGGGGAAATTATAAATATGATGGCTTATTCATCTCCAAAAATATAAACGACAGCAGATAGGTTCACTCCAAGACTTAAGCCTAAAATTCAGTTAGTAGTAACCTCAGTATAGTCACTTTTAGACGAACCATTGAATCTTATTGACGAAAAGTTTCAATCATATATTAAATATAATGATTTACTATTATATATAAACAATAATTCAAACCACCCACCATGTGTTATTAGAAATTTATTCAACAATTTAAGCAAACTAATTTCAACAACCTCTTATGACGAAGAGTCATCCAACAGAGTAAGGATTATATACAATATATACATTTGCATCAAGTAGTTTCAAGAGAACCTTAAAATATAATAGTTCCAGGCAAGCTAATAGGAAAGGCTGTAACTGAAAGACGTGGTATCATCCACCGTTTTTAATAAATGTAACTACAAAGATTATCGTTGTGTCGGCATTAACTCGTGTCCAAGTTTTAAATCTACAGCAAGTGAATGTGTCTCATCTTGGTGGGTGCAGAGGATGCTTGTAATTGAAGTGGCTGTTCAGGCCAAGTGCGGTATAGAAGAACCGGGGGCATTTATTGCAGGGTAGGGTCAGCGAGTCACTCTTTGCGTCTTCGATATCTGAGCTCTGCCTGTTGACGTCTGTTATTTTCCGTAAAGTCTGTTCCCTCCACGATGACATGCCACTACTTTGAGAGGTCTTTGGCAATTGTCTACCAAGTATTTGGGTCAATAGAGCAGCGGAGGAGAGTGGCTTTGAGCTAGTCTTAGAAACGGAATTTGGGGGTTCTACATAGTCTGGTGTCTGAGGCCAACTCGGTAAAGAGGAGAGTGCGGGGGAAGCGCGTTTGAAGCATACGTATGATGTGTCATGACCAGCGGAAGCAGTTGTCGTGCCATGGTAGCTTCAATGCTGGACAATCCGGCCTGGGGCAGAACCTCTTCATTGGTAATATAAGATTGCCATCGAATCCCCATGATTGCGTGAAGTTTGTGCTGTTGGAAACGTTCGATTTTCTTCAAGTCCCGGCGGTACAACACCCACGTCTCAGCCGTAGAGGAGTGTGGAAAGGATGACAGTTCAGAATACCACGATTTTTGTTTGGATAGTGAGTCTGTGGTTTAGGAAGACTCATTTTGAGAGTTTTCCGAAAGCAGTACGAGCTGTGCGGATCCTATTCACGATGTCTTTCTGAATGATGCAATCGCTGAACAGGCAGCTTCCGAGGTATAGGATGACCTTCACGGTTCCAAGACAGTACCACATAGCCTTATGTCATTGGTGTCATTGGGAGGTTGGCCAGGTGGTTTCTCGGCAAGGATCTTCGACTTCTTTACATTAGTGATCAGACCAAAGAGGTTCACAGCCTCCTGAAGATCGGAAACTGAGCGCACGTGAGTGGCATTGTCATCAGTATACTGCAGCTCACGCACTTTGGCCAAGGTGATAAGTTGATGAGCTCTGGAGCGGGAAATGTTGAAAAGTCTTCCATCCATTCTATAACGGATGTCTACACCAGGAGCCAGATCTGGGACCTAATGAATCACAGCACCAAGGTAGAGGAAAAACAGAATGAGAGCGAGGGTACATCCTTGCTTCAGGCTAGTCGTAATTGAGAAGGAACTGGGAGAGAGCGTTCTTGGCGATACACAAAACTTTTCTTCGTATTTTTAAGATGCTAAATTCACCCCCGAGAATAAATACACGAAAATATTAAAGTAAGCTTCTCGACGTTAACAATCTTTGCTAAAACTGAAGCACCCACAAATAATAAGGAAACAATGGAGAATTTAAAACACTAGAATGCAACTAACAGAGAATGAAAATGCAATTTTTATTCTCAAAGTGCATGTCCAGTCAACAGAAACCGTTTAGTTATACGTGCAGCCAAAGTTGCATCTAAAATTAACCAAAACAGCATTAGTTTTAGTTAACCAATTACTAACCAAAACGTATTGGCTATATAGGTAGCACTGTGAACTAATTCAAGCGCTGATTTCATCAACATAATTATACATTGAAACATTACAATGAAAGTTAGTCACTAATCTCGCAACACGCGTACGGTATTGTTTAAAATGATTCTTAGTAAGATAGGAAAATTATTAATCCTGAACATCAAAACAAAATATCAATAGGTGTACGGATGTAATTTCTACATGTCTTCATACGGACAGGTACCGACATAAAGCCCTGTGGGTATATTCATAGAAATGACATTGAAATTTCAAAAGAAAATATAATAATTCCTTTTCATTTTCTTCATTTTATTTTCAACAAATATTTTGAGCGTAATTAGAAACACAGTTAAATGACCTCATTTCCTTAGTATTTTAATAAGTACCTACGTAGAAATTTTAATGGTATCCGATGAGGGGGAGAAAGGAAATCCCAATTGAACAGACATTTCCTTTTCGTTTCATTTCTCTTTAAATGCTTCATTAGTAATAAAGTTAGAGTGACCTCCCTTCCTGAATAAACCCATTTAGCAACCATTAGCTCGCCGACCCTGTAGGCTTATAAATAGGCAGAAGTACACATCTGAATAGACATACTCACACACACACTAACTTACGCATGCGTGTGTGCGCGCGCGCGCGCGCGTGTGTGTGTGTTTATTTATATGTTTATTTTCGTTATCTACATTCCAAAGAGTTTTGCATCTTTGTTAGAAACCAGTTCTTTCTTCATAGTAAGAATTTAGGATCTTTTCCTTTTGAACGGTAGATGTCAACAGAATTTCTAGTTAACTAAACACTTTTAAACTTCGTATACTGGTAGAATGTGTTTATAAAACATCATTTTTTCTTGGCTTTATTGAGAAAATTCTATAGTTTGTAAGATATTTCGTCTGAAAATCCGAGCATTTCGGCAATTTTAACCAATCGATTACCTCCATTCAACTAAAATCATTTGCTGCGTCTAAAACTGAGACAACATCCTGTAACTAAGCCTAACCCTCCCCCCAACCCTAACCCTAATTTTTTTTTCTTAATTGTTAAATTAATTTAATTGTTACGTGTGTAAAAAAAACCGAAAGCAATGGAAAATGATTTAAACAATTAACAAACAAAATAATTCTATAATTTTATACACACGCTTTCCGTACGTATACGGAAAGCGTGTGTTACGGAGAGCGTGTGTATAAAATTATAGAATTATTTTGTTTGTTAATTGTTTAAATCATTTTCCATTGCTTTCGGGTTTTTTTACACGCGTAACAATTAAATTAATTTAACATTTAAGAAAAAAAATTAGGTTGAGGGGTAGTGTCTCAGTTTTAGACGCAGCAAATGATTTTAGCTCAAAAGAGAGCATAGGATTGGTTAAAATTCGAAAAATTAAACTACGTTAAACAAACAAATTACAATTTTCTCAAGAAAGCCAAGAGAAAAAATGTTTTGTTTTGACACATTCTACCAGTATACGAAGTTTTAAAGTTTAGTTAACTAGAAATTGTCTGCCGTTCAAAAGGAAAAGATCCAGAATTTAAATGATCAAATACAGAAGAGAACGAACGAACATATCTACATACATACACACACACATACGCACGCAAACACGCACACGCGCGCGCGTATGTAAATATATACATCTATTTAAATAGGAAGGACGGTAGTGGGGGTTTGTTTGAATAGAGGATAGTGTTTTGAAGGAGAGATGAAGACCTTGCATACATCTCTGAGAGATAGCGATGAAATAATGTTGCAGGCTGCACTGAGTGAAAAGGTGATCATTGACAAGGGTGAGATCCCCCCCCCCCAGGAGTACAATATGAGGACTAACAGAGCGGGGATCGTGAACTGGAAAAAGAAAGTCCTACACGGAGAGTTTTTCCAACAAACATTGGATAAAGCTGATGAAGAATCTTGGAGATGGTTAAAACATGGATTTTAAAAGAAAGAGACAGAAAGACTGATGCTTGCTGCTCAAGAACAAGGATTAAGAAATAACTTAATGAATACAGCATTGATAAGGTTGCAATATCACCTTTGTGTTGGCTATTTTTAAAAATCATATGAGACAGACATATGATTATTGGATGCAAGCATGCATACATACATACATACATACATACATACATACATACATACATACATACATACATACATACATACATACATACATACATACATATGTATTGGGTTGGCAACTAAGTTCCCGCCGTTTCTTAAAATTTTGGAATCTTTTTTTTTCCGAGAATTCTATTTTTGAATCATTTGGGAATCTATTTTGTTTTGTTTCTTTTTTCTAGTTAATTTTAATTATTTTTTGTCTATTTTCAGATCATTAAAATGGAATGTCAAGTTAAGAAAAAGGAACGTTTTCGACACGACCTTCTTTTTGCTTTTAATCAAGGTTCTAAGGCCGCAAAAGCTGCTCATGACATTTGTGCTGTGTATGGAGAGGGTGCCATAGCTGAAAGAACCGCTCGTGATTGGTATGCCAAATTCAAAAATGGAAAATTTGACCTCAAAGACGCACCTCATTCTGGTCGTCCAGTTCAGTTCGATGAAGAGCGATTATATCAACTTTTGCACGAAAATTCTCGTCAAACGACAAGGGAACTGGCAGAGAAAACGGAATGCTCCCACACTGCTATAGAGAAGCATCCTCACACGATGGGAAAGGTTCAGAAGTATGGAGCATGAGTTCCGCATGCTTTAAGTGACAACAACAAAAATCAACGAGCCACAATCTCGCTGGTTTGCTTGCTCGTCACCGCTCAACTCGTGGACACAAACAACGATTTCTTTACCGAATCGTTACTGGCGACGAAAAATGGTGCATGTACATCAATATGAAGCAGCGTAAGGAATGACTTAGCCCCGGTAAACAAGCAACACTGCGATAGAAACAAGATCTTCATCCGCGTAAAACGATGTTGTGGGTATGGTGAGGCTGGGAAGGGATTATCCATTACGAATTGCTTGAACGGAACCAAACGGTCAACGCGGAACTCTATGTTCAACAGATAGAACGACTCAACACGGCTATTCAAGAGAAAAGACCTAATCGTCAGCATAGAGTTCTTCTGCTGCATGACAACGCCCGCCCTCATCTAGCCAATATGACCAAGGAAGCCGTTCAAACGCATGGTTGGGAAGTGCTGCCTCACCCGCTGTACTCTCCTGATTTGGCACCAACGAATTTCCACCTCTTTCGATCTCTTTCAAATGCTATGCGCGGAGTTTTGTTCAATACTGATGCAGAATTGAGAGCTTGATTGGATCGATTTTTCGAGTCGAAATCGGGTGATTTCTACCAACGAGATATTGAAAATCTTGTTGAACATTGAGAAGAAGTTGTAAACAATAAGGGTGAATACATTATTAATTAATTAGTTGCTATTTTTTTTTATTAAACCCTTTAAAAATTTTAAATTAAAAAAAAAACGGTGAGAACTTAGTTGCCAACCTAATACATACGTACGTACATATATACATGCACGCACAAATAATATGTGTGTGACGGAGAGAAAGAAAGAGAGATGGCCGATGGTCACGTGGGAGCCACGTGAGCGAGAGAGAAAGAGTGAGGGAGAGAGAGTGACAGAGTAATAGGATAGAATAGTGGGAGGAGAGGAGGTACTCTCCGTTGTAGCTGGAACAAGGAAGACGTGTTCTTGTTTGTCTCTCCTATCCACGCTTGATTTATGCGTTCGCCGTGACAATCGCGTTTAGGTTTTGCAGCCCTTCCTGTTTGTGTTACTTATTTTGATCCTCCACAAAATCACAAATTTTATTTAATTTGGTTTGCAGGAGCAACTGTTTTATCAAAAGTGTATATTGTTGATAAATGCTCAAAATATGAGAGTAGAAAAACAGCCAACAAGTGATGAAGGGTCGTTCTTTATGTTGTTTGTTTTTGTTTTCCATTTGTGTCTTCCGTTGTTCGACAGAATAGTTCATGTTCCATGTACTCGGGCTTCGTACTTTTTTGTTGTACACGTTTCATGACGTCCTGTATGCATATATGCATATCTCTCTCTCTCTCTCTCTCTCTCTATATATATATATATATATATATATATATATATATATATATATATATATATATATATTATATATATATATATACGTATAGATGTAAGTATGTACATATATGTATGTATATATGCATATTATATATATACATATATATATATATATGTGTGTGTGTGTGTGTGTGTGTGTATGTATGTATGTATGTATTTATGTATGTATGTATATATATTATTTATATTATTATACGATTGAACGCCACGCAGCCTCTTCCAAGTAAGTTTTACCTCTCTCTCTCTCTCCACACACACACACACACACACACACACACACACACACACACACACACACACACCATATATATATATATATATATATATATATATATATATATATATTAATACGTATTCTTAAAGAATAACAAAAAGTGTAAATTAAGTCTATAAATGACTTTGATAAGAGGAGAAAAATAACGATAGATGATGGTGACGTGGACTAGTGCTAAAATGGCAGTTGTGTGGTTCTGCGACAATAAAGGAACAATTAATCAAATTATTTATCAGACAGGAAACTACATTGGGTGATTAATATTTCAAGGAGTGTACAGACATTTGGAAATGTCGACCAAATAAACTTAAATCACACCCATTAACCTATACATAAAACTCGTTAACATTTTTGTTTTACAATGAGAAATATTAAGTAGTTCATTTTTCTTTTTCATTATCTTTTTTTTTATTATATTTATCGGTTTTTGTCTGAAGGAGGGGGCATGTGGCCTTCACGTTCAATGGCTCTTCGGTTATTGTTCTAGGATATATATATATAGATATAGATATAGATAGATAGATATGAGATAACAAATCCAAAGCTGTGAGGATTTTTCAGGACGTAATGTCATCATAATAAATGTATCATTATCGAATCAAGAATTTAACCACGGTCTATCCATGGCACTTACTTGGCGTTACCCGACACTCTTTGGGTCTTCTAGACACCAATACCTCTCATACCCTACGCACACACCACACACACACACACACACACACACACACACACACACACCACACACACACACACACACAGGGTGTAGAACCTCGCAGTGCAAGTGCACTTTAGTACCAGTAATTTGCTGTACGAGTCGAGGCTCGTGCGAGTTTTTGTCTTGAAGTACGAGCGGAAATCCACAATACGAGCGAGTCTCATACAAGCGACCGCTAGTTGGCGATGATCTCGCTCACGCTCTCCTAATAAGCGCAGCCTCTGCTCCCTCAGTTTACGCGTTTATCTCGTTGTAGCAGCATCCCTTTTGTGTTTTTACCACTGTTTCTTTTAGTTTTGCTTGCTTTTGCTATTATTTTATAATTAGTTGTGTTAACCATGGGTCATAAGAAGGTCAGTGCAAGGGATAGTACTGACAGAATTGAAGAAGGAAATCATTAATAAACACGAGAGAGGAGTGTGTGTAGTGGACATAGCAGGTCAATACGACCGAAGCGCATCGACGATCTGCACCATCCTGAAGAAAAACGAGATCAAGGCCGTTATAACAACCAAAGGTTGTCTCCAGGCTCTCTAAGCAACGCACAGCTGTCCACGAAGAGATGGAAAAATTGCTTTTCCCGTGGATCAACGAGAAGCACCTCGCAGGGGATATGATGACGGAAACCATCATCTGCGAGAAAGCACGAGCACTGTATGGGGATCTCCTGAAGCAGAACCCTTGAACATCGACGGAGGAGACATCAATAAATGCATTTAAGGCCAGTTGCGGCTGGTTTGATCATTTCAAGAAGAGGATTGGTGTTCATAGTATCACTAGATATGGAGAAGCGGCGAGATTTCGAAATTTCGTGCGTGAATTCCGTCAGCTCATCGCAGTCGAAGGGTAGATCGCACAATTGAAGTAGGCTGGATGGTATATCAGCTGAAACGTGTTAACAACAAACAAAATGAGGACAAATATCCGACGAGTGTAAATAATGTAAATAATCCACATTTTATCCAAGTACCCAAAGGACCCAACACTCAGACAAATACAGGAGTACGTCCTCATAAATGAAACATCCCCAGTACTAAATAGGAAATATACGTTGTAGAGAATCATACCCCCATACCCACAGTTTATATTTATACACAGGTAGAATAGTTAGTGAAACATCTGTCTGCCTCTTATTCCTCCTCCCCTCTTTCAGTTTCTATTATTTCATGCACGCACACACACACATGTTTGTGTGTGTGTAAGTATATGTGTGTATAAGTGTATGTGCATATCTTTATATATAAAAGTAAGGTTGTGTGCTGTCTGTCTCCTACGATTTAGATTCCTAACTACTCCCACATTTTGCGGTGCAGTTTAACCAAAACCGGGTATCTTATAGTCGTGATTCATATCGAGCCCTTCTGGGTATTAGCGCGCGTCTACGATGAGTCTACGATTTAAAAAAAAATTTACCATCAATTTTTCCCATTTTTAATGCATTTTTGGCATATATAAGGGAAGTAACTCTCTAAAAATTTATTAAATCTCAGAACGTAAAAAGCTTCAGTAACACCCCCCCCCTTTGTGGTTAGCCATATTGAGATGGCTATTATACTTTACATCTCTAAAAATGCTTATATAGTTATTTCCCTTACAAACCCGAGCAACGCCGGGCGATACTGCTAGTATATATATATATACCATACATTTTTTTAGCTAGGAGTATTAAATTGTAATAATGTTTGTCGTTTTTATAAAGTGTCAAGAAACTTTCGGCTCCTTGACATATTTTTAAGCGTTTCTTAAATGTTAACATTTAAATAAAATTTACTACAAGAACTCACACCAATATTCTGAGCCTCCTCTTCCCCTCTCACTCGTTCTTTCTCTCTTCTCGCCTTCCTCTTTCTCACTTCTTCTCTCCCCACTTACTCGCATTTCTTCTCTCGCTCTTCCTTTCTTTTCTGTCTCTCTCCTTATTTACTCTCATTCCCCCCTTCCGATCTTTCTATTTTCCCTCCAGTTGTCTTTTTACACTAAACTGCCATGTAAACAGACATCGTAAATTAGGTATTGTTTCTATTTCTTTTCCCCTCATCTCGCTTATTTCTTCTCCTTCCTTTTGATAAAGGATGTAACTCGAAATAATGAACCTTCTATTTCTTACTTTGCCACATTTATTTTCACTGCACACATTCTTTGATTGCAGTTCGTTCCTTTTATATTTCTCTGCTCTTTTCACCGCGTCTTTGATGTGTCTATATTTATTTATTCGTCGCCTCCACTTCTCATAATCTTCTTCGTTTTATGTGTGTTGTGTGTGTGTGTGTGTTGTGTGTGTGTGTGTGTGTGTGTGTGTGTGTGTGTGTGTGCGTGCGTGTGCGTGTTTATATGTACGTTTAAAACGGCGAACCAGCAGAATCATTTGCTCATCGGACAAAATGTTTTACGTTCTGAGTTCGAACCCCATCGCGGTCAACTTTGTCTTATATCCCCCACGAGGTCGATAAAGTAGAATACCTGTCAAATACTGGGATCGATATTTTTCCCCACCCCTCTCAAAATTTCTCCCCTGGCACCCTGCAACTACGCACGCACACACACACATACACACACACACATGGGTGCAGGCATAGGTGGCATTGTATATGTGTATCTATTACATGCTAAATTTCTTGAATGTTTTACGTATTTTGACAGTGCTTTGACAGCTTGGATTTGTAATTCCCTGATTAAATTCTTTGTGATTTTTTCCCAGTAACTCAAGATTATTTCTGAGGCTGTTAGTCACGTATCCAAGAATCCCGGTAACGATTCGTAGAAATCTAAAGCTATCGTCCGGTTGCAATAATTGACGCCATTTTTTTTTTATCAGTTCGAGATATTTTCTTTTTTTCACTTATCTTTCACTTTATGTAAACATCTGTTGGGTAACTGATTTCAAGTGTTGTACATATGTATGCTTGTATGTGTATATGTGTATGCATATCTGATTATGTGTGTGAGTCCATGTCTATATGCATGTATGTATGTATGTATGTATGTATGTATGTATGTATGTATGTATGTATGTATGCATGCATGTATGTATGTATGCATGTATGTATGCATGTATGTATGTATGTATGTATGCGTGCATGTATGAATGTGTGTACACACACGCACACATATACAAGAGTTAAGAGATGGACTAGATAAGGTCCGGGCTATATATGTTTCATAGCAAGTGGAACCGTGGAAGTGGTAAATATCCAAGTGAGGTGTATACCCCAGGGTACTCTTCAGACTAAAGATATCTAGTAGCGTACCGTGAAATATATAAAGACCTTTTTTCAATTTATCGTACTTTCATAAGAAAAAATCCACAACTTTCCGTCTCAATAAACCACAGTTGTTCCTGAAATTTGTTTTTTTAATATTAACTACGGTTTGCTTCTTGAAGCTAACTTTCTTCCTACACCTTGATCCTTAGATCTTATATATATATATGTGTATGTATGTATATTATATATATATTATATATATATATATTATATATATATATATATATATATATATATTATATAATATATATATATAATATATATATATATATATATATATATATATTAAGTATAGGAAAGAATGGAGCTGAACGAAGATTTAACAAAATTCCTTATTTTATTTTCGACATATGTTTCGAAGTCTGCAAAGTCCCTAATTCCGATTGAATAAGGAGTCCATTTTGCAGCTTTCTCTTCAGGAAAATCTAGGAACTTAATTCTCCAACAAAATGCACAACAAGCTTTTCGACAAACGCTCACGAGGAGCCCATGAAATTAATGATACAAACTGTCTATCTATATGCGTTGACGCCAGATTGGATGAAAGCAGAAGAGATTGTCCGTTGAGATAGTTCAAGGTCAGAATCCGGTTAGCAGAAGGGGGGTACAGGAAAATCAAAGAGTGTGAATGTATTCTGTATGACTGGTGTTTATATTTGATTTATTTTAAGAATGAGTGCTAGAGTGCACAAAAAAATCTGTGCCCTTTGTAACTCCGAACTATTTCATATTTTGTTCGCCCGAGGGCAGCTTGTTAACTCGATTGTGCAGAATTCTTTCAGATGCCTCCACTGGAAAAGGCATACCTTTCTCTCATAAGAGAAAGCTGCAAAATGGACTCCTTATTCAATCGGAATTAGGGACTTTGCAGACTTCGAAACATATGTCGAAAATAAAATAAAGGAATTTTGTTAAATCTTCGTTCAGCTCCATTCTTTCCTATACTTAATATATAAAACTTCAAATTTCCGCACTAAGGCACGGATTTTATGCCCCATGGTCGTAACTTCAACCGTGCCCTTTCTGTTGTGATTTTTGCTACCCAGGTATCGGTTATCGTTTGAATTATCCGTAATAAGATAATTAATTTATCTACTTCAATAAATATATATATATATATATATATATATATAATATATATATATATATATATATATATATATATATATATATATATACCAGGTATAGCAGCAAAACTGTCACGCTCATAAATCATCCTTTCATCCTTCTGGTGTCCAAATCCCAACGCCGCCACCACACCCCCAGATCTACACAAATCGCCACGTCCAATCCTTCTTCCCCAGAACGCCACCCGACGGAATTCCCTTCCTGAGAGTGCCTTACCCACAGATGTTGAATTTACAAAACTTCAAGAGAAAAATTAACGGCATCACAATCTTTGGGATAGGAGGGTCTGCAGAGGACATGGGTTCTACTGCTTCCGCTCCATGTCTGTCTGTCCGTCACAACATCTATAAGAGTGAAAGAAAAGAGAGGAATCAAAATATAAGTCACAATGAATTTTTAGAAGGGGAGAAGAAAAAGTTGTTAAGAGAGAACTAGAATATTTTGTGTGTGTGTATGTAATAGATAGATAGATAGATAGATAGATAGATAGATAGATAGATAGATAGATAGATAGATAGATAGATAGATAGATAGATAGATAGATAGTGTTGTCACCATCGTAACTAACAAGTCTTGAAAGATATTAATTTTCACTGTTTATGTGTGTGCACGCATGTATTCTTCAATGTGCGTGTGTGTGTGCGCGCGTGTATTTCGGAGTGGGGCGCGTTTCTGTGTCTTTCATCACGTAAAAAAAACGCAATACAGACTTTAAAAAAAGGCTTTCACTTTGAATAAAAGATGAGGAGAAGGTTGTTACCGAGAGAGAGAAAGAGAGAGAGGGGGGAGAAAGAGAGAGGGAGAGACATAGATATGTTTCTTTATTAGCCACACAGGGCTGCACACAGACAGGACAAAATTACAAGGTAGAGCTTTTCTTTTGGGGGTAAAAGAAGGGGGTTTGGTTTTCGATCAAAGGGGATCATAAATGGAGAGAAAGAGGACAAAAAAGGGGGGGATAAAATAAGAGACATAGATAGAAATTGTCACCACAGCAACTAACAAGTTTTGATTAGAAACGCGGCAATTTAAGTGCGAGTCTCAACACAATGGAACGCAAATGTCAAAACACGACTCTGTGTGTGTGTGTGTGTGTGTGTGTGCGGCGCGCGTGTGTGTGTGTGTGTGTGTGCGCGCGCGCGTGCGTGTGTGTGTGTGTGTATGCTTCTGTATGTCTTTCAACTTATAGACCCTAACTTCAAAAAAGTAAGTATATATATGGAGTGGCTGTATGGTAAGAAGCTTGCTTCCAAACCATTTGGTTCCGGGTTCAGTACCACTGCGTGGCATCTTTGGCAAGTGTCTTCTACTAAAGCCTTGAGTGGATCTGGTAGACAGAAACTGAAAGAAGCTCGCCATATATATGTGTGTGTGTGTGTGTGTGTGTGTGTGTGTGTGTGTGTGTGTGAAAAAGTAAAAAAATACAAACTGGGACAAGAACGTGAAGCATTTAGAAGACGACACAAAAAACACGGACGGGACATTCGAAGCCTTCAATCTTCAGTCAAGAACCGGATCATCTTCGCAATTTTGGCTGGTCGCCATGATAGATCGTTAGCCACTACACACATTTTTTTCTCTCCTTGTTTTTTCTGTGTCCCTTTCTGTAGAAGAACGTAGGCTCGAAACGTAAAAGACTTTTTCTATTCCTGAGCGTTATACTAATACATCTGTTTGTTTTGTACACCACCTGTCTTCGTCTTTTGTTTTTTTCGTAAACTCTCCCTATATATATACACACACACACACATATATATATATATACAAGCAGTATCGCCCGGCGTTGCTCGGGTTTGTAAGGGAAATAACTATATAAGCATTTTTAGAGAGTTATAGCCAAAAAATAGCAAAAAAATGGGATCTTTTCAGTTTGAAGGCCAGATTTTCTTAGTTAACTAAACAATTTGAAACTTCGTATACTGGTAGAATGTGTCAAAAGAAAACATAATTGTAACCCAAAATGAAAACGGAATTGTAATTTCTAAGTTTAACGTTGTTTAATAATTCGAATTTTAACCAATGATATTCTTTCTTTCGACCTCATATTATTTACTGCCTCTCAAAATATTGTTACTGTGACGTAAACAGCTATTTTGTGACGTAGTTAACGTAAACATGTAAACAGACCCACAGATTCGTTTGTAACGTAAACATCCGTTCATCGTAAATAGCTAAATTCGCTTGGCATCGTACACAGCTTTTTCAGTTCCCTAGAATTATATTTCAAAGAAAAGAAAAAGAAAAAGATTCATACGCATAAATATCCATCCTTAGACATCAGAAAATGAGTGTTTAAATTATTTTCCATTGTTTGCATTGCTTACACACACACACATACATACATACACACATACTAAAATTACATCGTTGGAGCAGTAATTTATTTATATATTTTTTGTTATACAATTTATTTTAAAGCTGAATCCCTATCCTGCCATTAACCCCTTTCTTATAAAATAGTTGAAGAATCTGGGGTGTAGGTATTGGGCCAGTATTGGAACTTTTAACTTCTTGCTCTCTATCTTATGATCTCCGAAATTTAAGAATCTTGTGTTAACTCGGCTCTTATTATTACTCTGACTCTGCCACCACCTCAATGCAAAGACTATCAATATCAGAATCATCTTCACAACCATTACTACAACCTCGAATGCCACCACCACAACCATCTTCTGCAACCACAACCCCAAGATCAATACCAGCATCATATTCAAAATCACCAATTTCACCACCACTACACTCTGCAATGTCTTCAACTCTACCATCCATGAGACATCCTAACATAATCAATGCTACTACCACTATCATCATCATTATCATCATCCACTGCCGCCACACCACCACCACCTCTACAAAAACACCAACACTATAATTTCTGCCATCATACACATCCACTGTCACACTACACCACCACTGCCATGATAACCACATCTACCACCTCCAACACCATTGCCACCACTATCTATGAGAACATCCTAAGTTAGAAACTACTTTCACTTTCTAGTTGCTCTTTGAGTTTTCTTATATATAAAAGAGAGGTTGTGTGTCTGTCTCGTACGATATAGATTCCTAACTACTCCCACATTTTGCGGTGCAGTTAACCAAAACCGGGTATCTTATAGTCGTGATTCATATCGAGGCCCTTCTGGGTATTAGCGCGCGTCTACGATTTAAAAAAAATTACCATAAATTTTTTCCATTTTAATGCATTTTTCGATATTATATAAGGGAAGTAACTCTCTAAAAATGTCTACGATGAGTCAACGATTTAAAAAAAAAAATTTACCATCATTTTTTCCATTTTAATGCATTTTTTTTTGCTATTTTTGGCTATAACTCTCTAAAAATGCTTATATAGTTATTTCCCTTACAAACCCGAGCACGCCGGGCGATACTGCTAGTTATATCTATCTATCTCTCTAAAAGATGCAAAGCAAGTAGCATTAAATGGTGAATGGATGTGAGCAGAAAGAGAGTAAGTTCCATTCCAGTTTACAATAATTATAGAATTATTCTCAAACCATAAATGAAGGGGGAGAGGAGTGAAGAGGAGTCTGTTTCCTCTGGGGGGTTACAGAAGTAATAAGCACTGAAAAGTGGAGTTTGCGTTATTATTTTTGTTTCATAGTTTACAATTATTTCTACAAATTCATTTTGACTTATCTTCAATCATGTTTAAAACGTGACCGCTGTGCCGTCCACTATAAAACATTGATTAATGTCTATATTTAAGCGATAGACAAACACTTCAGCATATTATTTTTTGTAGAGAGTTGCGAGGGATCATTTCTATGAACGGAGTATCTGTACAACGGATATGACTACATCATTATTGTGGAGTCGTTTTAAAAACACGATGCAAGATTAAGTCAACATGGAATTTTTGAAACAATCATAAATTGTTCTATATTTTAGAGATGAGGAATTCTGTACAATATTTACATTTTTACATTGGACGGATATTTGTCCTCATCTTGTTTGTTGCTACCACAAAATTTCGGCTGATTTACTCTCCAGCCTTCATCAGGTGTCCTGGTAGAATTTTGAATCCAACCCTAGGTTCTAAGGTGCCACGCAGTGTGAATGAACCGAAACTATGTGGCTGGTATGGCCGGTCAGGGAGTCACCTTTGCTTCGCGCCTTTTACGTTCTTAGCGTGGGAGACGTCTATATTGCTAAGAGTATAAAAAGTGTGAAAACAATGGTAACGTAACGTGACTGGTCGTAAACCACAAACTACATAGATATTACTACGATATATCTAAAAAAAACATTTACTGTCTCAGTCATTCGACATATTCTATCGGTTAATTTCGTCGAACTTCTAAGTTGCGGGGATGGAAAGGAAGTCAACAAGCGGTTGTCTGGGACAAGCACGAAGCTAGCCCCCTCCGGCCCACAAACACGTAATATACGACGGGCTTTTTTCAGTTTCCATCGTCCAATCTATTTGACCTAGTGACAGGCAGCAAAACTTCTTGTCACACAGTCACTCCTACGCCTATATTATATATATATATATATATATATATATATATATATATATATATATATATATATATATATATATATATGTATGTATATATATACACGTCCCCGTAGCTTAGCGTTTTGGAAAAGAAACCGATAGAATAAGTGCTAGGGTTCCAAAGAGTAAGTTCTGGGGTCGATTTCTATAACTAAAAAACCTTCAAACTCTGCTTGTTGTTCTTTCACCTGTCTTCGTCGTTTGTTTTCTGTAAATTTGAACTACACACACACACAACGCGCGCGCGCACACACACACACACACACACACACACACTCACACACACACACGCACACATACACACGCACACACACACATATATATAGGTAAAAGATTAATGAGTGCGTGCGTTACATAAATAATATCTTCAGGATTAAATAAAAAGACAACAAACGGAAAATATGGCATATCTATATATATATATAATTAAAAATAAACGTATTGTAAATAAACAAACGAACACATAAAATGCACAGGCGAACAGAAAAACACACAAGGTCACAAATTCTTCATCAGTATCAGCAAGAGGAGGAGTCAAACGCAATTTCGGGCATTATCGATACTATTGTTTCTTCGCTGTTCGCAAAAAAGTTCGTATTCCATATTTTCGTATTTCGTATTTCTGTTGTTTACCTTCTGTGACGTCCTGAACCCACATATGCATATGTATATACATATATATGTAAGTATATATACACCGTACATACATACATACATACATACATACATACACAACATACATACATACATACATACATACTACATACATCTATATATATATATATATATATATATATATATATATATATATATATATATATATATATATATATATATATATATATATATATATATATATGACATTATCTATAAACATTACAATTGTTTCGACACATTTTTACACTTGTTCATTGGTGAGATGTTGTGTAATAATTATCACCAATTCAAGGTGTGAAATGCACCTTCTTTGAGTAAGACTTTATACGAGCTTATATAGCATACCACAAGGGTTTTACCCGTATATTACTCGCGTATGTGTGTATATGTATAAAAGCGGAGCAAGACTACACACGAAGACAGAAAGTATCGCTGAAGAGTTCACAGAGGTGTGACGAAAGATTTCCGGACGATAAACATAAATTAGAATAAGAACAGTAATAAATGAGTGAAAAGGGAATTATAGTGCGCCTGTTATTTGGCAAAAAGAGGGAAAAAATAACTATCTCGGAATACAACAATATCTGTTCAACGCACGGTTTCACATCAAGAATCTTGCAGCACACATATATAAAAGGATATATTACAGAAAACAACAAAAGACGAAGACAGGTGCAGGAATAAACAAGCAGGTGCATTAGTTTGACTGATATATATATAGAGAATACCAAACGAGTTCCCTATGGATACCGATTTATACAAACGAGTGGCTTGTAAACGAGTTGTAAATAATTATATATAGGATAATATAATATATATATATATTTATATATATATATTTAGTGTAGGAAGAACGAAGATTTAACAAAATTCCTTTTATTATTTTCTACATATGTTTCAAAGGCTGCCAAAGTCCCTAATTCCGATTGAATAAGGAGTCCATTTTGCAGCCTTCTCTTCGGGAAAATCCAGGAATTAATTCTCCAACAAAATGCACAGCAAACTTTTCACAAACGCTCACGAGGAGCCCATGGAATAAATGGCACAAAACTGTCTACCTATATGCGTTGACGCCAGGCTGGGTGAAAGCAGACGAGAATGTCCGTTAAGATAGTCAAGGTCAGAATCCGGTTAGGAGAAGGGGGGGGGGTACAGGAAAATCAAGAGTGTGAATGTATTCTGTATGACTGGTGTTTATATTTGAATTTTAAGAATGAGTGCTAGAGTGTTGAGTGTGAGAAATTGCTTTCATGTTATGTGTGTGTGCGTCTATGTATGTGTGGCAGTGTGTTTCGAAGGCAGCAAGAGAGAGATATATAGCAGGTATTAATGGTCAAGCAACAGAAAAGATATATATATATAGGAGGCGCAATGGCCCAGTGGTTAGGGCAGCGGACTCGCGGTCGGAGGATCGCGGTTTCGATTCTCAGACCGGGCGTTGTGAGTGTTTATTGAGCGAAAACACCTAAAGCTCCATGAGGCTCCGGCAGTGGATGGTGGTGATCCCTGCTGTACTCTTTCACCACAACTTTCTCTCACTCTTACTTCCTGTTTCTGTTGTACCTGTATTTCAAAGGGCCGGCCTTGTCACTCTCTGTGTCACGCTGAATATCCCCGAGAACTACGTTAAGGGTGCACGTGTCTGTGGAGTGCTCAGCCACTTACACGTTAATTTCACGAGCAGGCTGTTCCGTTGATTCGGATCAACTGGAACCCTCGTCGTCGTAACCGACGGAGTGCTTCCATTCCATATATATATATAAATTAGAAAAAAAACACCTTTTATCAATTCATGATATATACGATTTATTTATTATTTTGCACATTACTTAATCATCGGTATATTACTATTTTATATTTAATATTTCTTTATATGTAATTTTCTAGATGGTGTAATTTAATTGTTCATTTTGAATTGATAAAAGGTGGTTTTTTCTAATTTTATATTTCTTCGTGAAAGTCCGTTCGTCGCTATTTTTCGCGACCTTTTCAATAGCTTGTCCTTTCTCTTCAACGTCTGCCCTGAAATTTGGCCGCGAATTAATTTTATGTCTGCGTGCATGCATGCCTTTCTATGTGTGTGTAAATGTGTGTTTGCTTAGAAGAATAAGGGTGAGAGGAAAGGAGATTATGTGCGTGCGTGCGAGTGTGTATGTGTGTGTGTGTGTGCGTGCGTATGTGTGTGGTTGTGTGTACACTCGTGTGACTACTTGCATGTGTATGTGTACGTGTGTGTTAGTGTGTGTAGCCATCCATGACTAGGTATGTGTATGTATAACTGTGTCTATATACGCACATAGATTTATATGCAAGAGGCGGCGAGCTGGCAGAAGCGTTAGCACGCCGGGCGAAATGCTTAGCAGTATTTCGTCTACGTTCTGAGTTCAAATTCCGCCGAGGTCGACTTTGCCTTTCATCCTCTCGGGGTCGATAAATAAAGTACCAGTTTCGCACTGGGTCGATGTAATCGACTTAATCCGTTTGTCTGTCCTTGTTTGTCCCCTCTATGTTTAGCCCCTTGTGGGTAGCAAAAGAAATATATATCATGTATATATGTGAATAGAAGCAGGCGTGACTGTGTTGTAAGCTGTTCCGGGTTCAGTCCAGCTGCGTGGCACTTTGAGCGGGTGTTTCTACTATAGCCCTGGGTCGACTAAACCCTTGTGAGTAGATTTGGTTGACGGAATCTGAAAAAGCTTGTCATATATGTGTTTATCAATATTTATCAGAAGCAACAGAGTGACTCGGGGGGCGAGAGTTTCGTTCATTGACACTTGTCAAACTACACACAGACACACACAAACACACACACACACACACACACACACACACACACACACACACACACTCACACACACACACATACATATGCATGAGTGGCTGTGTGGTAAGTAGCCAGCTTACCAACTACATGGTTCTGAGTTCAGCCCCATTACGCGACGCCTTGGTCTTCTACTAGAGCCTCAGGCCAACCAAAGCCTTGTGAGTGAATTTGGTAGACGGAAACTGTGTGTGTGTTTGTGTTTGTCCCTCCCGATGGTGGCATGTATATACATAATATTATTGTTCTTTCTTGCGAAATATATAGAATTACTTTAAAGAAGTGTTCGGGTCGAAACAAGTAAAAGAATAAAAGAACGAAAAGAAAGAATATATATATATATATGTACATTTTTACTTTTATATACATATTTATATTTATTGCATATCTTTTACTTTTTTATATTTATATATAACTAGCAGAGATACCCGGCGTTACCCGATTACATTCAATTGGAGAATTAGATTTTTCTGTTATATCTTCTGTGATGAACTGGAATATCTAAGTTTCGAATTTCATCAAAATTGCAGATGAGGGTTATTTCAATCTTTACACACCCTAAAAAATTGTAATCGTGCCACATGTATCCCATAATCCTGATTTTTATGCGCATATTCCAAAATTCCAGTCTTATTTAACTTGTTAAAAAGATTGTTCCTGAAAAATGAAGGTCATGGAGCTCTAAAATGTGAGAGTTAAGGCCCCTGTTGGGGGTGGGCATCTTAATGTCAACCAGAGAAGTTGAATTGTTGAAAATCTTTTTAACTTGGGTCTTATATCTATTGTTTGAATTTCTTTGAAATAGGAAATATATGTTCACTGGGTTTGTAAAAGAGAGCAAAGCTACAGGAAACCAAAAGACGAATTATCACAATAAGCAGTCAGTTACCCTACCCTAGTCGTTACCACTCCTAATGTAGGATTCCTCACCATCCAGGTGACAGGCACAGCCGTAAGATGCATTACAAATCTATAGCAATTGGAAGGGCGTGACCCAACTGAAATCAACATTAACAACTGTTTAACGTGAGAGCTAAGGAGAAATGAAAGTGTCACCTCTGTAGTTTGCAAATGACCACTATACTGATACGTAACTGGACAGAATAAATTTTAAATCTATAAATGTCTTCGAATAACCAGTCACTCATCTGGGAAGGCCTTGAAATCAATGTTACCATCTGGGGACTATGTGTGACCGAGTGATAATAAAAAGACTGAAAGGAGGTCTGCAATCAAATAAATTTTACTCTACACTTTGCAACTGAATCAGTGGAGGCAAAGATGCCTCTCATTTACTTGACAATTTATGCAGTGTGTATGTCAAAGCAAACTGTTACACTGTTGTACCATTGAATTACAAATAATGCTCATCTTTTATGCTCGGGTAACCCTACAGCTTCCAAGAGCACAACTGTATTCATTTTTGCTTAGATAAAATGACAAAATTGTAGTTGTTAAGTCCCCATGGAGGGGTCTTTCAAACTTTGTAAGATGAAATTTTATAGATATTACTTCATTTGTGTCTAATGTCTATGGTTAAAATTTCATCAACAGCAAAAATATATGAATTGTCATGGGTGTTATGGCCCTTATGCATAGAATATAATTTCCAAATTTCATAAAGATCCATTCAGTACTTTTGACCAAGTTTTAGATCATAAAAGAAATTACTAAAATTGGGATTTAAGGCTCCCATTAGGGTGTTTTTTATATATATATATATATATATATATATATATATATATATATATATATATATATATATATATATATATATATATATAATATATATATATATATATATAATATATATATATATATATATATAATATATATATATATATATATAATATATATATATATATATAGATAGATAGATAGATACACACACACATGCACACATACAAAGATAAATTGATAGATACAACTGAGTGAGCAAACAAAAATATGAGACACAGCCTAGTGCTTTTTTATGTTGATAAGCCTAGTACTTACTCTATTAGTTTGTTCTTGTGAAACCAGTAAGTTATGTGGATGTAAATAAGTGAACAGCAGTTGTGAAGCAGTGATGAGGGCGAAACACAGAGACAAAGACACACACATACACTTACATATATACATACATATATATACGATTTATTTGTTACAGTTCCTGTCTACGAAATCCATATATATTGTTGTTGGCATCCTTTTTGTCTCGGGAGACAATGGAGTTGCGCATAAAATAATCTTGTCCGGCTTTTACATTTCATGTCCTAATACATCTCTTGCTGTGGCTGTGTAGTCCTATCCGGGACAAACACTCCCTCTGGCAGGTGCCGTAAATGTAGCGAAGACTTTGCCTGACTGGTTGTAATGTCATAGTTTCTTGTTGACGTCTTTTCTTGTCTTTCCATTTCTCCTTTCTCACTGTGTCACTCCTTTGTGTTCCCTCTTTCACGGTACGTCGCCAATCTCCACGGTTGCTGGCAACTGCTTCCCAGTTGGTAATATTGATGTTGCAGGCATTCATGTCCCTTTTGCAAACATCCTTGTATCGTAAGAACGGTCTTCCCACAGACCTAGTGCCCCTAGCAAGCTCTCCGTTGAGTATGTCCTTGGGGATTCTGCCATCTTCCATACGGCTAACATGTCCAAGCCATCTCATACGTCTTTGTGTGAAAGTGCAAACATGCTTGGTATTCCTGCTTGCTTGAGGACATCTTTGTTAGGGACATGATTCTGCCATTTGATGCGATGGATTTTCCGGAGACAGCGCAGGTGAAAGATATTTAGGCGACGTATGGCGTCGTATGGCGTGTGTATGGCGTCAAAGTCATACAGTAGAGTGCTAAGTACACATGCCTGGTAAATCTTCATTTTTGTGGTCTTTGTCAGCTTATTGTTGTCCCATGCGCGTTTGGTGAGTTGGGCCATCACAGCAGCTGCCTTGCCAATGCGTATATTGAGCTCAGCATCAAGGGATAGGTTGTAGGTGACGGTAGAGCCAAGATAGGTAAACTTCTCCACCTCCTATACTCTGTGGTCTCCAATGTATGTTTGGGATGTCCGATGTAGCCTGACCCATGATGTTGGTCTTCTTGAGGCTGATAACTAAGCCAAAGTTGCCAAATGCTTACTCAAAACAGTTGCCGAGCCTTCGTAGGGCTTCTTCTGTGTGTGATACCAGAGCGGCATCATCAGCAAATAGCATCTCCTTCATCAGGATGCTTCTGAAATTTTGGTCTTGGCACGCAGACGCGAGAGATTGAACAGTTCCCCATCACTTCTACTGTGCAGAAACACTCCATCATCTGATGTCTCAAAGGCATGTGACAGCAGCAGCGAGAAGAAGATGCCAAATAATGTAGGAGCAAGGACACAACCTTGCTCTACCCCATTTTTTATTTGGAAGGCGGCTGATGTTGAACCATTGTGCTGTATGGTGCCTTGCATATTAACATGGAATGATTTGATGATCCTCAGCAGCTTTGGTGGACATCCGATTTTTTGGAGCAGGATGAAGAGGCCTTTTCTACTTACCAAGTTAAAGCCCTTTGTCAGATCAATGAAGGCCATATATAATGGCATGTTCTGCTCTCTGGACTTCTGAAGTTGGCGTATGGAGAATATCATGTCAATAGTTGATCTGCTTCTAAAGCCACACTGCGATTCTGGATAAATTCGAGAAGCAATTAGTTGCAGCCTGGACAGGATAATGCAAGCAGAGGCCTTTCCAACTGTGCTTAGAAGAGATATTCCACGGTAATTGTTACAATCATCACGGTCACTTTTATTTTTGTAAAGCGTAATGATGTTAGCATCCCGCATATTCTGAGGGACTGTACCCTCTTACCTGCACTGACACAGAAGCTCATGAATGTGCCGAAGCAGGATGGTGTTTTTGCCGGTTTTGATGATCTCTAAGGGGATGCCGTCTTTTCCCGGAGCCTTGTTACTTGCTAGGGAGTCAATAGATTTGGTGAGCTCTGCTATAGATGGTAGACTGTCAAGTTCACACATGACTGGCAAGATCTTGACACCCTCGATTGCAGCCTCAGCTACCGTGGTCTCTCGTGAGTAGATATCCTGGTAGTACTCCATCCATCTATCCATTTGCTTGCTTTGGTCCCTGATGAGATCTCCAGTAGTTGATTTCAGAGGGGCTGAGGTATTTGCGGATGGACCGAGGGCCTTCTTCAAACCGGCATACATCCCACGTGGGTCGCCACTGTCAGCAGCTGACTGGATACTCTGACAGATTTCCTTTCAATACCCATTTGCATAGCGTCTGGCAGTCAGTTGGGTTTATTTCTTGCCTTTCTGAGTTCTTCGTGTGACTTTGTAGAAGAACCACTCTTGTATTGCATCAGAGCTGTACGCTTTGCTTCGATAACTGGTTCCAGCTCTGAGAGCCCAGCACTGAACAAAATCTGGGTTTTACCTTTCTCTCATTCCGAAAGTATCTATTGATGTGGTATACAAAGCTTCCCTGATATAATTCCACCTACTTTCAGCAGAGGAGGTTGGGCAGCTACTGAGGGAAACCTTGATAAAAACAGCAAAACATTGTCGCAGTGTAGGGTTCGAGGTTCTGGCAGTGTTAATGCGTGGTTGGCTTAATTTTCTTGGAGTGATGGACTTTTTAGGCAGAATCCTCACCCTTCTTATTAGTGAATGATTTGTCTCACAATCCGCGCTACGGGTCAGTTGAACAGAATTCAGAAAGGATCTTCGTGTAATGATGAGATCCAACTGATGCCAGTGGTGAGATCTTGGATGTCTCCAAGATGCCTTGTGGGATGTCTTGTTGGGAAAGAATGTGTTGGTGATGCGCAGGTTATGGTATGTGCAAAATTCAAGTAGTCTCTGGCTATTGTCATTCATGTTGCCAATACTAAAACACATACACTTACATATATACACATATATATACGATTGATTTGTTTCAGTTCCTGTCCACGAAATCCATATATATATATATATATATATATATATATATATATATATATATATATTATATATATACATACATATATATATGTATGTACACACACACCAACACACACACACACACACACACACAAAGATAAATTGATAGATACAACTGAGTGGGCAAACAAAAATGTGAGACACTGCGTAGAGCTTTTTTAAATTTTGATAAGCCTGGTACTTATTCTATCAGTTTCTTCTTGTGAAACCAGTATGTTATGGGGATGTAAATAAACGAACACCAGTTGTGAAGCAGTGATGAGGGAGAAACACAAAGACACATACACAGACTTACATACATACATACATACATACATACATATATATACGATTGATTTCTTTCAGTTTCTGTCTACAAAATCCACTGACAAGGCTTTGGTTGGTCTCAGGCTATAGTAGAAGACACATGCCAAGTTACCACACAGTGGGACTGAACTGAGAACCATGCGTTTTGGAACCATAAAAATACTTATGCATAAATCTAAAATCTTAAATAATTTCTTTGTTATTGTAGTATATATAAGTAAAAAATGGAATATTCCCAAAATTGCAAGATTAACTAAATGATTTCCATTTCTTATTTAAACGTGGCAATCCTCTTGAAAAAAATTGTGAACCCGATAGGAGGTTTGAGTTCGGTAGGAACACGTGTCGGAAATCTATGCGTGTTGTTATCTGTGACTAGACGGTGAAATTTTTTCTGTGTAAATTGATTAATATCGCGCGAGGCGTTTGCCTCCACGTGTGGAAACGTTCCGAAGAAGGTGAATTGACCCTCTAGTCATGGCGACTTACGCGGGGGTCACGGGAAAAAAAATAATGATTCGTCGATAATCGTGAAGGATGTTTTCTTTGAGAAGAGTAAACTCAAAGAATATGAAAAGCTCTTCAAAAGGGAGGGTGATAGCGTGAAGCTAATCCCCCCCGCGAAAGCAAAAGAGGACAAAGAAACAAGACAGTGACATTAGAACCCAAGACAAAAATACGAAGAAACTGGGCAGAGTGGAGATAGCCGAAATCGAAAAATGTCTGGGAGACATAATGGGGAAATCGACCTACGTGAGTAGAGGCAAGAAATTGGTACGGTGGAGGTGAGATGTGCAACGGAAGAAATTGCAGCCTCACTGGCTACCACCGTACTAAGAGCGGAAAAATTTATAATGTGGCCCTCATACAAGGGAAGAAGAGGGGTCCGGGTTAAAATCCCGAATATACCCCCAGAAGTGAAAACAGAATGGCTGGCAACAGCTATTCTAGGAGCCAGAAGAGGAAGTGGAGGTGGAATCCTTTAAGGAGACCAACGCGGTAAACTGGAGAGGATATGGGGTAGAACTGTGTTGATGGCCACAAAAGAGGACATTGAAAGGTCCCCTACAGAATAGAAATTGAAGATGAGAAAACCCTCAGTGTAATTGTAGAGGGAAGAAAGCAAACTGTTACTTGTGCGGGACAAGGGGGCACATTAAAAAAGAGTGCCCGTTATACGAATTCGTAGCGGAGTGCGAGCAGGAACTTGAAGAAAGAAGAATACGGTAAATGAAAAAGAAAACATAGAAAAGGAAACAAAACAACAAGAGAAAGGAAATAATAAGTCAATGAAGGAAAAGAAATAAAAGAAAAGAAAGAAATAGAACCAAAACAGAGTCAGGAAAAAAAAAAGGAAAAAGAAACAACAGGAAAAAAAACAAGAGAGAGATCAGAATCAAACGAAAAGAAAAGACGGCACACAAAAAGAAAAAGAAAAGGAACATAAAACACGAGAGAAAGAGAGAACAGACAAAGAACCAAAAAGACAAGAGAAGGAAGGAGAAAGAAAAGAAGGCAAAAGAGAGAAAGAGAGAAACAAAGAGAGGAGAACAAGGAAGAAATAAGCCCGAAAAGAAAAATGAGGGAAAACGTAGGACGGAAACAAGATTACTGCTTCTACAAGTTAGTAACCTTCCATTTCTGCCCTGAAATGAAGGACTTGACAAGTAATACGGAGGGACATGTGTTGGTCAACAGGATGACCGATCAGTGGCAGGAGACTGCTCTAATCCCCGAAGAAAGAGTCGCTGAGTTCCTCAGAGCTGCCGGAGGGAGTGTAACATTTTACACGAGTGTTCGAGTGAGAGAGCGGCTGCCTGAGGGCTCAGTGATGGACTTTAGAGAATTGAAAGCTATCATGGAATATGTATAGAATTGTGAGAAGAGAGAGAAGAAAGAAGAGAAAAAGAAAATATTGTGAAATATATGTGACGAAAATGTAACCTCTCGATTCCGGGGATCGAGTGGGCATTTACATCTCATTGTAAATATTCTTTCATATGTCATTTTTTACTTTTATTTTTCCTTTTTTGTCATTCGCTTTCTTATTTTAAGTTCCCCGATTGTATTGTCCCCTCTATGTTCGCCCCTTGTGGGTAAAATAAAATCACGTGTCGGAAATCTATGCGTGTTGTTATCTGTGACTAGACGGTGAAATTTGTTCTGTGTAAATTGATTAATATCGCGCGAGGCGTTTGCCTCCACGTGTGGAAACGTCCGAAGAAGGTGAATTGACCCTCTAGTCATGGCGACTTACGCGGGGGTCACCGGGAAAAATAATGATTCGTCGATAATCATAAGGATGTTTTCTTTGAGAAGGATAAACTCAAAGAATATGAAAAGCTCTTCAAAAGGGAGGGTGATAGCGTGAAGCTAATCCCCCCCGCGAAAGCAAAAGAGGACAAAGAAAGCAAGACAGTGACATACAGAACCAAGACAAAAACACGAAGAAACTGGCAAGAGTGGAGATAGCCGAAATTGAAAAATGTCTGGGAGACATAATGGGGAAAAAACCTACGTGAGTAGAGGCAAGAAATTTGGTACGGTGGAGGTGAGATGTGCAACGGAAGAAATTGCAGCCTCACTGGCTACCACTGTACTAAGAGCCGAAAAATTTACAATGTGGCCCTCATACAAGGGAAGAAGAGGGGTCCGGGTTAAAATCCCGAATATACCCCCAGAAGTGTGAAACAGAATGGCTGGCAACAGCTATTCTAGGAGCAGCAGAAGAGGAAGTGGAGGTGGAATCCTTTAAGGAGTCCAACGCGGTAAACTGGAGAGGATATGGGGTAGAACTGGGTTTGATGGCCACAAAAGAGGACATTGAAAGGTTCCCCTACAGAATTGAAATTGAAGATGAAAAAACCCTCAGTGTAATTGTAGAGGGAAGAAAACCAAACTGTTACTTGTGTGGGACAAGGGGGCACATTAAAAAAGAGTGCCCGTTATACGAATTCGTAGCGGAGTGCGAGCAGGAACTTGAAGAAAAGAAGAATACGGTAAATGAAAAAGAAAACATAGAAAGGAACAAAACACAAGAGAAAGGAAAAATAAAGTCAATGAAGGAAAAAGAAATAAAAGAAAAGAAAGAAAAGAAAAGAAAGAACCAAAACAGAGTCAGGAAAAAAAAAAGGAAAAAGAAACAACAGGAAAAAAACAAGAGAGAGATCAGAATCAAACGAAAAGAAAAGACGGCACACAAAAAGAAAAAGAAAAGGAACATAAAACACGAGAGAAAGAGAGACAGACAAAGAACCAAAAAGACAAGAGAAGGAAGGAGAAAGAAAAGAAGGCAAAAAGAGAGAAAGAGAGAAACAAAGAGAGGAGAACAAGGAAGAAATAAGCCCGAAAAGAAAAATGAAGGAAAACGTAGGACGGAAACAAGATTACTGCTTCTACAAGTTAGTAACCTTCCATTTCTGCCCTGAAATGAAAGACTTGACATGTAATACGGAGGGACATATATGGGTCAACAGAATGACCGATCAGTGGCAGGAGACTGCTCTCCCCCGAAGAAAGAGTCGCTGAGTTCCTCAGAGCTGCCGGAGAGAGTGTAATATTTTACACGAGTGTTCGAGTGAGAGAGCGGCTGCCTGAGGGCTCAGTGATGGACTTTAGAGAATTGAAAGCTATTATGGAATATGTATAGAATTGTGAGAAGAGAGAGAGAAGAAAGAAGAGAAAAAAGAAAATATTGTGAAATATATGTGACGAAAATGTAACCTCTCGATTCCGGGGATCGAGTGGGCATTTACATCTCATTGTAAATATTCTTTCATATGTCATTTTTTACTTTTATTTTTTCCTTTTCTTGTCATTCGCTTTCTTATTTTAAGTTCCCCGATTGTATTGTCCCCTCTATGTTCGCCCCTTGTGGGTAGTAATAAAATCACGTGTCGGAAATCTATGCGTGTTGTTATCTGTGACTAGACGGTGAAATTTTTTCTGTGTAAATTGATTTAATATCGCGCGAGGCGTTTGCCTCCACGTGTGGAAACCTTCCGAAGAAGGTGAATTGACCCTCCAGTCATGGCGACTTACGCGGGGGTCACCGGGAAAAATAATGCTTCGTCAATAATCATAAAGGATGTATTCTTTGAGAAGGATAAACTCAAAGAATATGAAAAGCTCTTCAAAAGGGAGGGTGATAGCGTGAAGCTAATCCCCCCCGCGAAAGCAAAAGAGGACAAAGAAAGCAAGACAGTGACATACAGAACCCAAGACAAAAATACGAAGAAACTGGCAAGAGTGGAGATAGCCGAAATCGAAAAATGTCTGGGAGACATAATGGGGAAAATAACCTACGTGAGTAGAGGCAAGAAATTTGGTACGGTGGAGGTGAGATGTGCAACGGAAGAAATTGCGACCTCCTCACTGGCTACCACCGTACTAGAGCCGCGAAAAATTTACAATGTGGCCCTCATACAAGGGAAGAAGAGGGGTCCGGTTAAAATCCCGAATATACCCCCAGAAGTGAAAACAGAATGGCTGGCAACAGCTATTCTAGGAGCATCAGAAGAGGAAGTGGAGGTGGAATCCTTTAAGGAGTCCAACGCGGTAAACTGGAGAGGATATGGGGTAGAACTGTGTTTGATGGCCACAAAAGAGGACATTGAAAGGTTCCCCTACAGAATTGAAATTGAAGATGAAAAAACCCTCAGTGTAATTGTAGAGGGAAGAAAACCAAACTGTTACTTGTGTGGGACAAGGGGGCACATTAAAAAAAAAGAGTGCCCGTTATACGAATTCGTAGCGGAGTGCGAGCAGGAACTTGAAGAAAAGAAGAATACTGTAAATGAAAAAGAAAACATAGAAAAGGAAACAAAACAACAAGAGAAAGGAAATAATAAGTCAATGAAGGAAAAAGAAATAAAAGAAAAAAAAGAAATAGAACCAAAACAGAGTCAGGAAAAAAAAAAGGAAAAAGAAACAACAGGAAAAAAACAAGAGAGAGATCAGAATCAAACGAAAAGAAAAGACGGCACACAAAAGGAAAAAGAAAAGGAACATAAAACACGAGAGAAAGAGAGAACAGACAAAGAACCAAAAAGACAAGAGAAGGAAGGAGAAAGAAAAGAAGGCAAAAAGAGAGAAAGAGAGAAACAAAGAGAGGGGAACAAGGAAGAAATAAGCCCGAAAAGAAAAATGAAGGAAAACGTAGGACGGAAACAAGATTACTATTACTACAAGTTAATAACCTTCCATTTCTGCCCTGAAATGAAAGACTTGACATGGAATACGGAGGGACATATATGGGTCGACAGGAATACCGATCAGTGGCAGGAGACTGCTCTAATCCCCGAAGAAAGAGTCGCTGAGTTCCTCAGAGCTGCCGGAGAGAGTGTAATATTTCACACGAAGGTTCGAGTGAGAGAGCGGCCGCCTGAGGGCTCAGTGATTGACTTCAGAGAATTGAAAGCTATTATGGAATATGTATAGAATTGTGAGAAGAAAGAGAAGAAAGAAGAGAAAAAAGAAAATTTTGTGAAATATATGTGACGAAAATGTAACCTCTCGATTCCGGGGATCGAGTGGGCATTTACATCTCATTGTAAATATTCTTTCATATGTCATTTTTTACTTTTATTTTTTCCTTTTCTTGTCATTCGCTTTCTTATTTTAAGTTCCCCGATTGTATTGTCCCATCTATGTTCGCCCCTAGTGGGTAATAAAGAAATACCGATAGGATGTTACTTATTCATCGATACTCAAAACTGAACTTTCACCAACTGAATACTCGTCATGTAGTGCCTTACTGCTTTCTGCTGGATTTTACCTCGAGAAAGGAACCCTGAGGAAGGAGGGCTGAATTTCGAATACTTCGTACAACAAACGGCTGCAGGTGAGGAAAAAAAATTTAATCGCCTCTTTCAATTTAGGTTTTCATTTTCATGTTTTTATTTGTATTTCATTGTTATGTTTATATTGGGTTGTCCGGAAAGTTCGTTCCGATTTTTAAGGAAAGTACATGGTCACTAAATACTCTTCCCAGAATTGGGGTGGTTTCAAGGCAAATAATTCAAGGTATCTTTTTTACGTCATCTAAGGAATTGAAATTTTCACCATTAAGACTATTCTGCAGAGACCTGAATAAGTGGAAATCCGAAGGAGTAATATCTGGTGAATATGGAGGGTGGGGTAAGTCACCCCAGCCAAGCTGCAGCAATTTTTGTCTGGTTCCCAAAGCATCAAATGCCGATAATGAATTTTTCTCATCTTTTAATTTAAAGGGTTACAGAATTAACACAGGTTATTGGAACATAAACCTTCTTCCACGAAAAGATAGATTAAACTGTGCTCCAAATGGAGGTGTAGTCAAATCCTATTTTATGGACTCAAACATGTTCTAAAATAAGTCGAAAGATAAGCTACTATAAATCTGCAAGAACTTTCCGGACAACCCAATATTTCTATATTTTTATCATGAAATTCTTAATATAAATATGTGGATATTCGTATGGAATAATACCTCATGTGCTACATCTGAATTTTCTTGTCTGAATGTTTTAAGACAAATATCCGAAATTTTTATCGTATACCACATTTTATTAATACTTAGCTCATATACGGAGACAAAAATGTTGTACTATATACTGCTGCAGTTATCTCCATTAAAATTATATTTAGCATTAGAATTCTTCAAGTAGTATAAAAATGGTTATTGTCTGCATCATTCAAAAGCGAAATAATTTTGCATAAGGTGTAAAAGATAAAAAATAATTTGTATGGTGTTAGTAACAAAATATTTTGTAAGAAATAGAACTTTTATCGTCTGTCTTAAATATATTTTCGCCAGTGTATATATCTCAGGTCATCCCATAAGTTCTGTCTGAATTTTGGATAAAGAATACAAGTGATCAAATGTTATATTTAATTGAAAGTTAATCATCAATGTACTTTCCCTAATTATCTATGACTTACCTCCATCTATTTACAAGCTTTTTAATCCCATCAACGTAAAACTCTTTTGGTTTGAAAGCGAAGAACTCTGAAATGTCAGGTTCGACCTCCCCCTGGCTTGCGAAAGTTGTATCCCCCTACTAATTCTGTAAACTATGAAACAAATGGTATCCTGAAGGAGTAAGGTCGGGAGAATAAGTTGGATGAAGAAATTTTTCCAAACCGACCCCCTCGATCTTCTGTGATGTGATCTTTGCAGTGTGGGGTTGCGCATTGTCCTGATGAAACATCACTCGTTTTCGACTCACTAAGCGGCTCTTTTTTCCTTCAAAGCTTGGTTCAAACGCTCTAATTGCTGACAGTAGACTTGAGCATTGATTGTTGCATTAGGTGGTAACAATATAAAGTGAATTACGCCTTTGCAATCGCACCAGATAGAGAGTAGAACCTTTTCCCCATGAAGTTCCCTTCTCGGTTGTGGTTGAGAATTTTCCCTTTTACCAAGCCACTGTTTACGACGTCTAACATTTCGATAGAAAATCCATTTTTCATCACAAGTCTATCGAAAAAGGGTGAAATGAGTTTGCGAGAATGGAGAGAAGAGCAGATGCCAACTCGGGATTTGCGGTTGCTTTCGGACAATACATAAGGCACCTATTTTCCAAGTTTAGGAACCTTTCCACGTTGTTGAAGATGACGATGAACTGTTGTATGGTTTGAAGTAAGCTTTATTGTCAATTCTTCAACTGATAATGACGGATTTTCTTCAAGTAATGCCTCAAGGAGCTTGTCAAACTCAACTGGACATCCTGTTCGATATTCATCTTCAATTTTGCAGACGATCTCCTGCAAGTTCTTTCATTCGAGCACTTTGCTATAAACTGAGTGTATGTTTCGAGTCACTTCGGCATCAGAGTTACCTTTATTGTACTCATAAAGAATTATATGTGCCTTAAATGCTCCTTGGATACTTCCATGTTGAAAGGGTTTTAATCAAAGCAATTTTAGGGTGTCCACGAAGTCTGGGTTTATGGAATAAAATCATAACATAAACAAATAAATATAAGAAATAATAATTTTCCTTTTTTACTTTTGTTTAAATTAAATTTTAAAAATACTTTACTTTTCTAAATTTATTTGTTATTTTTTCTACAGATGATCGAATGATGGCTCTGTCTAAAGAAGAAAGAATCCCAGATCGAATGATGAATCTGTCTAAAGAAGAAAGAATCGAGTTAGTATTATTAAGTGGACGAGAGGGATGGTCTTATCGCAAAATTGCGGAAGAATTTAATCTTCCACACCCTTGTAGGCAACCTATTTATTTTACTGCCGTCAGGAAATTGATCAAGAAATTTAAAGAAACAGGCAGTGTTTCGGATAAACCCCGTTCCGGGCGACCAAAGACTTCAGATGAAACTAAAGAGGCTGTCGAGGCTAAAGTTTCTGCTAGCTACCCCCAAAAATCACTTCGTCGGACATCTACGGTGTTAGGTGTTCCAAAACCAACCATCCACAAAATGCTGGTTGAGGAAAAGTTTCATCGATACAACCTACAGATATTGCATCACTTAAATTAAGACGATCCTGATAGACGAATAAATATCAATTTTACGAAAATCTTTGTGTTGTTCAGTGACAAAGCTACGTTTTATGTAAATGGTGAGGTCAACAGACAGAATCTTCTATACTGGTCTCGAGGTAATCCACATTGGATGGATCTATCCAAACAGCAAGACAGCAAAAAGGTGATGGTGTGGTGTGGTTTTTGGAAAGCTCATGTTCTAGGACCCTTCTTCATTGAACATGTAACGGATGAGACTTATGCAAATATATTGAGAGACAAATTAATATCTTAAATTGAGCGCCTAGGCGAGGACCTTCCGAATTGGTTTCAGCAGGATGGGGCCCCTACCCATTTTGCCACAACTGTTAGAGATTGATTTAATGACACTTTTCCTCCTCACTAGATTGGAAGAAGGGGTCATATGGAATGGTCCCTTCGTTCACCAGACCTTTCTCCCCTTGATTTCTTTTTCTGTGGTATGTTGAAAAAGAAAGTTTACTCAATAAAGATTACAGATTTAAAACACATGAGAGAACGCATTACCAGTCAGTGTGCTTAAATTGATGGCAATGTAGACTTATTTAATCAAGTTCACCTGAATTTTGCAAGGCGCATCAAGTTATGCATTGAAAATGATGGAAATCACTTTGAAAATATTATTTATTATAATTAAATAAAATTGATTTGTTTTAAAAGTATGTGTTAATTCCCATGTACGCAGACTTTGTGGACACCGTCTATTATTTTGTAAAACAATATTGAATTAATTTAAACGTACACAAATGCATAAAAATAATTTTTAATTGAATTAGACATTTGCAAATACTATTAAATTTCATTCAACTCTAAAAAACAGGTAAAATTGGACAGAACTGACTGGATGACTTGATATATATAATCTATGATATTCTAGTAAGTTTCAAGTTTATAACACCTTGATATCTCATGTTATCTCATTTTATATGCCTAAGACGTTTATTTTCTATTCTGGTTTTTATATATTTCTATACATTATATTTGTATCTATAATTTATTTTAAGACGAAACATAATACGATCCTTGTACGAATGAAAGAACAAGAATGTCCTCTGGAACGTTTATCTTCCACCGGCGTTTGTAATCGATGGTGACATGTGCGATGATTTTGCGACTATCTTATATTTTACAGAGAAATTGGAAGCCCCGAATGTAAGTCAGCGCTTTATGCATAATTCAATATTCATAGTTCTGTCCTCAATAACTATAGATCTATTTCTAAATGTATTTCTTTTTCTTTTCCTTCATGCACTCCCGTCTGTCTCTTGACAAAGCTTTCTTTCTCCAGCGTTCACCACGTCACCTCGTTAGGGTTAAACAGCCCTTAGTGAAAATTTTGACTGTCCTGATTTTGTTAGCAGCTTTGACGTGCCACGTATCTCAAATTTTATCTAATTTGGTTTGGGGGAGCAATTGCTTTGACGAAGACACATCTTGTTGCAATGCGGAGCAAGTAAAATTGCCAACATCTGAGGAAGAGTTGTTTGTTTTTTATATTTTGCCTTCACGCTATAGTTCTCTATGTAATTAAGATTCTTCTTCCTCTCCTTCAAAAGCCAAGCCAAGCCAAGCCAAGCCAAGCCAAGCCAAGCCAAGCCTCCTGTTTATAGTGGTAAGAACAGAGCCATAGCGCTCACTGTGGTCTCGTAGCCGTGGACCACAGTGAGCCCAATGGCGCCCAGAGCCCAGCTCAACACACTCCTTATACCCTAAGTAAGTCATGTGTAAAATTTGAATGAAATTGGTTGTGTAATTCTCAAGTTTTAGGGAAACACACAGACAGACAGACACACATTCTCAGATACATAAAAGAATGAGAGTGGGTGATGTTTTGTTTGTTGGACCAATGTATTAAGGTAGTATTGTTTTATTGTTTTAAAACGAAAGAGGCAATGTGTTCGTTTCAAAAATAAAAAATACAAACGTCCGCCAATGGGAAGACAGTTCATATTCGATTAGAGCACTCTGGGTATAATCATAAAAGTGAAAAATGGAATTTTTAGGCAAATCAAACAGTGAAAAACCAAAAGCAAAAACATTAAAAAAAAATATAATATAGAAAATATAAAATTGAAAAATTTAAATTAAATTGAAAATAAAAATTATTAAATTATATTTATAATTTGTTTAAAAATATATATAACTATGAGAAAGATATATACACTTTGTATATATACATTATATATACATATTTATATATAGAACACACACACACATACATTATATATACATATTTATATATAGAACACACACACACACACACATACATTATATATACATATTCATATATAGAACACACACACACACACACACACACACACACATACATATAAATGAACGCAAGAATATCTGATTCATAATATTTGTTCTCATGCTCGTGTGTTGTTGGTGACAGACAGATACGTAAAAGAACGTCGATGTAATGGGAAGGTAAGAAACAGAGTGAGTGAAAAAGAGAGGAAATAGCGAGAGTGACAGATACTTTAAATAACGGTAGTGGAACTATCAAAGTTATATATAAAGGGGAGTGAGAGGGTACTGGAGGAAATAGCGTGAGTGAGGAAGATGGCCCCTAGCAACCACACCTTTTAAGATAGGGATTTCTAAGGTAGCCCACAAGCTTCGTCACCTATTTCTACATGTCCCTGTAAATTTTGGAGCGAATCGGACGGGACGTAGTGGCATTGAAAGCGATCCAAGCGGTATATATATATATATATATATATATATATATATATCTTATTATAAAAGGCAGATTTTATCTGCCTCCCTTTGGGAGTTATACATCTACAATATAGGATTACTTCAATTACAATTTACCTAGCATTTTTAAGAGTAGAATGCATCGCGTCATGCCAGGTCCAGTTTTTAAAATTTAAACTCCAATTAAGCAAAATTTACAGAAAACTCACATTCTGGTGTGTGTGTCAAATGCTTTTCTTAGTCTGGTTTACACCACACGCAAACGCACACACACAGTGTGCAACGAATAAAATGAAAGTAAATAGCGACAGAGTGATTTGAGGAAGACTAAACTGAAAGTATTTAAACCACTACTCAAAAAATAACAAAAACACAGCAAACAGAAACAAATAAATACATAACGATTTACTCCTCACACAATTTCTTCAATTAGAATTTACCTAAGATTTTTCAAAGTACTCCATTCGCTCATGCCATAATATATTTCTTTCAATTTCACCCCCAATTAAGACAAAATTCGAGAAAACTCAATATTTTAACATTTCACTCCGAAAGCATTGATGTACATGTGTGCGTGCGTAAGTGTGTGTGTGTCATTCCTCACACACACGCATACACATACATATACAACTACATACAACTACATACAAACACGTGTGTGTTTGTTATTAAAAAAGGCGCCAAAATACGACTCACTTATCATTCCAACACATTTGCAAAGACACACGGACGGACAGAAAAGGTAAATTGGTTTTTATTTTACTCTGTATATATTTTATTATATAATATTATATATAGATATATGTATATATAATTGCAGTATGAAACAGTGTTTATGTATAAACAGACGACACTTATATATAGTTATTATAATAAGAGATTAATAATGTATGCATCCGTTTAACCTTTCGTTACCAAGCCGCCCGAATTTACCTATTCATATTTAAATGAGAATATCAGAGCAAATCTCTTTAGTACATTCGTGAAAACACGTATTATACTTCGTAAACACTTCAACTACAGTTTTGTACAAAAATCGAAGTGTAATTTTAATTCCGTGAATTATGGGAGATTTTTTTCCGAAATTTGTTCCTATTGTGTTTTCAAAATTTGTAATTCTGACAAAAAATGGATACGAATTTCATTATATCAAGCAGCGAGTCAGAATTCGAAGGATTTTCTACTGAAGACCTTCATAAATCTAACTCTATGACTGAAAAAAAAAAAGCATCTTTATATAAGAGTGAAGTTGTGTGTCTGTCTACTACGATTTAGATTCCTAACTACTCCCACATTTTGCGGTGCAGTTTAACCAAAACCGGGTATCTTATAGTCGTGATTCATATCGAGCCCTTCTGGGTATTAGCGTGCGTCTACGATGAGTCTACGATTTAAAAAAAATTTACCATCATATTTTTCCATTTTAATGCATTTTTTTCGCTTTTATATAAGGGAAGTAACTCTCTAAAAATATCTACGATGTGTCAACGATTTAAAAAAAATTTACCTTAATTTTTTTTCAATTTTTAATGCATCTTTTTGCTATTTTTTGGCTATAACTCTCTAAAAATGCTTATATAGTTATTTCCCTTACAACCCGAGCAACGCCGGGCGATACTGCTAGTCTCTTATTATAAAAGGCAGATTTTATCTGCCTCCCTTTGTCTCTTATAGAAATCTACAATATAGGATTTCTTCAATTACAATTTACCTAGCATTCCTTCAAGAGAATGAAGTCAAAAATACATACACACACACATACATACACACACACACATACATACATACACACATACATACATACATATACATACATACATATACATACATACATACACACACACACATACACACACACACAGTATTGAAGCTTGAGAACAATCAGATACATTTGCAACACATCTGTTGAAAATATTATTGTTCACACACATACATATACATATATACATACAGACAGACAGACAGATAGACACACACACACACACACACACACACACATGATCCAGCATGGCCACAACCTCAAGGCTGAAACATATAAAAGAATAACAGAATATAATGTGTGCAAAGTACAAGAAATATTAATGCAGTATATGGGGATTGGACAATAAGCGTAAGGCAGTGTCAATGGTGGTTTAAACTACAGCCTAGAAGACGAGCCTCATCCTGAAAGATCTGTAGAACTCGACAAGGACATCCTGAAAACCCTGGTGGAACAAAATCTCATCGTAACTGTTGAGGAACTAGCAGAGAAGCTTGGATTTGGTCATTCAACCATTCATTGAGACCTGTGTGCTATCGGAAAAGTCAGCAAATTGGGTCAATGGGTTCCTCACGAACTTTCCGAGTCTAATTGCATGCAGAGAGTGAATGTATGCTTTTCTTTGCTGTCACATCTCACCACTACTGCGCTATGTATATCTATATATATAAAACTGTAGTTGTGTGAGTGTCTGTCCCCTTCAATTTAGATTCCTAACTACTCCCACATTTTGCGGTGCAGTTTAACCAAATTCGGGTAGCTTATAGTCGTGATTCATATCGAGCCCGTCTGAATATTAGCGCGCGTCTACGATGAGTCTACGATTTTAAAAATAATTTAACATCATTTTTTATTCCATTTTAATGCATAATTTTTCGTGTGTCGATGTCGGCGGAGTTGGCGTCCACGCTCACACCTGCACCTATGGGGAAGGGAGTGTAAGGAAATCAACGTCGTAATGCGTTGTCAAGGAGACCAGTGTTCTTTTAGAACAACGACTTCATGGCTTGAAGACACCAAAACAGAAATGGCTAAGAAAGCGTCTACATGAGTCTACGATTTAAAAAAAAATTTACCATCGTTTTTTTTCCATTTTAATGCATTTTTTCGCTATTATATAAGGGAAGTAACTCTCTAAAAATGTCTACGATGAGTCAACGATTTAAAAAAAAATTTACCATCATATTTTTTCCATTTTTAATGCATTTTTTGCTATTTTTTTGCTATAACTCTCTAAAAATGCTTATATAGTTATTTCCCTTACAAACCCGAGCAACGCCGGGCGATACTGCTAGTCTTATTATAAAAGGCAGATTTTATCTGCCTCCCTTTGTCTCTTATAGAAATCTACAATATAGGATTTCTTCAATTACAATTTACCTAGCATTTTTAAGAATAGAATGCATCGGGTCATGCCAGGTCCAGTTTTTAAAATTTCAACCCCAATTAAGCAAAATTTAGAGAAAACCCACATTGTGGTGTGTAAGTCAAGTGCTTTTCTTATTGTGGGCTAGAGCACACGCACACACACAAAAACGGAGCGATCTGATTCACTCACGCTATCACTCTAATTTCTACTCCTTTCTCTTTGCAAGTGTGCAACGATTAAAGTGAAACTATTTCTATAAAACGGGAGAAGTGTACCTTAAACCACTACTAAAAAAAAAACACAGCAAACAGAAACAAAAAAAATACATAATGATTTACTCCTCACACAATTTCTTCAATTAGAGTTTACCCATGATTTTTCAAAGTACTTCCATTGGGTCATGCCATACAAAATTTCTTTCAATATTACCCCCAATTAAGACAAAATTCGAGAAAACTCAATATTTTAACATTTCACTCTGCATATTACTCCCACTTCCTCTTTACACACATAGACACGCAAATATATAAATAAAATTGTAAGCTAACGTGTGTGTGTGTGTGTGTGTTGTGTGTGCGTGTATGTGAGTGTGTGTGTGTGTGTGCGTCTGTGTGTGTGTGAGGGTGCGTGTGTGTCTGTGTGTGTGTGTGCGTGTGTGTGAGTGTGTGACAGGGATGAGCAAGTCAAACTGGTCATCCTTTTTGCTAGATCACCTAACATCTAAAGTTATCTCTAAGTAGCAGTCGCCCAAAAGTGTATATAGACACACACATGTATGTATAATGTGTGTGTATATATTTCCATAGAGGTAACCATTCACTCCATACAAAGTTATTTAGGACGAATTGGACGAATATAAGATCTAAAGTATATCCAAGTAGCAGAAAGATCGCCCAAAAGTGTATATAGATATTTAAATGTATTTATATATTCATCTATACACACATGTATGTATAATGTGTGTGTATATATTTCCATAGAGGTAACCATTCACTCCGCACAAAGTTTTTTAGGACGGACGAAAATCTTTATATATAAGGTTGTGTGTCTGTCTACTCCGATTTAGATTCCTAACTACTCCCACATTTTGCGATGCAGTTTAACCAAAACCGGGTATCTTATAGTCGTGATTCATATCGAGCCCTTCTGGGTATTAGCGCGCGTCTATGATGAGTCTACGATTTTAAAAATAATTTACCATCATTTTTTCCATTTTAATGCATATTTTTTTTAATAAAGGGAAGTAACACTCAAACTTCACACCAATATGCGTGCTCATATGCGACGTAATATCACATCAGCAGCATTTCCTCACACCCCCCTTGCACTTGGCGAAGGCAAAATACCAGGGTATGAAAATGGTAATATTGCCATCGATTCCATTTGTACCATTGTTAAGACGCCTCCTGATCTCAGAGATGCAGTGTTCCCAGATCTACAAGCTAATTATCAGAATATGGATTGGATTGGCAAAAAGGCTATACTGGCCCCGAGGAATAAAACTGTTCACCATATTAATGATGAAATGCTAAAACTCATTCCTGGGGAAGTCTATGTATATCAGTCTATCGATACAACTCCTGACCCAGAGGACGTCATCAACTATCCAATAGATATACTCAATTCCTTTGAGCACCCCGGACTACCACCACACTTTCTCAAACTTAAAGTTGGTGCCCCTATAATGCTCATCAGAAATTTGGTTCCCCCAAAACAATGCAATGGCACACGTTTGATCGTTAAGTCCTTATCTCCCACCGTAAACTTATATCAATATTTGCCTGAATAATCATCATAATTCAGTGCAATCATTAACAGTACTTTCAAGCAATTCAGCCCCGAGCAACGCCGGGCAATTCTGCTAGTACATATATATATATATATATATATATATATAATATATATATATATATATATATATATAAAGCTGAAGTTGTCTGGATATATGTATGTATGTATGTGTGTGTGTGTATACGTATGTATGTGTAGAGACCTCTTTTGGCTCCACCTGAGTTTTGAAACTGAATGGGTAAATTTCCCCCTAACTATAGAGCCTTATTGTTCTGTTGAGGAACAATGTTGTTTTATTCAACCGATGGCCTTCCCAACATTTGATTGATGTATTTTCCTCTTGACCCATAACCCTTCTAGTTTGTAAAGGGTTTAAATAAATAATATAAGGGATCTTTACCCTTTCAACGGCAGATCGAGAAATATATTTTTTGTAACTAAACACTTTCAACCTTCGGACACTAACCCTAACCCTAATGTGTCATATAAAACATATTTTACTTTTAATGTTACTCTTGACCGCCGCCATGCTGGAGCATCGTCTTTAATCGAGCAACTCGACCCCGGGACTTATTCTTTTTGTAAGCCCAGTACTTATTCTATCCTTAGCCAATCATATTGTCTGTTTTCATTTGAAATTATTAGCTGCATAGTGTTAATGTGACGTAGATAGCTATTTTGTGAGTGGGTAAGCAGTAAGCAAACAGCTGTGGTAGATGTGGTTATCATGGCAGTGGTGGTAGTGGTGACAGTGGATGTGTATGATGGCAGCAATTATAGTGTTGGTGTTTTTGTAGAGATGGTGGTGGTGGCGGCAGTGGATGATGATGATAATGATGATGATAGTAGCAGTAGTAGCATTGATTATGTTAGGATGTCTCATAGATGGTAGTGTTGGTGTGTGTGTGTGTGTGTGTATGTATGGATCAAAACAGTTTGATTCAAATTCTGTGGTTCTTATATATTCATACATACATATACATGTAGATGTATATAACATATATATATTGTATGTAAACATCTTTTATATATATATATATATATATATATATATATATATATATTTCAACAATTGAGGGTAAAATTAATTAATTAATCAATTTCACCAAGTATTCAGTATGCAAAGGGACCAATTAAGGCGAATTCAAATTATTACATTATATAAAAGGGCTTAGTAAAATAAATTACTTTGCCGCATACTGAACTCATTAGAAATAGCAGCTAAAAAAGTTTGTTGGCACTGTTAGTTACGAGCAGATCTTCAGAAGCGATAAGAAGCCGAAAGGGTATGCTCCCACTTTCAGTGTTTTCAAATCCAAACCAGGGAGTTCTGAGCTGATGATAGAAATGTCGAGTTTGACTAATCTTGAAACGTACGTTCTCAAATAACCTTTGCATTTGATTTTTTAATGTCTCTACCCCCATATTTTCGTGAGTTGAATTGAGCAAACACTATATGAGAGAGGTTTTCTTTAGTATTAGAAATAGTTTTAAAAAAGTTTTTTTAGCTGCTATTTCTAATGAGTTCAGTATGCGGCAAAGTAATTTATTTTACTAAGCCCTTTTATATAATGTAATAATTTGAATTCGCCTTAATTGGTCCCTTTGCATACTGAATACTTGGTGAAATTGATTAATTAATAATTTTACCCTCAATTGTTGAAATTATAATTCATCTCTCTCTATATAATGCCTCGGATTTTACCGAAAAAAGCATAGTGTTTACTGATTTTAACCCACGCTGGTGGAAAGGGGAGAGCAGAAATTCTTCGCTTGCATTTTTGAGTTTGTTGGCACTGTTAGTTTCGAGCAGATCTTCAGAAGCGATAAGAAGCCGAAAGGGTATGCTCCCACTTTCAGTGTTTTCAAATCCAAACCAGGGAGTTCTGAGCTGATGATAGAAATGTCGAGTTTGACTAATCTTGAAACGTACGTTCTCAAATAACCTTTGCATTTGATTTTTTAATGTCTCTACCCCCATACTTTCGTGGGTTGAATGAGCAAACACTATATGAGAGAGGTTTTCTTTAAGTATTAGAAATAGTTTTAAAAAAGTTTTTTTAGCTGCTATTTCTAATGAGTTCAGTATGCGGCAAAGTAATTTATTTTACTAAGCCCTTTTATATAATGTAATAATTTGAATTCGCCTTAATTGGTCCCTTTGCATACTGAATACTTGGTGAAATTGATTAATTAATTAATTTTACCCTCAATTGTTGAAATTATAATTCATCTCTCTCTATATAATGCCTCGGATTTTACCGAAAAAAGCATAGTGTTTACTGATTTTAACCCACGCTGGTGGAAAGGGGAGAGCAGAAATTCTTCGCTTGCATTTTTGAGTTTGTTGGCACTGTTAGTTTCGAGCAGATCTTCAGAAGCGATAAGAAGCCGAAAGGGTATGCTCCCACTTTCAGTGTTTTCAAATCCAAACCAGGGAGTTCTGAGCTGATGATAGAAATGTCGAGTTTGACTAATCTTGAAACGTACGTTCTCAAATAACCTTTGCATTTGATTTTTTAATGTCTCTACCCCCATACTTTCGTGGGTTGAATTGAGCAAACACTATATGAGAGAGGTTTTCTTTAAGTATTAGAAATAGTTTTTAAAAAGTTTTTTTTTAGCTACTATTTCTAATGATTCAGTATGCGGCAAAGTATTTATTTTACTAAGCCCTTTTATATAATGTAATAATTTGAATTCGCCTTAATTGGTCCCTTTGCATACTGAATACTTGGTGAAATTGATTAATTAATTAATTTTACCCTCAATTGTTGAAATTATAATTCATCTCTCTCTATATAATGCCTCGGATTTTACCGAAAAAAAGCATAGTGTTTACTGATTTTAACCCACGCTGGTGGAAAGGGGAGAGCAGAAATTCTTCGCTTGCATTTTTGAGTTTGTTGGCACTGTTAGTTTCGAGCAGATCTTCAGAAGCGATAAGAAGCCGAAAGGGTATGCTCCCACTTTCAGTGTTTTCAAATCCAAACCAGGGAGTTCTGAGCTGATGATAGAAATGTCGAGTTTGACTAATCTTGAAACGTACGTTCTCAAATAACCTTTGCATTTGATTTTTTAATGTCTCTACCCCCATACTTTCGTGGATTGAATTGAGCAAACACTATATGAGAGAGGTTTTCTTTAAGTATTAGAAATAGTTTTAAAAAAGTTTTTTTAGCCGCTATTTCTAATGAGTTCAGTATGCGGCAAAGTAATTTTTTTTACTAAGCCCTTTTATATATATATATATATATATATATATATAATGTATGCATCTATAATACACACACATTATAAATATATACACTATATGCATATGCATTAGAATATGTGTGTATAGGTATATATATATTATATATATATATATATATATATATATATATATATATATATATATATATATATATATAATATATATATTATATATATATATGCATATGTTTGTATACATGTGTGTGTAGCTATTTAGGATCTACACAAATTTTATATATACTCCACGAAGTTTATGATAAGCGGAGATGTTTACATTTTAGTTAGCTATTTACAGTCACAAAATAGCTGTTTACGTCACAGTAACAATATTTTGAGAAGCAGTAAATAATATGAGGCCGAAAGAAAGAATATCATTGGTTAAAATTCGAATTATTAAACAACGTTAAACTTAGAAATTACAATTCCGTTTTCATTTTGGGCTACAATTATGTTTTCTTTTGACACATTCTACCAGTATACGAAGTTTCAAATTGTTTAGTTAACTAGGAAAATCTGGCTTTCAAAAAGAAAAGATCCAAAAAATGGGAAAAAAAATGATGGTAAATTTTTTTTTAAATCGTTGACTCATCGTAGACGCACGCTAATACCCAGAAGGGCTCGATATGAATCACGACTATAAGATACCCGCTTTTGGTTACACTGCACGGCAAAATGTGGGAGTAGTTAGGAATCTAAATCGTAGGAGACAGACACACAACTTGACTTTTATATATAAAGATATATATGTATGTATGTATGTATGTATGTATGTATGTATGTATGTATGTATGTATGTATGCATGCATGTGTAGTGGATGCGTGGATGTATTAATAAATACATAAGTGCTTTGTAATAAATTAAAGATTTATTATCACTACATCAATTTGTAAGCAATGTTACACATCGCTTGTACAAAATGCATATCAAATAGTGGTTGCAAATAATACATTTTAAAGGAATGCATAATACAGGATACACATTAAAGCAGAATATGTTTGATGGTGTGTGTGTGTGTGTAAATCATGCAGTACAGAGTCACCTTTCTGAATATTCTTTCGTCGTCCTCATAAATGCGTGACGTTCTCTTAAACGTTGGTTCGGCTTCTCTCCAGATACCTATTTCTCCGTTCTATTTATAACATCTCAAATAGCCAGAAAAATAGATATACCGCAAGAGTGTTATTGCGTACAGTAGGTCGCTGGTCGTCCTGTTAAACTTCGCCTGACCTGCTCGGGTCAGAGGTCGAAGGGAGACGATCCATCATTTTTTGTCAGAACAAAGAGATTCTGATTTCGCGCCTTTTTGTGCATTGGTATTTTACGACCAATGATTCTTGGGTCTGATTTCGAATCCAAGCTTTGAGAAGGAAGTGCTAATTCTTACACTACCCCCCTTCTAGTGAGAAAGCCACAGAGATCGAACGATATTGGAAATGTATTATTATTATTATTTTTATTATTTTTTTTTTTTTGATTGTGTGCATGTAGAAAAAAAATTTTTTTTTTACACATTGAACGATAAAAATATGGATGAAAGGTTTACAATTTGTATGTGCTATATGGTGGGCAATATGTATATGTGCCCAGGCAGAATTATGTTGGCGCGTTGAAAGAGATGTGCGTCTATTGATTACTCGACCTACTAGAGGTCTAATAGAGACAAGGTATCTTTCAGTGGAGAAAAAAAAATCGAGTGATAGCACGCATGAGAACAAGATTTGTAAATGTGTGTGGATATACAGTTAGCAAAAAAATATATTTATGAGAAAGCAAACATTTTGAAAAGAAAACAAAAAATATGTACATGCAAAAATGAAAGAAATGTTCATCGGCAAAGTTCGATTTTGAAATGTTCCGTAAAAGTTCATACAGACAGTTTTTGTTTTCATTTTTTTTTTTCTTTACGTACACAAATGTTCTTTGATTTCTCTGGGTGGGTGATGCAGTTATGTGTTCATTAGGAAGATGGATACGTTAGGAGTTCAGAACTTACCCGAAAAACTTGCACAAACCTTGCTGGCCATCGAACTGTTCTTCCTGATTTGGTGTGTCGGGGTTGTGCAGCATCTGTGGTGTTCGCTGGAGTTGCCGAGTCTGTTTGAGGAAAAGAGGGGACTGAATGTAAGTCCTCCTCGATGAAAGCTTTTTTTAAACGATCAATCGAGACCGTATTTCGTTTACCTCCAATATCGAGGACGAAATACTTGGGTTCTCTTTTGATGACCTTGTAGGGCCCGGAATATGGTGGTCGAAGTTGAGAGGGTATCCCATCATTCCTCACGAAGACATGAGTCCATGTGTTGATATCTTTTGGGACACGTGAAACGACGTTCTGTTGTCTGGGGCCTGAGGGTGATACTTGCGACATGGATGTTCGTAATCGGTGCACATATTGTTGTGGGTCAGGGAAGTTTTGTGAAACAGGTTCGATCATCTGCCCAGGTAAGGTGAGTGTTGTGCCATAAACGAGTTCGGCCGGAGTATATCCCAGTTCTTCCTTAATCGTGGATCGAATTCCAAGGAGGATGAGAGGGAGATGTTCCAACCAGTGAGAACTGTCTGGAGCTGCTTTTATAGATGCCTTGAGTTGGCGGTGAAAGCGTTCCACCATGCCATTTGCTGCAGGGTGGTAAGCTGTAGTGCGGGTGTGTTTACACCCGAGGAGACGAGTCAGCTCGGTGAAAAGGTGGGAATCGAACTGACGTCCTCTGTCGGTGGTAATTGTTGCGGGTGTGCCAAAACGCGAAACCCATTGTGATATCAGCGTTTTAGCGACCGTTTCTGCTGATATATCAGATAGGGGCCAGGCTTCGGGCCATCGCGAGAACCTATCTACGCAAGTTAGCAAATATGAATAGTTCTGCGAAGGTGGCAGGGGTCCAACGATATCAATGTGAACGTGCTGAAATCGTGCATCGGGCTGCGAAAATGAACCGATTGGTGATTTTATGTGCCGGTGGATTTTCGCTTTTTGGCACGCAACACAGCACTTGGTCCATTCTCTGATATCCTTGTTGATACTGGTCCACACAAAACGGGTCGATATTAGCTTTTGAGTGGAGCGAATACCAGGATGTGACAGAGAATGTAGAGCGGAGAAAACTTCTCGACGATATTTCTGTGGTACATAAGGGCGTTGGTAACCAGTGGAAATATCACACCAAATATGGGCTGTGGATGATGGTAGTGGAACATGCTGAAATTTCAGAGATGACGAATTCCGGAGCTTTAGAAGTTCTTCGTCATTCTCCTGGTCAGCTGCTATACGTGCCAGATCAATTGTAGACGTGGTGTGGATAGCATTGATCTGCGCACGTGAAAGTGCATCGGCTGCCACGTTGGTCGTCCCTTTGATGTGGCGTATATCCGTCGTGTACTGCGATATGAAGTCGAGGTGACGAATTTCTCTCGGCGAATGGCGATCCGGTTTGGTGTTAAATGCGTATACTAATGGCTTGTGGTCGGTATATATGGCAAAATTGGTACCTTCTAGCATATGACGGAAATGCTTAACGGCCAGGTATGCCGCCAATAATTCCCGACTGAATGTGCTGTATTTGGTTTCCGCGGGTTTTAACCGCTTAGAAAAGAAAGACAACGGTTGCCATATACCGTCAACAAGCTGTTGTAGCACACCTCCGATTCCGGAATCGGATGCATCAACGAGTAAACATCGTGGGGCGTCTGGTTTTGGATAAACCAACATGGTAGCGCTAGATAACGCTTTTTTCAGGGCAGCGAAAGAAACGAGTTGATCTTCGGTCAGAGCTATATCTGCGTTTTTGCAGGTTCGCTGACGTAGCAAATCCGTGAGCGGTTGCGCTATTTCAGCGAGGTGGGGCACGAACCGTCGATAGAAATTCGCTAGACCGAGATATTCCCTTAATTTGCGGAGAGATGTGGGTGGTGGAAAATCCACGATGGCCTTGACTTTCTCGGGAAGGGGACGAATTCCATTTTTATCGACTATATGGCCGAGAAAATGAAGGGAAGCAACTCCGAACAAACATTTAGTAGGGTTGATAACAATTCCGAATTTACGTAAACGTTCGAATAGCAGGTGAAGGTGTTGATTATGCTCTTCGTCCGAGTTACTGGCCACGAGTATGTCGTCTATGTAGGCATAGACGAAAGGCAAACCTCTAGTCACCATGTCGATAAACCTTTGGAATGTCTGTGCCGCGTTTCGTAAACCGAAAGGCATACGCAGGAATTCAAACATTCCGAAAGGTGTAGTCACTGCTGTCTTTGAGATGTCTGCAGGTTCGACTGGGATTTGGTTGTATGCTCGCACCAGGTCGATTTTTGAAAAGATGCGAGCTCCATGCAGCGAGCTCGAAAAGTCCTGAAGAAAAGGCACCGGATAGGCATCACTGATAGTGCTTTTATTCAGTGATCGATAATCGCCGCAAACCCGCCAATCGGTCGATGATTTTTTTGGGACGCAGTGTATCGGCGAGGACCAGTTGCTGCTGGAAACGCGGATGATTCCGAGGTCGAGCATGTGCTGGAATCCCGCTTGACGGCCTGGAGACGATCAGGTGGTAACCTTCTGGGCCTTGCAGCAACAGGTGGACCGCTGGTTTTGATGTGGTGGGTAACGTCGTGCTTTATCGGCTGGTTATGAAAAACTGGCCGGGCGACATCTGGATAATCATTCAGGATGGAACTGTGACGAGTCGTTGTCGTAAGCATTACAGTTGGGCTGACTGTGTCCATTCGAGCGGCTATACCGCGCACAGTAAGCTTGGTGGTGGTGTCGACAAGTCGTCTGTTCTTTATGTCTACCAGGAGACCGAAATGATGCAGGAAATCGGCTCCTAAGATAGGGGTCGGCAGTTTAGCGACGACGAATACCCACTGAAATGTGCGGCGTAGTCCTATGTTTAATGTTAGGGACTGTTCACCGTAGGTTGGAATGGGTGAATGGTTGACTGCCTGAAGACAGACTGATGTCTCTTTTCTTTTTCCAGAAGTGTTGGAGACTGGGATGATGCTGACTTCCGCACCTGTGTCAACCAGGAAACGCGTGCCTGTTACACGATCGCAAACGAAAAACAGGCGACTGTGTGGGTGCGAACCAGGAACTTCCGTCGCGTTCAATTCCTGGCTGTGCCGTTTCCCGAACTGGGTGAGGAAAACGAGCACGGTACCGTACATTTTTGTGCCCGTGTTCCGAATGTTCGGTGGTACCAACACGTGTCATGTGAGTTTCGGGTAGCACTGGGGCTTCGAGACCGTCTGCCATCTCGTCGAGATCGGCTGGTGCTTCGACGCTGAGGACTAAACTTTAGGGCTTGTATTTGGGCTGTGAGAATTTGTATTTGCGCAGCTTGCTGCGTCATTAATGCACGCAAATCCGAAATCTCTGAAGAACTGGTTTGTGCACGGAAAGGATTGGTACTGGGAGCGGCTGGCGTCACCGTCGATACCGTTGGATATCTGTGCGGTACTTCGGCTATTTTGTCAGCTAGCTCCGCCAGTTCTTCAAGGGATGTGTTTTCTCTGGTGGACGCGAGAACAACCTGGGTATTGGAGGGCAGACGCTGGAGAAAAAGTTGCTTGAAGATTTTTTCTGGGAGCGTCTCATCTCCGAGAAGCTGTTTCATTCTCCGAAGAAGCTGGGACGGCGTTTTGTCACCCAATTCTTCCGATATCAGAAGCTGGTGAAGTCTTTTTTGTTGGGATTCTGAGGTTCTGTTTATTAACGTGGTTTTAAAAACTTCATATGAAACAGAACCGGGTGGTGCCATGATAAGGTCGCGTATCACGTTCGTTATTTCTGGTGACAGAGAACTGATAACGTGAGAAAGTCGAGCCGCATCGCTCGATATTCTGTGAGAGGCAAACTGTGCCTCTATATGGTGAAACCACAATGTCGGGTCGTGGGTCCAGAATGGTGGAATTTTTAACGAGATCGCCGCTTGGAATGCCATGTCGATGTTGGCCGCTGGGTTTTGTTCCGGGAGATTCATTGTTTTTGTCGGAATTTTCAGTTGCTTCGTTGCTGGTGATGTGCAAACTGTAATTCTTCGACGCGGTTGATGAAGCTGGTTCCAGGGAAGGCGCGATTCGTTTTACGGGGTCACCAAATGTAGTGGATGCGTGGATGTATTAATAAATACATAAGTGCTTTGTAATAAATTAAAGATTTATTATCACTACATCAATTTGTAAGCAATGTTACACATCGCTTGTACAAAATGCATATCAAATAGTGGTTGCAAATAATACATTTTAAAGGAATGCATAATACAGGATACACATTAAAGCAGAATATGTTTGATGGTGTGTGTGTGTGTGTAAATCATGCAGTACACATGTATGTATGCATTTGTTTCTTTGTGTTTGCCCTCCCCCCATCGCTTGACAACCGATGTTGATGTGTTTACATCCCCGTAACTTAGTGGTTCGGCATAAAAGGCCAATAAAATAAATACTAGGCTGACAAAGAATAAGTCCCGGGGTAAGTTTGTTCGACTAAAGGTGGTGCTCCAGCATGGCCGCAGTCAAATGACTGAAACAAGTAAAAGTATAAAAGAATTAATTGACCATGTTATTTATCTTGAAGTTGTAGAGAATACGACCGTATGTTGAGGTTGGTGACATAGATAAGTCACACGGTCGCATTCCTAGCGAAATAAGATAAGCCATTAATACAATTTTATACAATGCAATGCCAACATAATATAGATAAATTGACTACAAGGCCGTTCCACTGTTTGAGAGAAGATAAGCTCTTTATTTACAATGGTGTTAATGTTAGAAGGTTGTGAGTGCTAGCAAGCGTTGTGTACGTGTGTGTGCATGCAACACGTGTTTGTGTCTGTGTGTTCGTGTGTATGACAGATACAATAAGGGCGAATGTGTGTGGCATAGAAAAGTACAGAGCATAGAGTTCATAATGGAGATTGATTAACTGTTCTGAGGTACACGAAGTGTAAGAGTTCGATATCAGGATGTTGTGTCTTGGGCGGAGGCCGGTCGGGCGAATTATTGTCAAGCCGCGGTCGTGGTCTCAAATCGGCGAGCTGATTCTCCGGATATAGATTTCTTCAGATGGACTGTTTCTACTTGGTGAAGGCCTTCACTCTAACAGCGTGGTTCTGTGATGTTGGTGTGTACATGTCTGAAGTGGACGATGATGATGGCGACGGTAGCGGAGATAGTAGGCTTTCTGTTGCGGGTGTACATTAGCGTCGTCGTGGCTGATCGTCTGTCGTGGCTGATCGTCTGTCGTGGCTGATCGTCTGTCGTGGCTGATCGTCTGTCGTGGCTGATCGTCTGTCGTGGCTGATCGTCTGTCGTGGCTGATCGTCTGTCGTCTGTGACTGGAACATGTTGAGTAGCTCTGTGATCAGAGGTTCAGTCCTTACAAGGATTGGAAACCAAAGACCCTTGGTGAAGGGATTCACTCCCTTATATACAAGTAAGGTGGATCAAACAAGCTTAAGAAATGGGACCTTAACCAAAGGCCTTGATTGGTTGGCTTTGGCCAGTGGCGCGAAATAAGTAGAGACAAATCGTGCCACATGTCAACCAATCAGGTTAGTGGTTACAACAGGAACAACTCGGCCAAAGATGGCCGTAATCTCAAACGAGATCATTCCTGCCGTGTTTCTCAAACAGTGAGGATATCAGAGACTGCTACAAAGTTATAGTATGAGATATTCTACAATGAATATACGGTGCTACTTTGGTATGCGATATACGTGTCAGGAAACTGCTTTGGTATGCGATCTACACTCAGGCAATTGAAAGAAGCTGGCTAAATTCAAAAGTTCGCATTTTACAAAAAAAAAAAAAATGAAAATAGAAAAATGAGAGGAGTAAAGGAAACAACTTTCCATTATTTACAATGGATGAATATGTGTCCTGATCTTGTTTTTTGCTATCACAACGTTTCGGCAACAAGATGAGGACACCTAACCGTCTATTGTAAGTAATGTACATAATTCCACACCTCAAAAATATACAATATTATTAAACAACCTTCCAATCGCACCTTGATCATTTCTGTTGGTGTATGATGGTCTATTTCTTGTTTTTCTAGCTGATGTTCGTTCGTTTGGTAAAATTAGTAAACTTGTTTCATATTTGCTTCATTCTAATTTCTTTTTAATAATAAATGTATTAAGTAATAAATTCGCTTCATTTTCAGGTTTTTAAATAAATGTATAAAAATGTAAAATGTTTTATTTAAGCCATAATAAATTAATGAAACATGTAGAATTTGACTCTTGTAGATCTCGTTGGCTACGTAGAACGCACACCAAAGTAGCACCGAATATACTTATTCTGTAGAATATGAAGACAAGTATTCTAAATAAATGTTGTTGTTCAAATGTATTGAAACTGTTACTAACGTTCCCCAAGAAAGTCAATCAAAACATTATTTGCACAATTTATGGAGATACGTGCATGATTTAGAAATATTCTTATCCGGCAGCGCAGTAATAAATAAAAACTAACGTAAATATTTATCATATTTTGCAAGAGTTATCTCCCTTACACTTTGTCTAAATGTTATAGTCTTGAAAGATACGGTGGCGTAAGAGAAGTTACACATCATATCTATAAAAGGCATGATGTGTGTGCGTGTGTGTGTACATAATTGTAATTTATGCACGTCCACAAATTAGCACACATGTCGCTCAACATTCTATCTGGGTTTTGTCAACTTATTTTTTTCTCGAGGCACCCGCAGATAGCGGTAAAATTCTATTTTCAGCCATAGCTTTTAGCCATAAAAAAATCAGCCATAGCTTTCTGACGGCGTCTAACAAAAAAAAAATAAGATAAAAAAAAGTGGAAGAGGGGCAGAGAGTTTCACGGGAAAGACAAAGTGAGAGAGGGAAAGAGAGTAAGTGACGATGTTCATAAAAAAATATCAGCCATAGATTTTTGACGGCGTCTAACAAAAAAAAATAAGATAAAGAAAAGTGGAAGAGAGTTTCACGGCGTCTAAACAAAAAAAGGGAACGACAAAGTGAGAGAGGGAGAAAGAGAGCAAGTGACGACGTTCATAAAAATAAAATGTAAAATGTTTTGTTTTTTCTTAAACACGAGATATAGTGTTCAAATTCAGGATGTTTTTGAAAGACACTATATTTTATAATCATAGTATATATACTTTCTCACACAACAATTACAATATATTTATTTTAAATCATCTATTTATTTTAAATCGTTCATCTTTCTCCCCCCCCCCCCTCTGTCTCTTACACACATTACTTTGGGTGCGAAAGAGTTTTGTTTTTATTTTATGCCGAGTAAAAAAGTGTTTTGTTGAGAGTCGATATTACTTAGTTTGGTTTGAAATAAGGAACTTGATTAGCTTAATAATCGTAACTTAATCCTGGGTAAGGCCGGGTTATACTGCTAGTCTTATATAAAGAAATAAATTATATACAATAATATGAGATAGACAACCGAAGGATGCTAATTTTTACTAGCAAGTAGAACTTTTTCTCGTATACCTCGAGCGAAATCTATACTACTGAGTATGTGTGTATATATATATATATATAATATATATATATATATATATTATATATATATATATATATATATATTATCTGAAATGTATAGTATTATATATCCATCACAGCTGCTCTTACTAATCGGTTTCATGCGAGGGATACAATGGAGTGTTAAGTAACAATCCGATTATATAATCTTGTGTTCATTAGAGTTAGATGATTTATATATATATACACATATAACAATTGATGGATATGTGTCAGATCTTTACAGTCATTTCTGACGAATTTTTTAATTGATCAATGAGTACATCATACCATTGTTAGAAACCATTTTCTTCAGATAAATACATGAATTTTACAATCAAGAACATCATTCATCATCATTTAGCGTCCGTTCTCCATGCTAGCATATTAAAAAAAATTTTTAATCCACAGCCCATACATATTTAGTGATTCCACAATTTAATATTCCAACCTAACTAGGTGCCTCACTTTTAAGTGCCTTACTCAACTGAACCATGTTATATATATTTATTATACAAAACCTACAAGAGAAAGAGAAAGAAAATGGAGTTTACAAGATTCTTTATTAATCATTATGATCGTTTCAACACATTGTACATTGATCCCTTGTGGGAGAGATGCTGTGTGAACAGTTGTGGTGCATCGTTTGGTGCAGACATACCTCATCGGGTGACTTGTTAACAGGTACCTCGTTGAGAACCCTACCAGCTCAGGATTGCATGTGCTTTGCCCCTTAGCTTGTATGCTTGCCTTGGGAGGGGCAGCAAGGACTGAACAAGTCTTCATGAGCTGAAAGGTTCCACTTGTGGTCTCTTATCACTCATAGTCATCTTGAGCTGGTTTCAGCTGCTATGGCTATCTTCCTTGTGGCTTTCTCTAGGTGTTTCTGTTCAAGTCCTATCTTTTGTAGGAAAGAGTGCACTGCGCTAGACAGATGGCCATGGCATCTGACTTCATTATGGAATGAGGCCACATGCCATCCTTTGACAAGAGCCCCATCGACCTAGTTCTGATAATTGATTCTCTTTAACTAGTGGGAAATATTTAGTCTGTCCTTCCAGGGCACTGAGAGCTCAACCCATAACAAATATCCTAGAATGTTTAACACCAGAACCATGATAAAATACCAAGCTGAAAAAATTGCATCTTCTTCTTGTGGTTCACTTTTAAATTCAATATAAAAAAAGGTGCAAGAATACATTTTTAGACATTTTATTAAACGGTTAGTTTGATTT